>NC_050576.1:45321101-45628601 GCF_011100635.1 Trichosurus vulpecula
TTATCTGCCTCCAGAGAAAAAACTTATGGAATCTGAACACAGAATGAAGCTTTCTTCCTTTTTTTCCTTCTTCCCTTCTTCCCTTCCTTCCTTCCTTCCTTCCTTCCTTCCTTCCTTCCTTCCTTCCTTCCTTCCTTCCTTCCTTCCTTCCACAAAATGACTAATATGGAAATGTTTTACATGAATACACATATATAACCTATATCAGATTCTTTACCATCTGATGGAGGAGGCAGGGGAGGAAGGGAGGGATAGAATTTGGAACCCAAAGCTTAAAAGAAAAACCAAGCAAATGCTAAAAATTGTTTTTACATGTAATTGGGGGAAAATATTCTTTTAAAAGATTGATCACAAAGCCAAAAAAAAAAAGAAGAAGAATCCCTGCCTTCTGCCCAAGAGGGAGAATGCTTCCCCAGGCCTATGTGATTTCCACTAATTCTTAGCATAGTGAGTCTGCCTCATTGCCATAAAGTGTTAGTAGGGGACAAGCAGGGGTGATCAGCGCCTGACTATTTGCTGGAGGGCAATAGTTTCCTGGGAATAGTTTCTGTGTTCCCCCTCATTCTTGGGACTTTTTTTTTAACCTTCACCCTTTTTCTTTCTAAGTTGCTTCTATTTTCCCTAGCACTGGAGCAGAGGTGGTGGTGATCTTGGAGGCCAGGGTGTAACTTGAAGGACAGAGGATGTCCCTACCCTGCTTACCTGCTTGTCCTGACTCATGAGACCTGGAAGAGCTATTCTGGGTGGGTCAGAGTTCCAGTGCCCCCTGAGGGAGGCCAAGCAGTTCTGCCCTCTGAGATCTTCTATTCCATAGCTTGTACAGTGACAACATCATCCTTTATGAATGTGGCCTGGATTTGGTATCAGACTAGAACTTTAGCGCACAGGGTAACTAAGGTGATTAAAGAACAGAAAAATAAGAAGAAATAACTTTCTTTGTATCTGGTATGCCATTGTTTGATGAGAAGTAGATTTAGTTGGAACAGGATAGAGCTTGGTGGCAAATCTTAAGCAAACTCCTGGACAATTTTAAGGGCTGTACAGGTTTATAGCAGCATTCCTTACTATGTGGGTTTCATTTAAAACCTTGTTTCCTTTTTCTTCATACAGATATATTCCTATTATCAGTCATGACTAGGATGATTTCTTTGGGGCTCATCAATGTGATAGAGGGGGAGAGGATAGGTTTTTCCTAAAAAATAATTAAGCAAGATCTGCAAGAGAAAAGGGGAAAGGAGTTAAGAAGGGTATAAGTAGCTGAGAGTAAGATACATCCGAAGGTAGAATTAATTGAAATTTGAGTAGTGAAAGGCAGAGTAAAAGTGGGAGAAGGATTCTCACAGTAGTAGATAGTGCTAGACTTGGGAGTCAGGAAGACCTAGGTTTACGTCCTGCCTCTGACAATAAGTCAATCAATTAATGAACAGGCATTTATGAAATGCTTACTATGTGCCAGGCACTGTGTTAGGGGAGCAGCTAGGTGGCACCATAGTGTATAGAGCCCTGGGCTGCGAATCAATTCAGCCTCAGACATTTACTAGATGTATGATCCTGGGCAAATCACTTCACCCTATTTGCATCAGTTCCCTCATCTGTAAAATGAGCTGGAGAAGGAAATGGCAAACCACTCTAGTACCTTTGTCAAGAAAACCCCAAATAGGGTCATGGAGAGTCGGACACAACTGAAACAATTCACAAACAACACTTACTAGTTATGTGACCTTGGCCAAGTTTCTTAATTTCTCCAAGCCATTTCCTTCATCTGTAAAATGGGGATAATACCTATTGTACTTATTCTACATAGTTGTTGGAAGGATCAAACGAATAATGTATGTGCAGTGCTAAAGTTGGGAAAGTTTAAAGCATTTTATCCATATCAGTTGTTATTATCTTTCTGAGAGAAGAAAGGAAATGGTGGGAAAGAGACAATTAGCTTGATTACTTTCCAAAGTATATGTAAGGGAGAGGGACTAAGGAGAGCACTGTTAAAATAATAACTTACACTTATGTGATGTTATTGTTTATGTAAATAGCTTTACATACATTAGTTTTGGGGTGAGTGAAGGAAGGCAGAGTATGCACCTGCACTTATATAGCATATTCACTTTGGTTCTGTCTGTGATCACAACTCAATTCACATTCCCTTTTGGATAATAGGGAGAAGTCTTTTTGTCACAGTACCATACCTTTAACATTTTTGTTTTATCCTGTTATACATTTGCTAGTTGTTTCATGTTAGGATGTTAGTCCCTTCATGTGTTTCATTTGTTTCATGCGGTTAGTCTCTTCTAACCCCCTCTGGTACAAAGGCCATATTCTTTACATCTGTAATCCCCCATTTCATCACCTTGGGAACAACATTTAACCTCTCTGGTTCTCACTTCCCTCATCTGCAAAATGATGGAATTCAACTTAACAAAACTATCAAGTCTGCTTGAGTGCTCAGTCCTGTGATTCAAGGATCACGCAGTGATCAACACAGAATTGCTGTTTGACATATAATTATTTGGAATTATAACCCTTTAGGGGAATTGTCTGTTGCATATTTTAGGGCCCAATTATTGATGGGTCACTTTATTTCTTGACTCCTTCCATAGTAGGTCTCCAACATCTTTTACAGTATTAGGAATTCATCCAATCTATGTGTTTTGTCTGGCTTCTTTTAAGTTGGGCATAACACATTCTTTTTTGTCTCATACACACACATTTGATATATGTAGATTTCTTTGTTGCTCTATATACATACATTTGATACGTGTAGATTTTGATTTATATAAAATACATTTCTCTATGTTCATTGATTCAAGGGATATTTATTAAGTACCACCTGCATGCAGAATTCTATGCTTGAATTTAGATTAGATACAGTCTCTGCCCTTGTGAAGTTTATCGTCCAGTAGAAGCAAAAGATAGAAACATAGACAACTACTGTATCATATACAGTATCACAGAGAATTGCAAAATGAAGTACTAGGTGAGAAAAGATACATATTGGTTGTTATCTAAGGACAGAAGGGAGGTTGTGGTGGAGAGGAATTAGGGACCGCTCCTTGGAGAAGACAGCATTGGGTCTGGACTTTGAAGGATGAACAGGCATTCACTAGCTGAAGGTGGGGTGGGAGACATTTCAAGACAAGAAAACAGAGAAAAGTCTGCATCAAGTTACTGAAAGGTTGTGCTGGGGGGAACGAGTGATGCAATTTGGCTTGAGTGTAGAATGTGAGGAGAAGAGGAATATGAGATAAGGCAGGAGAGCTTTATCAATGAATGTCAGACAAAGACCCTCCCCATTCTTGATGAATTTTTTGAAGAATTGAACTTCTTGCCCTCAGGGTAATGTGTGCAGGTCAGAAGGATGATGTTATTACACCTTAGACTTAAACTTTCCATTTGTTTTATTTTCAAAATGAATGAGAGGAACCATAAATTCCATATTCTTTAATCCTCTAAAGGTTTTGAAGATCTAATTTAGATTATTCAATTCCTAGGTGACATTTCTCATGCTTCACCTCCCCAGAATTATCTTGCCCTCTCCTCTGATAATGTCCCCTTGAGGTACTGAGGGGAAATTCTTTTTTTTTTCTCTTTTGCATCTTTGCCACCCTGTTTTTGGTTTGCTGAGCTAAGAGAGAATAACAGAACCTGCCTTACAATCATTTTCATTAGTTATTCTTCTGCCTGGATGGTGGGTCACTGGAGACTTTCTATGCCAGCTGTTAAAAAAAAAAAACAAACTCAAACCTGTTAACTTTTTTTTTTTTTTTACTTAAAAGGCTTCTCAGACAGTAGAGGAAGAAGGCAGCCTGTAGGGTGTAAGCTTAGGTTGTGTTCTGTGACAAACTTTTAAACTAGGCTGCTCTGCATGCCGCGCGCCCCCCCCTCGCCCCCCCCCCCCCCCCCCCCCCCCCCGCCTTTTAGGTCATCCCTGCTACTTATGTTAAGTCCTCAGGTTTTACGGTAGTCTTGGGACTGGGAGAGGGAATGTTTGAAAACCTAGAAGACCCCAGGGCCTGAGTAGATGTTCCAAGGAAAACTGACAGAAGGACACCAGACAAGAGTTATAAAGAAGTATAAAGCACAGATGAGTTGCCATCTGAGGCTTTGGAGCCTGTATCCACATTGCTGGAGAACGCAGACCCTCTGAAATTTTGATGCGTGAATTTGGGGTTTGTTAGGATCCAACTTCTGATCCAGCCCTTTGGGAGGGCTGTCTAAGCACCTTCCCCCCCAATGTGGCTGCAGTTTGGGGCTATTGTTTCCTCAGAGTCTTGTCAAATTAGTCCTGGGCTCTTTCCTTCAGGCACAGAACGGGACGCCCTAGATCGAAGGGTGTGAGGGGGGATGTTAAAGGGCCGGGGGTCGGGGCTATCAGGAAGAAGCTATGTGTGCCTGCATGCCCATCCGGAAGGTGGAGGGGAAAGCAGAGGTGGCAGCAGCTGGAGCACACCGCTGGCTGCCCCTGCGGTGCCCGCTGGCTCTGCCCAGCCTCCTCCTAGGAGGTGAGGGGGGAGAGAGAGAGAGAGAGTTCTTTCTATCCCGTGGGAACCGCCTAGACGCTCCCGGGCGCCAGGCCAGCCTAGGAGCCGGGGTGGGGCGGGACGGGGAGGGGCAGGGAGGCGGGGCCCAGCCCCTTTTACTCCGGCAGCTCCCCGCCCTCGGCTGGGCCAAACTTTTTCTCCCGTCCCACTCTTCTCCGCAGTAGACTTACTCCTACTCCTCGTTCTCTCCCCGTCCTCTTCTTCTCTCCTCCACCCGGAGGGAGGGCGGGGGGGCACGGGCACACTCACACACACTCACACTCATACATGGGCATGCAGCAGTCCTCGGGCCAGGCTGCGGGCACCCGGGTCCCGGGGTCCGGGACAGGGAACGGAGCGCCCCAAGAAGGGCGGGGGCGAGCGTGAGCGGTGAGTTGGGTGCGGGGTCCAGGAGGGCAGGCAGCCTGTGGTTGAGGTGGACTTGTGAGGGCATGCCGCCCCTTGGTGGACGGGCAAGTGCCCGCAGAGAGCGCCTGCCCGGAAAGGGCTGGGGGTTGCGGGGGAAGCCCCGCATCCCCTGCTGAGAAGTTGGGAAACTCTGCTAGGGCGCAGAGGTCCCGTGGCGTGGCAAGATGCAGCATGTGTTTATTTCCCCTGGTCAACCTGAGCGGCCCCAAGGCTCCCACTCCTTGCCCCGGGCTCCCACCCCCCGGCTCCTGGAGCTCCCTGTCGGTGGTCAAGGGCGAGGGAGCTGCCCCAGCCCACGAGTGGGGGAGACAGACCAATGGAATGCTTGGTTTTAGAGCTGGAACAGTTCTTAGAGGGCATCAAGTCCAATCTCTCGATTTTCCAGAGGAGGAAACTGATGCCCAGAGCGTCCCAGGGCGCTTGCCAGCCTGCCTGTCCTCCTGCATGGTGGTTAGGTCAGTAGGTCCCGTGCCCTGTGACCCGCCCTGGGTTCCTCTATGAGTCTGTAGGCAATTCGGCCACAATTGGTTCTGGGCAGCACGATTTTCAGGAGCCCAGGGAAGAGGGAGAGAAGCAAAAACGAAAAGTGAGGATCGTGTTACTCAAGGCGAAAGTGGATAATGTACCTTGTCCTCTGACTCACATTTCCAGGAGCAAAAAGCAGTTGGGACCTAAAAGTTCTTTACACAGGGGCGCTGTACCCTCAGCCTATCCCAGGAAAAGACCAAGACTCCGCCTTTCCTACTTTTTCTCAGCTTACTCTTCCCCCAAGTTATTGTCTGCACTCTTATCCTTTTCATCCGGACCTGTGATTTCATCAGCGTGGGGGAGATTCATGGTATGGAAACTCCCTCCCCTGGTAGAGCTTGGTTACTCTGTAACTTCGTCTCAGAGACTGGCAGGGGGCACAGAGAGGTTAAGGATTTGGCTTTGCTCACGCGGCTAGTATGTATCTGTCTGAGGCGGCCTTGAGCCCCCGTCTATCTGATTCCAAGGTCAACCCTCCACCCACTGCACCGCTTAATGCCCCAGGGAGAAATTATGAGGAAAGAGATAGGATTCTTCTCTACCTCGATTCATCTCAAAGGAGCAGGTGTCATGTCACACCATTCAATACACAGCTATTATGGTGGTTAGTGCCTGGCAACTATGTTCTGGGAACTAAAAGCTTAAAACACTTGCCTGGGGTTCATCAGCCAGCATCAGTCAGAGGCTGCACTTGAACTCAGGCCTTTCTGGCTCCATGGGCCTGCCAAGTTCTCAGTGAAATCTCCTTCTATAACATTGCCTTTGAAAATGTCCAAAAATGCTGTTTTTTATTCTAGTAACATTACTTTATGGCTGTCCCATGTCCAGGACAAGAAGTACTGGGCAAAGTTAGACTCCTTTCCAGCCTGCAGCTTGAAAAGTGATTGGGAACATTGGAAACGATTTAGTCATATAAAGGTAGTCATTAAAAACCAAGCACGTAGTGATTTGTTAGTAAATTTTTAATGAATTTCCACAAAATGTTCCCCCCTATAATTTGTTAATGTTTTGATATCTCTTCTGTTTCACCTATTGGCAAATGTGTGTGTGTGTGTGTGTGTGTGTGTGTGTGTGTGTGTGTGTGTATGTCTATGTATATATACTTAAAACTAAAAGAGCCCGTCTTAATCCAGTAATGTTTACTGGCGAAGTAAGGGGCAGGATGACAGTTATAAAGATGTTACAAGATGTTTTAGTTGCTTGCTTTTATTTAGTATATAGTATATAGTAAAAGAATAAAGTAACATCAGCCCTAAACACAGCTTATCAGTAGATTTCCCACCAACCCTTTCAAAAGTCCTACTATTCTGGATGCATTATTATTTTTGCCAAGATAGAGCTGACCCACCCAGACTCTCTCCAAACCGATCCCACTGGGATTGAGGGTGCAAATCTGTGAGACAGATATGCTGACAAAGGACCCACATTTGTGGGATTGGAAATGCTGTCTGGTGTGTGGTTGGGGGGGGGTGGTATTTATGGGACTTTGCAGGTTGTTTCTGTGTATGAAGCTCACAGGTCCCTGGAGATATACGGAAGGGCCTTGCCTTCATCAGCCCAATGCTTAACTGGGCCAGTCTTAAAAGATCAGCAACCAGGGCTTACCGGTAATGGCTGTGTGCAAAAGCTACATTGACAGGAGTGTTTGTTGTACCTTGCATCTATCTGTTTATGAAGACATGCTATTACAGAGAATTATCCAGCTGCAAAGATAGTATTTATATTGTCACCTAATGTATCACTGGAAACGTAGACTATTTTGCCTTTTCCCCTCTCTTTTATGTCTTTTGCATTTCTAACTTTGTGAAACCTTAAGCTAATTATGATGGACTAATCATCTGTTCCAAATCAGATGAATTAAATAAATCCATGTATAAAGACTGTTTTCTTTTGAATGCGCCTTGCCTATTTTAGGTGCCTGGCTGTCCCAGCAGATAGTTGCTAGTACCAATTTACATACATTTCCTATGAATACAGAATAAAGATCGGACATAACAGGTGTGATTATGCTTTGTGTGTGTTCCATATAATGTACTGAGGAGGACGACATGCTGGGTTTTTTTTTTCTCTCTTGGTTCTTTAGCATTTGTCTTGAGAGTGGACTCCTGTAAGTGTAGGGGACTAGTGTAATTGTCCATTACTCATTCAGCTTCTGTTGAGGTATTGGTTTGAAATGAGTTCTGGGCTAGGATGCATTAGCTGTTGTAGCTTATGTATGATACGGTGATTAGGCTTAAATATATTTGTACCATCTGTAGGTTTTATGTGCCAGCACAGAGATGGGGACTTATGTGACTTTTTTTTGTTGTTGTTTTGTTTTTGGTCCTGTTTTATGTAGTTGAAAGAAAAATTGTGTATCCCAGGTTCTTTTGTGATTTGGAGTATAGCAAAAGTACCATATTTTCCTAGAACTTCTTTAAATAGATTTTGATTTTAGGAAAACCAGACTTAGTATAAGCCCCTTATGAAATCATCTGCTTTTCAAAATCATCGGTTTTTCAGTGTTGTGTTTCAGAAGTTGCTTGGTATTATAATCTAAGTCAGTGGGGAGTATTGTTGACCACAGATTCTGTTGTTTAAAGGAGACAAATAAAACATTTAGTTTTTTGTCTCTGTACCAAGTCACCATTCTGTAACATCAAGACAATGACAAGAAAATAACAGAAATGATAATTAAAGCACAATAACTGACACGTATATAGCAATTTTGGAGCTTTCAAAGACCTTTCCATATTTTATCTCATTTGGACCAACCCTCTGTGGTAGGTGCTATTTTTACCCCAATTTTAGAGCTATCAGTCAAAAAGCATTTGTCAATTCCTACTATGTGTCAGGCACTGGGAATACAAAGACAAAAATGAAATGATACCAGCCCTCAAGGATTTAATACTTTATTGGGGAAGACAACACATACATGTTTAAGTATGTTTAAAACACATGAAATAACTCAAAGTAATTTTTTCGAGGGGGAAAAGTTGAAGGAATTGGGAAAGGAGACAGAGACATATAGATGGTAAGTGTCTAAAAGGTGAGGACTACAGTCTGGTGGGCAATGTGACAATATAGTCCTATCCTAAAGATTTACAAAGTACTTTCCCCTTGATAGCTTTGTAGTATAGATGTCACTACACCCATTTTGCAGGAGAGTAAAGTTCTGAGAAGTTACAAGGGACTTACTTGCCCATGGTTCCAAGGGTAGTAAATACCTGAGGCAAACTTTGAACCCAGCACTTCTGACTCAATATCCTGTAAGGTGTGCTGTCTTTTAAGTCTAGCATACCCCATGGCCTCATTGATGTAAAGAAACTTACAAAAAAAGTAAACTGCACAAATATTTCGTGTATGAGTTCTTAACCCAGGTTCTGGCGAACTTGTCTTTTTTCTTTTTAATGTTTTGATTGCTTTATGTCGATGGAATTGGTTCCCTTTGTAGTCCCATATATTTTATTTTATACATTTAAAGCCATTATTCTGAGGAATGCATATGCTTCACCATACTGCAAAGATACAAGGACATTAAAACAAGTTAGAAACCTTTTTTTTTAAATGGACCAAAGTACTTAAATTATCTGTAAGTATGGAGGAGGGGATAGGAGGGAACAAGCATTTATTATGTACCTTCTGTGTGCCAGGCACTGTGTTAAGTCCTTTACAAATATTCCCTCATTTGAGAGGGTGCAAAAACATATTTACACAGTTAAGGATCTGCAGTTAGTGAGAATTGTCATCTTTTAAAAAATCTCCAAGCGTGGAGGATCTTGTGGGGCTAATTCTTGCTAGTCCCCCCTTTCTTGGCTGTTGCTTTGTTTGCTATCTACTTGTTCATTCCTCCAGCCTCAAGTGTGTCTCTTTTGCTCTTCTGGTTTCATGGTTCTCTGCTTTCTTCACATATAAGAATGGGTGTTGCTCGGGAGACTCTGAAGATAAGATATTTGAGATGAGGTTAGCAGACATCAGGCAAATAGCTGGTGGGAAAGGGTCCAGGAGAGGGTGGCTGATGAGGAAGTGCTGATACCGGGTACAGACAACTTTTTCAAGAGTTTTGGTAATGAAGTTCCTTTTTTTAAAAATGTGCTTCTAGTCTTTTTCTACAATATTGGGGCATTTCTATGTATGTGATGCCCCCCCCCATTCTCCTTCCATATTCACTTATTTCCAGCAATATTATAGGAGAAATAGATTGGCTCAGCAAGCACTTGTCAAGTGCTTAGCTATGTTCCAGGCACTATGCTAAACTCTGGAGATACAGAAAATGGGTAAAAACACAATTCCTGCCCCCAAGGAGCTTACATTCTAATGGGCAAGCAACCTACAGACAGAAGTGCATATACAAGATATATACAGGGTAGATTGGGTAAGAGGTTCATTGTTGTAAGTGACAGTCGCAGACACCCTGGGCCTCTCCCACCTTTCTGTACTGGACTCCTGGCTAAGGTGGAGAGAAATTACTACGTGGAGAACATAAGAGGTGATGAATGCACAACTGAGATTGCTTTTATGCCTGTGCTCTCAAACACAAGATCATAAATACCTGTACCGTCTGGTCAGCTCGGTTCCCGGTGGGTGGGTGAAGGAACAAAAACACTCCTATGTTTCCCTGGGAGGAATGGTTGATGATGAACGAGGTTCCTTCCAGAGAGTGAACATGGAAAGAAAACTTTCTTGCATGGGGTCATAATTATAATGGCTAATATTCACCCATTGCATTAAACTATAGCTATCATCTTATTCCATCCTTCTAGAAGTCCTGGAACAGATAGTAGGCAGTACAGTTCAGTCTCAATGACCACAAACTTCTGTGCCCTTGCTGTTGCCAGATAATTTATCAATTCTACTTTTATTGACTCTAACTCATTCCCCACATGGCTGTACGAGTTTTTTTCTTCTTTTTTAAAAAATCCCTAATTATACGTGCCCCCTGTTCTTCCTTCTTCCTCCCCTTATATACCAGGCTTACAGCTGGTAAGTACAGCTTTCTCCCTCTCTGTGCAGCAGACTTCAGTGGACTCGGTAGAAAGAGGACTTAGGTTCAAATCCCCACTTTGCTATTCACTTCACACAGGCAAGATGAATTAGGCAGCTAGGTGGAGTGATGGATAGGGTATTGGACTTGGAGTCAAGAAGATCTGAGTTTGAATCTTTCCTCGGACACTTAATAGATATGTAACCCTGGGCAGGTCACTTAACCTCTGTCTGCCTCAGTTTTCTCTATTGTAAAAGGGGGATGCTTATAGCACCTACCACTCAGGATTGTTGTGATCCTCAAATGAGATGGCATAAATAAAATGCTTTGCAAACCTTAAAATGATATATAAATGTTAGCCATTATTATATACCCTAGCTATTAAAGGAACTCACTTGGAAGTCAGAGTACTGGGGTTCAAATCCTGCTTTTATCACTGTTTGTATGACCTTTGGCAAGTCACAACCTCTGTGGACATTTGTTTCCTTATCTATAGAAGATATAGTGGAGTAGAAGCCTGGGCTCAAGTTAGGAAGAGCTGGGTTTGAATACTGCTTCAGTCATTTAACTAGATGTATGTCATTTAACTTCTCTGTTCCTCAGTTTCTTATCTGTAAAATGAGGGGGTTGGTCTCAATGACCTCTGGGGTCTCTTTTAGCTCTGAATCTATGATCCTATGGCTAGATGGCTTCCAAGGGCCTTCCCTTCCTCATAGATGACTCTTCCTTTGGGGCCACCATTTTAGATAGGTCCCTATGCTCTACCTTCAGAATTCTCTTCCTTCTCAACTGCTACATTGCAAGACGTTCTTCCCATGTGTTGTTTTCTCCAGAATGGAAGCTCTATGAGGGTAGGGACTGTCTTGCTTACTTGTATTTGTATCCTTAGTACAATACCTGGCACATAATAAGCATTTGATAAATTCTGTCTCTCTCTCCCTCCCTCCCTCCCTCTCTCTCTCTCCATCTCTTCCCCTCCCCCCCCTCTCTCTCTCTCTCTCATCCCATCTATCTATTATCTATGTAGCATTCTCTCATTTCATATATCTGCCTATCATTCTTTCTTTCTATCGTTCTCTCTATTTATCCATCCATCTATGTATCCATCTCCTGTCTATCTGTGATCTTAACTCACATTACTCTCTAGATCTCAGATTCATCATTTATAAAATGAAGGAATTGAACCAAATTAGCTCTGAAGGTACTTTCTAGCCCTAGACAAGTGGATATTGGGGAAGAGATCACAGGATGCAGCTGAGAGAGAGAGAGAGAGAGCTGATGTTGAAGGCAGGAAGATCTGACCTGAGTATAAATGCTGCATACTACCCCTGTAACCACTGGTAAATTTTTGAAGCTCTAAGTGCCCCCAGGCAATTCTCTAGGACTATGAATTGAAGTTGAATTGCTGATTTGTATCAATGGATGCTCCACACTGGGAGTTCCCTACATAGCTGAACTCACAGATCTCTGGGGGTAGGGGGTGGGGGTGGGAATTGGGGAACGGATACTGGGGACATTCAAATGAGCTTTCTCTATTCCCTTTCCCTAATCCTTCAAATTTTTCTACATCATAATCTCTGCTTTTCCCTCTTAACACAGTAGACAAGGTCTATGCACTGTTCACTAAAGCTAATCCTATTTTTGTCATTGACCTCAGTCATTCTCTTTTCCCAAGACTTTGCTATTTTCACCCATCTTGATTCTTCCGTGTCTATCCCTCTGATGACTCCTTCCTGTTGCTTAGGTATTTCCAATCCTGAAAACCAAAACCAACCCTCACCCCCATCTCATTTTTTCAACCCTCATTTTTCAAATTATCATCCTATTTTTCTCCTCTCCTTCATTGCCACAGTTCTTTAAAAAGCTTGCTTCATTTGACATTTCTGCTTTAGGCAGCATGGTACTAGTGGATAGAAATGCCAGGCTTGAAGTCAGAAGATCTGGGTTCAAATCCTGATTCAGATACTTATTTAGCTGTGATAGTAAGTTCTTAGTGCTTCCTCAGGAAAAAACAAATGAAGGCATTTGAGGATGTGCTGTCCAGTGCCTCCTTGTCCTCAAACACAATAATACGTTTCCCTACTCTAGGTATTTTCACTGCCTGTCCCCTGTGTCTGGACCTTTCTCCTTCCTTGTCTCTCCCTCCTGGTTTCCAGAAGCCATTCCCAATCCTCTCTCTTAGTTCCTTCCCTCTGAGGTGATCTCCAATTCATTTTATTTCTGTATAGATCTCATATGTATATGGTTGTTTAGATGTTGTCTCCACAACTAGAATAGGAGCTCTTTGAGAGAAGGGTCTATTTTTTGCCTTTTTTTATATTCCCAAATCTGGGATATTATATGCTTGACATATGGTAGGCTCTGGATAAGTACTTGTTGGCTTGCTTGACCTCTAAGGTTTTTTCTGCTTCTAAATCTACTACCACTTCTAAATCTACTACGACTTCTAAATTACTACCACACTCTTCCCTGGACCCCCATGCCTTTACTACTTCACTTTATTGAGACCTCTTTGAAAGGTAACCAATAACCTCTTAGCCTTGAGTCCAATGGCACCTTCTTAAATCTTTCTCCTCCATGGCCTCTCTGCCACATTTGACAGTGATGGCTGTTCCCTCTTACTATGTACTCTCTTTTCCTTTGGTTTTAGATTTACCAAGCTTTCTTGATTGGTTCTCTTCCTATTGTTCCTTCTGTCTCTCTCCCTGTCCCCCGTCCCCCCTCTTCCTCCTCCTTCCCCTCTCCCCTCCTCCTCCTCTCCTCCTTCACCCCCTTCCCTCTCCTGGTCCTATCTCCTAGGCTTTATTGTGGATATTCTTCAAAGTTGTGGCCTTGGGACCCTCCCTTGGTACTCTCATCCACTACCACCCTTCCAACTTGAAAGCCCAGAACTTCAAAATCTGTGTCCTTTCCTGTCCTGTACCTCTGTCTACCTTCTGGGTGTCTCCACCTGGACATTCTACAGCTGTTGATTTAAAGAGTTGATTAGAGTTGATTTAAATGTGTATTTCTCTATTAAGGTTTTGGAACTTTTTTCTTGCTTTTATTTCTTCATCAGAAAACTGCCTATTTATATCCTTTGATCATTTATCAATTGGAGAATGTTCTTATCCTTTAAATTTGAATTGTTGTTCATCCTTCATTCTCAAAGAGGACCAATGACATCAGGAGGGTGACGTCTTGACTTGCAAGTGAGTTGGTTTTAAGTGAGGCAGAGCTAGGCAAAGTCATCAGCCTCACTCTTTCCTGCAGAGTCATAGGAGTCCAGCAGCAAGACATAGGTCAGGATGACCGGCTGTGGCCCCCTGAATTTGAATCACAACCTCAAACTCAGCAGGTTCAAAATGGAGCTTATCTTTCCCCTTAAACTTGACCTGTCTGACCTCATGAGTTCTCTCAGTGGCATAATCCACTCACTGATTTTTCCCTGCATGAAACAGTGGTGTTTCTTTGGTCCTTTCCTCTCACCTCTCACATCTGAGCAATCAACATGTTCTTTTCATTCAACATCTATATCTCTTACATCTGTCTCCTCTCTTCTTCTACTGGTACCATCCAAGCCCTTATAACCACCTGCCTACCCTATGGCTGCAGCCTCTTAAAAGGTCACCACCCTTTTGGAGCTGTCCAAAAGTATCAAAGGGGAGCTTCTAGAACTGGTAGTTTCCCCCTCCTTAAAAGTATTCAAAGAGAGGTCGCATGCCTCCTTGATGGGGTATGTTATGGGGAAAGGGATTCCTTTCAGATTTAGAAAGGACTGGATAACTGACGAGGTCCCTCCAACTCTCAGATTCTATGATTCCTCTCTCTTCTACCTTCAGTCCATTTTTTTATATCCTGCCAAAAAACTAGCCTTGGTTATCTAACAAATGGTCGTGTCACTTGTTTGCTCAAAGATCCTCAATGATCTGCTCAGTAAAGCTGAGCTGTTTTTACCCGGCATTCAAGGCCTTCCTCAATAGAATGTTCCTCTTCTGCCTCTTCGTTTAAGTGACGTAGTCCTCCTTGCTCTTCCTCCCACAAACATTCTACCTTCTGACCCCAGGCATTTGCGCTGCTTGTCCCCCATGTCTGCAATTCTCTCCTTTCTCATCTCCATCTCCTGGTTTCCTTGGCTTCCTTCAAGTCGATAAGAAGCCTTTCCTATCTTCCTTAATGCTGGTGACTTTCTCCTGCTGATTATCTCCAATTTGTCCTCTATATACCTTGTTTTGTACACTGTTATTTGCATATTTGTTTCCCCCATTAGACTGTGAGATTCTTGAGGGCAGGGACTGTATTTTGACTTTTTGTATCCTCAGCACACAATATGATGCCTTAATTAATACATACTTCTAAATTTGACTCGAGGCAGCTAGGTGGCGCAGAGATAGAACACCAGGCCTGGACTCAGGAAGACTCATCTTTGTGAGTTTAAATCTGGCCTTAGACACTTCCTGTCTGTGTGACCCTGGGTAAGTCACTTAATCATCTCTGCCTCAGTTTCCTCATTTGTAAAATGACCTAGAGAAGAAAATAAAAAACATTCCAATATCTTGACCCCAAATGGGGTCAAAAGAGTCAGACTTAATTGAAAAATGACTGAACAAAAACAAAACAATTTGATTTGACTCACAATCCTGTTCTCTGTGTGCTTAAAACAAGCTGAACTGGCCTACTCCATCCCCGGAACATGCCAGTACTTGAAATGTCCTCCTTCCCCCTCTTTGCTTCCTGAATTCACTTATCTTGTAGTTTAATTAACCATATTTACATAACTTGCATTTGTCTCTTCCCCCACCACTGTGAGCTACATGAGGGCATGTGGACATCTTACCCAAACTTTGTACTCCCTCTAGTATTACTATAGTATTTACAATAGTTATAATATATATTATCTATATTATAAATACATGATAGAACATAAATATAATATACAAATATGTACTATATGATATATAAATTATGTAATAATGTCAATTATGTGGTGTTAATTTTGTAATAATATATAAATAAATACAAATATAAATATATTACTAGATTATATGGAATATAAAATATATGTAATAGATATAACATAATATATAATATAATATAGTCATTATAATAGTTACTTGGTACATGTTTGTGGCATGTGTTGAATTCCCTATTTTGCAGCTGAAAAAACAAACAACTATGGCTCAGAGAAACTAAATGGTTTGTCCGAGGTAACCTAGCCAAATAAGTTCCAGAGTAGGGATTTGAACCCAGATCCTTTGTCTGCAAATGCAGTATTCTTTCATTAAGCCACTTTAAGAGGGGATGTTCTTTGCTGAACTTTGTCTGGTTGGCCGACTTTGGTCTGTTTTGTGAAGTTCTCAAATTCACGGCCTTACAATTATAATCGTTTTCCAAGATCATTAGACCTATTGGAATTGTAGTCAACCTGAAAAATGTGGCCTTCTCGTATTTAATAATGCCCTCTTTTTTCTATTAGCCAATCCCATTTTAAAATCATTCCCCGTGATAAGCTAAGAGAATATTGGTGAAAATCCCTTTATAAAAATTTCTCATAACTTCCAAATTGCTTTGGCTTAATGGAATTTTTTTAAAAAATCCTATTATAATGAACCCCATGAGACATTTGTATTATTTTATTCTATCATCAACAAATATTTATTGAATGCTATATGCCTAGCACTGTTAGGAGTAATACAAAAGAATAATCCCCAGTCCGATTGAGTTTAAAATCTTATTTGGGAAGAAAAAAGACAAAAATGAACTTTTGGGGAGACAAGTCAGGTGGGGAGGAGGAGGGAGAGCTCAATATTGTAGGTTTGATGATGGGAATGGATCACTGGTGGAAGAAATTCCATTCCTTGATGAAGATTTTGGTTGTTGTTGTTGTCCAGTTGTTTTGGTTGTGTCCAACTCTTCGTGACTCCATTTGGGATTTTCTTGGCAAACATACTGGGGTGGTTTGCAATTTCCTTCTCTGGCTCTTTTTACAGTTGAGGAAACTGAGGCAAACAGGGTTGACTTGCCCAGGGTCTTCCTGACTTCAGATCTGGTCTCAAAGACATTTACTAGCTGTGTGACCCTGAGTAAGTCACTTAACTCTGTTTGCCTCAGTTTCCTCATCTGTAAAAGGAGCAAAGCACTTTCTTTTTACAAAAAAAAAATTTTTTTTACTGTATTTGATACTTGCAACAACCTAGTGAGGTAGGGAATGCAAATATTAATAGATATATTTGACAGATATGAAAACTGAAGGTCAGAGAGGTAGTGACTTCCCCAAAGTCACATAGTATCGTGTTGATTCTCGAATACAAATCCAATGTTCTTTCCAGTACATCATGTATGAAATGTTATTCAATGGGAAGAATGCTGGATTTGGAGCTGCAGGGTCCAAACCCTAATGTCTGTGACCTTTGGCGAGTTATTAAACTTCTCTGGACCTCAGTTTCCTCATTCATAAAATAAGGAAGTTGTACTTGATGATCTCTGAGGTCTTTCTAGCCTGAAATATGTGCTCTGTGATCCTTTGAGGAAGAACTTAGAAAAAAAAAAATCAGAAGTAGGTTTCTCATTCAGTCATAAGCTCCTTGAAGTCAGGGACTATCTTGCCTTGAGATCCCCAGAGTTTAACACAGTGCCCAGCATATAATAGGCATTTAATAAATACTTACTGACTGCCTGATCTGACAGCTTCTGTGACATCAGTGTAGTGTAATAGAAAGAGTATTATATCTTAGAAGTATTGGTTCTAAGCCCTGAGACCTCACTTGAATGACTTGGACAAATCATTTTCCTCTGATCTGAAATAACCCCACTATGTGCATATGCATACATACCCACGCATGTACACACATGATTCATACACGAGCACACAGGCATACGCAGGTATGTGTAGATATGATTTGTGTGTGTATACATATGTGTATATATACCACACATGTATATACCTACACATGTATACATAAACTCTGTATGTGTACATGTATACAGGCACAATATACATTATATATATATATATATATATATGTAGAGAGAGAGAGAGAGAGAGAGAGAGAGAGAGAGAGAGCAGAGGCACAGAGAGAGAGAGAAAGGAAGGAAGGGAGAAGAGAGAGGCAGAAAGAGAGAGAGACTCTGAGTGTCTGTTTTTGGGTATAGATTGGGATACCTAAGCCACTTCTTTTCATAGGACCATTATAGAAAAAGTAACTTTGATACTGTGCATGTGTATGTGCATCAATCTGCACACATTTATATGAATATATGTATATAAATCTGCACGTGTGTATCATGCATAGGTACACATATACACACGTGTATATATTTATGCATTTTATTTTTCCTTAGGTAGTGTGTAATCACAATGAATCGGGAAATAGAGAGATAGCCTCAAAGCCTGGAAGACCTCAAGTGTTCCCTCTCACACCTGTTGTCTGGGTGACCCTAGGCAAGTCACTTAACCACTCGTGTCCTAGGCAACTTTCTAAGATTATAAATGGAAAGGAAGGGGCTGTCTCGAAATGGAAGAATGAGTTTCCTTGCCTGGTTCTTCTTTATGTCAGTGAAATCACAGGTTCACTTAATCACTGCTTACTCTTCCTATGCTGGGAGTGACTGATTCCAAGTCTGCTTCTTGGGAGTTCCCAATACCCAGGAAATCAGAGGTCCATTCTCTATTCTTATATCTTGCCTATTTCTATCTATTTTCCCTCCTCCCCCCTCAGTTGGAAGTTAACCCCTTGAAGACAAGGGTTTTCTGTCTTTTCTAGTGTTTAGCTATTAGGTGCTTAATAAATGCTTGTTGACTGATTAATTAAACCTGTTTCTTTATCGACAAGATGAAATGATTGTACTAGATCAAGGCTTCTTAACGTGGGGTCTACAGATACATTGGGCAGGTAGGTGACACAGTGGATAGAGTGCTAGGGCTGGAGTCATGAAGACTCATCTCCCTGAGTTCAAATCTGGACTCAGACATTTGCTGTGTGACCTTGGGCAAATCACTTAACCCTGTTTGCCTCAGTTCCTCATCTGTAAAATGAGCTGGAGAAGGAAATAGCAATCTAGTCCAGTATCTATGCCAAGAAAACCCCCATTGGGGTCACAAAAAATTGGACACAACTGAACAACAACACAGATACATTTCAAGGGATTTGTGAATGTGCACTGGTAAATATACTGGTTAAAAAAAATACATTTTTAGTTTTACTTTGGTTTCCTTTGTAACCCTATGTATTTCATTTTATGCACTTAAAAACTTCATTCTGAGAAGGGGTCCATAGACTTTATCAGACTGCCAAAGAGGTCCATGATCCAAAAAAGGTTAGGAACCCTGGATTAGATGATTTCTCAATTCCCATTTGTGAGCCTGTGAATTTCATCTGAATTTGAGAAGACTGAAACAGCCAAGTTCTATCTATTGTGTAAACCTCATTCAAAACAATTATGTGGTCTCCACTCCCGGTGTTGCAGTACAATGTGATTTGGCAGGAGAAGACTTACGACTTTATGTCCCTACTGATAACTCAGCACACGGGAAATTAGTCATTTGTATTCCAACACAAATTCCATGAATATCTAAACCAATAGAATTAGCAAGGAGAATCCCAGGTTTCCACTAAACCTGCTTCATTTTCTCACAGGTCACTTGGAATTGAAGCCCTGGAACAATTTACAAAAACTTACCATATCATTTTGGTTGTCAGGGAGAAAGTGTTTTAGAATCTGTCCACTAGTTCAATTATTAAGGAGTAAGGCACAGGATGACTTTTTTTTTTTTTAATCTGAATCTGTCCCTTCCAGATATGCAAACTTTGGGGAAGCCAAATTCCATTTGACCAATTTATTTACAGTTGGGTAGAATTTTGTTTGTCCACTTTTAGTTTTGTTCACAGCTTAATAGAATGTGAACTTAACTTTTTACTGAAGAGAGTCCTGGTTCAGCAGTGTTACCCTGGGCAGGTCACATAACCTGAATATCAGTTTCCTAATCTCTCAAGTATAGTTTGAGATGCCTGTATTATTCCTTCCTCTGTGGATTGCTAAGGAGAAAGTAGCTTTAATACTTTGTCTGTCAGTCAATTAGCATTTGTTAACTATGCTAAATGCTAGGGATATAAAAAGAGGCGAACCCAAGCCCCCAAACCAAACCAAAACAGAGTCCCTGTTCTTGTTGAGTTCCCAGTCTCAATTAACTCTCTAGAAACTGAGTTTCCTTAGCTGTATGAGAGGATTAGAATACATTGGCCTCTGAAATCTCTTACTGCTCTCCAGCTATGACCCTGTGAATCTAACTGGGTAACCCACAGCCAGTGACTTAATCCCTCACCCCTCCCCCAGCCTCAGATTTCTTTCATAAAATAGGTATAATGCCACCTGCCCTTCTTACTTCATAAGGTGATTGTGGGGATCAAATGAAATAATGCATGGTACCAATGGAAAGAGTTCCGAATTTGGAGCCAGAGGATCTGGATGCAAATCCTAAGTCACTTAAACGCTTTGGGTCTTGATTTCCTTATCTGTAAAATGAGGGAGTGCTGTGTCTCTTCCAGCTCAAAATCTGTGATCCCACAATTTTATATGCGTGTACCTCATGGAAAGACAAGCCTTTTGCAAACCAGAGTGTCTCGAGGTGAATAACTACTAGTATGGTCGAAGGATTCAAGATGATGTCTCACAAGGATCATTGAATGAAGGAGTTGGGAATGTTTTTCAGCTATAGAACAGAAGACTTGACAGTGGGGTGGGATCAATAGTAATCTTCAGTATTTGAAGGGTCATAGATTTAGACCTAGGAGAGACTTTAGAGACCAGCTGGTCCCACCTCAAAATTTTTACAAACGAGGACGTTGAGGCACAGTGACTTGCTCAGTGTCCCAGAGTTAGCAAGTGACAGACCAGGGATTCAAACCCAGGTCTTTTGACTCTTCGTCTAGTGTTCTTTCCATTATACCATGTTATCTCCAAGGGTTGTCATAGGGAAGAGGGATTTATTTGCTCTGCTTGGCTCCCAGAGGCAGAAGCTCAATTACTTTTTAGAAGGTGCAAGGCGGATTTAGACTAGACATAAGGAAAACATTTTGAGCTCTCCAAAAATGGAATGAGTTGCTTTAGGGGAGAGTGTCTTCTGTTGCTGGATGTGTTTAAGTGGAGGTAGGATGACCACTGAATGAGTACATTGTGAATAGGATTCATGATTTTTGGGTATGGGTTGGTCTAGATGACCCTTTTACCTCTGAAATTCTATGATTCTATACACTATGAGACACGGTTGTTAAGGTATTACTTTAAGCTATAGCTTAAAAAAAAGTGGTCTGGATAATATATAATCGTGGTGGACTATAATTTTAACTTTAAATACTAGAGGGTGTTTATTTTGTCGTTGCATGAACTGGTGAGGCCTTTTCTGTGCTAATTATACTTGGTATGTGATTCCTAAGCAATCTTCACCTGGAGGTCCCACTGGCCTCAACATGTAAAAACTCAAAACTCAACATGTAAAAAAAAAGTCATCACCTCCCCATTTCCTGCATTTTCCCTTTCCTTCCGACTTTCTTGTCTCTGATGATGGGCCCACCATTTTTCTAATTAGAGGGTCACAGACAGATTAAGAACTGAAAGGGGTCTCAGATGTCATTTACTGGAAATGTCTCATTTTACAGTTGTGGAAATGGAGGCACAGAAAGAATACTCAAGGTTATGACTGTTAATAAGTATCAGAGGAGAGGAGATTTGTATTCAGGCTCTCCCATCCCAAACTTGGAATTCTTTCTACTCTGTCATACTGCTTTAGGCAGTTGGTTCCATCTAGGAGGGAAGAATGCAGGGAGAGAGATAGAGACAGTCTCTGCCAAACTTCTGGCCCTCTTGTTTCTGGTGTTGTTGCCTGGGCATGAGAAGAACAAACCCATGCTGACACACAGGAGTAGGGGCATATTTCCCTGCCGAATACAGCCTTACTTGTGACTTTTTGTTTCTTTCAATGGTACTAGGCTTCAGGCTCCATCTTTGATTTCACACTCCTGACTCCTATCCCCCACACTTCCACATATAGTCATGCAAGTACTTTGAGAGCAAGCAAAGATTGGGTCATTTTAAAATTTTTGTATCCCCAGCACCTAGCACAGTGTAGATGGAGCACAAATTAGATGCTTATTGATTGATTGTTTCATCAAGTCATATCATTCAGGCATCTGTGACTCTTCCCTCTCTTATATAACCCATGTCCTGTAAATTACCAAGTCCTGTAGATATTCCCCACCCCCACCCCCAGTCCCTTTTATCTGTCTTTAGCCTTCTACTCTTCCTTCTACCACTTAACTCTCTGGCCTCCAATGTTTACTACCTGTCTGACCTGGGGCAAGTCAATTGACAGGACCGAAGATTCAGAATAGGAGAATTGGAAGGGACCCAACTGGCCATCCAGTACAACGCATACATGAAGAAATCCCTAGTCAAACCTAGCAAGTAGTTGTCTGGTCTCTGCTTAAAGACCTCAAAGGAAGGGAAACTCGGTACCACTGGAGGCGGCTCATTCCACTTTTGGACAGGTCTAATTTCGTTCCTTTGAAAGGTCCCCCCATCACTGCTGGTTCTCATCACTGCCACCAAACAGAACATAATTTTGTCCTTCCTCTACATTCCAGTCCTTCAGATACTTAAAGAAGACTGAATCTTTTGTTCTCCAGACTAACCATTCCCATTCCCTTCAGCTGACCCAGGCACTAGCCTGATTACATCCTCTGGACACTCTACTGCTTATTGATGTCCTCCTTACACTGTGGTATCAAGGCCTAAACTCAGTACTTGAAACATAGTCTGACCAGTGGGAAAAGAGTAGGGCCTCCCTCTTCTTGGAGAATATGCCTCTCTTAATGGAGTCAAAGATCAAATTATACCTTTCATGACTGCCCATCATAGTGTTAATACGCTGAACTTCCAGTTCATTAAAATCCCCAAGTATTTTTTTTCAGGACAGCTGCTGTCTAACCAGGCTTCTCCTACCTTATTGCTTGAAAAGTTGATTTTGTTTTTTGTGCCCCAGAACAACACTCTACCCTCTCCGAGTCTTAGTTTCTTCTTCTACTGCAGAATGAGCAGGTTGGATTGTTTTGATGGCCTCTAAGAGCCCTTCCAACTGTGAAGCTATCTAAATTCAGACTCTTCCTGTAATAATTTTAACAGCCTTCTACCTGGTTGGCATGCCTACTGAGTCACCCCTCTCCAACCCATTCTTCATACTGATGATCGAATCTGTCTTATTACTGCACAGTTGTGTCATAAGACTTCCTAATGTACCACTCTGATTATCTTACTCCCCCACTCAAAAACCTTCAGTGACTCCCCAGTGCCTGCTGAATAAAATATGAGCTCTTTAACCTGACACTTGAGACCCTTTACCATCTGGCTTTTCCATAATCCTTCCTCTGTCCTCTTCTCATACAATTTCCATTCACCCATTCAATGTACTATCCAAACTGGACTTAATCGGCATTCCCTAATCTCTTTTCACTTCTGTGTTTTTGCTCATTTTTTCCCTTGACTAGAGAATCACAAAGATCCATTTCCAGCTCTAAATCTATGATGCAATGAACTTTCAGGCTTGGAATGGGCTTCCTTCCCATAGCTGCTTAGGGAAATTTGTCCCTAAAGAACAATGTGGATTTTATTTTTTTACTTTTATATAGCCTACTCCTCTATCATCCCCTTTTCCTGTTCCTAGACATTCATCACTTATAACAAAGAATATTCCTTCATTTAAGGTCTCACTCAGGTGCATGCAGCCTTCTTCCTCATTCACCCCACCTGGATGTGAGCTTCCTCTCCTCCAATTTCTTTTTACTTTGTCTAATCTTTATCATAATGATTTGTGCATGACCCTTATTTTCCCTTTTAGACATTGTGAGCTTGTTGAGTAGACTTATTGGATTTCAGTTTTGTCTCCCAAGGGCTAAGCTCAGGGTTTTTGACTAGACAACCCAACCCACTTAGTTGAGGGTTGCGGGAGAAAATATAGCTGATATGTGTAGTGAACATATTTTTCCACCCCAAAGCCTGGGCAAATGGTATAATAAAAGATATTACTCTTACAAAATTTTGAAAAAATAAAAATTTTTCTCCTCTTCCTCTTCCTCCTCCTTCTTCTCCTCCCCTTCCCCCTGTCCCTCTGAGAAAATACAGGACATAAGATCACAATGCTGGTAGCTCATCTTTGTGCAAATGTCTAATTTTAATTATGACTTCCTTTTTCTGATGGAACCATCTTTCCTTGGCTATAGGCCATTCTGGAAATCTGAAGGCCAGTAGAGAATACTGGGAGTAGGAATGGACTTTAGTTGCATCTAATTCAAACTCATGCCCAGTTCATGAATCCCTTGTCCAACTTCTATCCTCTGCTTGGCCACTTCTAGAGATAGGTCACTTACTAATTATGAAGGCAGCCCATTATACTTTTGTACACCAATAAATGTTCAGAAATTCATCCCTGTTTCTCAGTGAAATCTGTCTCTCTATAACTTCCACTGTTTGGGCTTAGTCTTCCTCCCTCCTCCCTGGATGTGCAAGGAATAAGGAGATTGTTTTACATTAAATCTTTCTACTTTATTGACTTGAGTCTGCATTCAGTGTTCCTGGGATGCTAACTTTATCAGGTCACCTGGCAATTGATTACCATTCTTCTTATCTTGGGAAATGTCTCTCACTTATGCTTTAATGATAAATGGCATTTATATAGCTTCCAAAGTGTGTTATTTCTTGCAACATGTGCTAATCTCTTGGGGTCTCCTAATAGCCTTGGGAGGTAGGGAGTGGTCCAGACCTGTGACTTCATCAGGGTAGGGAAGTCTCCCTAATTGGTCAACAACCCAAATGTAACTTACTGTCTTTGAGAATTACCTGGGAGCATTTCTCAGTTGAGAGACTTTTCCATGGCCATGGCGACATTATCAGTGGGAGGCAATAGAGGTCTTTCTGCTACCAAAAGGCATTTCCTTTCATCCATGATGCCCCTCTGACTAGGTACTAGCGGCATTATTATTTGTTCTGTGATGATGAAACCAAGGCTCAAAGGGTTGGACTAAGTGACTTGCCCACAGTCACGTGGCTCTTATGCTCATTGATTCAAAGCTGAGAGCAGCCTTGCAGATCATCTGGTTCAACCCTCATTCGGCAGGTCAGGAAACTAAGACAATTGAGACTCAGGTTTAAGTGACTCACCTGTGATTATACACCCAGTGTAGTGAGAAAGGCAGGATCTGAGCCAGTCTTCCTAATTCCAAGCCCAGCACTCTCTCCACTAAACCATGTTGCCTGCCTCTTGGAGTCTTTCATATAGGTGGGAACCGATGATAAGGTCATTGATGTTGGCTAGAAGGGAACTTAGAGGACATCTAGTCCACCCCCCCCCCAATTTTGCAGATGAGGAAACTGAGTCATAGGGAAGTGAGGAGACTTTCTGGGGCTATAATCTTGGTTTCTTGGCTCCCAGGTCTGTCTTCTTTTGATCACACCCCACTGCCTCCCTCTGCAGGTGATTAGTCTCCAAAGGAGCAGTGAGCTGTGCCCTTCCCAGCCTCCAGGGTCGATCAGAGTAGTTACTTTCCACCACAGGTGGGGCATTTTGGAGAACAATTTTCCTCTCCAGAAGACAGGACCATTATTTTCAGTATTGACTCGAACCCGCAGGAACACTAAACTCAACTGTGATGTGGTCTGGTTTTTTTTTAAAGCAACAAAGCACAAAAGAGTCACTTCCAATCACTGTTTACCTGAGGCTGTTAATAATGGCAGCTTGCCATGGGGGAAATTATTTTCAGAAAAATTATGTGGAGAGAAAAAAAATCTTCTTTCTCAAAACTGGGAGGGGGAGGATGTGTGCAGTAGAATGTGCTGATAAGCCCATCACTTCTACCAGAATCAGTACCACTCTGAGTAAGGTACTTTCCTGTATGAATGAATCAATGAATGAACGCTAAAACTTAGAGTTTACTATGTGCCAGGCATTGTGCTAAGGGCTGGAGATACAAATGCAAATGGAAGACAGTCGCAACCCTCAAGGAGCTTTTGTTTTGCGGAAGACTACACATCTAGTGGAGTGGCAGCCAAGGGAGAGATTTTTGGTTCAGGGCAGTAGTTCTTTGTCTTTTTTTTATATCCTGGATCCCTTTGTCAGTTTGGTGTGGACCTTTTCTCAGAATAACATGAGAAAGATGGACATGATGGTACAAGCCTGCAATCTGAGAAGGCTGAGGCTGATAGATTGCTTGAGCTTGGGAGTTCTGTGCTTTAGTAGGGCTAAAGGTGATTGGCTATCTGCACTCAGTCTAGCACCAATATGGCAAACCCCTGGACTGGGAGGGCCAATAGGCTGTGTAAGGAGAACTGACCCTGCCCAGGTCAGACCTAGAGCAGGTCAAGGCTTCCATGCAGATCAGTAGTAGAACCTGCCTGTCAGTGACCATTGGGCAAGATAGAGAAATCAGTCTTTATACAACAACAAAAAAAGAAATGAATAAAATACATAGCACCACAAAGGAAATAAATTATATTGAGAAATATTTACCAACACACACACACACACAAAATACACACATACACACACAAAATACACACACACACACACACACACACACACACACATATATATATATATATATTTAAAGTTCATGGACTCCAGGTTAAGAACTTTTATTTCAACAAGATGATTGATTATAGGAAAATAATTGATTTGTTTGCAGAGGCAGGGAAAGAGATAGGAAGGGGGTGGTGATGAGTTAATATTTGTAAAGTGCTTTGCACATCTTAGAGTGCCTTAGTGTTAGCTATTGTGATGGTGATGGGTCTTGCTATGCAACAACTGGGCAGATGGCAAGATGGCCTGGGTAGATGACTGGATGGAATGTGGAGCATGGGCACTCAGTCCATAAATTCTTATTAAGTGCCTGCTGTATTCCAGGTACTGTACTAAGTGCTAAGTCTGGTAAGGGCTGATTAGATGAGATGGGCTAGGAGAGTGTATCAACAATCTGGCTAGCCGCTACTGTGAGGGTGTAAACCAACAACAACCAGCTCACAGAATGCTGCAAGCCCAGGTCCTTTTCATCTGCTTTACTAAGGAAAGCAATGTTAAGGGGTTAACAATCTTACTTTATTCCAGCAAACAAATGTCATTTACTTAGTTCAGGGGAAAAAGCCAGCACTCTGAATTACAGACCAAATGCAATTCCGTAGTTATCACCATCTGAGTGTACAGCCGGGGAAGTCATTATAACGGCTGGCCCAGAGTCACGCGTCACTCTTGCTGTGGCTCAGAGCTTTGAGAGAGCACTAACCTCTGAGTTTATGTATCCTGTTCAGGGCCCCGACCTCCGGGTGTGGAGAAGTGCCCTACCCCCAATATCACATCAGATACAAATCAATGGCTCCCAATTGTCTCAGTGCTGAGAAATACAAAAACATCCCACTTTATCTGCCCCATTCAAACAAAGGCCAGAATCATTAAAGGTCAACAGCAAAAAATCCCACCTTAATTACTATTACAAAAAGTTTATACTTACTCCCCAATCAAGGCACCTTAAACCCAGAGTTGTGCAGCAAAACAGAGTGAAATAACTTTCCCAGGACATGGGGCATGATTTCTGGAGGTCCATTCCTAAGGGTTCTCAATCTTTCATAGTAGGATAGTAGATGTTTAGTAATGAACACTTGTTGAATTAGTTTGAATTCCTTGGGGTTAGGGAAATGAAATATTCCAGCAATCCCTGGTTTCATCAGCACTGGGTCTCTCTCCACAGATTCAAATCACGACCTACTTCCTGACTTGGTTGATGGTCTTCCCAAGTTGCCATGACTAACTCATTTGAGAAACAATTGAGGATCCAGTGGAGGCAGTGTAGTTCAGTAGAAAGAGGACTGGCTCCAGAGTCAAGAGTCTTGGGTTCATATCCCACTTCTTGATATTTACTACCCCTGTGACCACAAACAAGTCACTTAACTCTACTGGGCCTTGGTTTTTCACTGTGAGCTGAGAGGGTCAGCCTAGATGGTCTCTGAGACCAGATCTGAATGCCTTCTCCAGCTGCCCTTCCCCGATCCACCCCCCCCCCCCACCCCCCGGAATATTCATCTCTCACTCCTGGCTTCCTTCAAGTCTCAGCTAAAATCCCACCTTCTATGACAAAGTCTTTCCTCCTTAATCTTGGTGCCTTCCATTTCAGACTACTCCCACGTACCTTGTCTTTATCTTGTTTGTCCATAGTTGTTGGTGTATTAGGCTACAAGCAGTGAAGAGGCAGAACTATCTTTTGCGTTTCTTTGTATCCCCAGTGCTTAGCACAGTGCTTGGCATATAGTAGGTTCACTGACTTGCATATGAAATACTTTGTGAACATTGAATTAATACATATATGTAATCTCTTCCTACGACGAGCAACTTGGTGTAGTAGATAGAGTGAGTACTCGACCAAAGGTTTGAAAGCTCTGAGTTTAGATCTTTTCTCCAAAGTGGCATGTGACTAGTGAGAACTTACTTAATGTCTGAGCCTCATTTTCCACATGTATAGAATGGGGCTAGTAGTACCTACCTCAGAGAGTTGTTGGGAGAGTCAAATGAAATAATCCATGTAAAACATTAGATAAATGGAGTCTATGGAGTGGTTGCCTTCACCGGTGGAGAGTCTATGGCTAGGCCCATCGTTGGTGTCTTTCCAGCCTTGTTAGGTCTCATGGGAGCTGCTTTTTCTCTGCCCCTAGCCTCTGAGAGCCCATAGTCACTTCCATGACAAAGGAAGGCTCCCAAGAGGTTAGGTGGTATAGTTTATGGTGTATTGGGTCTTGAACTAGGAAGCTGTGAGTCCAGATCCCACCTCTCAGGCTTGTTTCCTGTGTGATCACAGACAAATCATTGAACCACAACAAGCGTCAGTCCCTTGTCTGTAAAAAGAGAAGAATGCCTTGTCCTATCTCACAGAGTTGCTGTGAGTATATATGAGATAATGTACAAAAAAGTATTTTTTAAACCTTAAAGCATTATATAAGTACATAAGTATTAGGGAAAACTGAATGAATTTTAAAACAAACCAAAATCAAACACTTTTTGCCAGTTATGAATCTTTCATGGAAATAAAATCTGATTTTTCTTTCTTTTTTTTTCAGGAGGGGGATGGGGATCTTTGGCAATGAATAAAAACTGTAATGTTACTTCAAACAGAATGTTCTTTTAGATAGACAAAGTTTCTCTGGTCATGGAGGGAAGCATATCTTTTCTCCCTGAGCTCACACACTACCTAACTTAGTCATTCTTTGGAATTCAGTGGAAAGACTTTTTCAGAGCTCAATAAAACCCCAGAGGCACAGTCACACGACAGATGTCTAAAGGTTACTTGGTAGACAGTGCTGCAGAAATACGACCCACAGTCTGCCTACATTGTGTGGAAGTGACATCCGATTTTAAACATGTTGGTGCGTCTTTCCTCTGAAGGGAGTCAAAGAATGAAGAATACCATGCATTCACCACCAAAGAAATAGGGGATATTACAGTCTCATAAGCAATAAAGGAAATAGAATTTATATGCTTATTTCCCCTTTTTACTGGAGGCAAGGGAGGGCGTGTGCATGTAAAAGGCACCCTTGCTACATCTGGGTAAAATTAGCCAGAAAATTGGCAGAAGGTCTAATACCTTTTTATCACCTGTTTTCTATATATTTTCTAGCTTCATAGTATGGTTAGAGAGAGAGGCAGTTTGGGACAATGGATAGAGACCTGGCCTTAGCATCAGGAAGAATTAGGTTCAGGTCTTCCGTTTGAAACCTTATATTGGCTGTGTGACCACAGACCAATTATTTGACTTCTCAGTGTTCTGGGCAGCTATTAAAGATTCTAAGTTATGGATATCCTGGTCTTCATCAGGGGTAGGATTTTTCGCACTGATGGGAAAGAGGGGAAGTACGGAAGAAATCCCATTTTGGGACCAAAAATAAACCTGTGGCTAAAGACATTCTTTAATAAACTCAGTAACATCTAGGGGACATGCATTTGCTTATAATTCTTAAACATTTCTTGGAATTTAAGCAGTGGCACACAGACTGTTACTTTTTGCACATCTTCCCAGTCTTTATGGAAAAAAAGACATTTTACATGGGTAACTCATGTCCATGATAAGATTTTATTGAATGTGGCTGAAGAATTCATCAGCTATTAAACCCTCAGGGAGGCAGTATGGCTGCTATTAAAAGTCACATCTGGCTCTCATTAACAGACATGTTTTCACCAGCAAAGGCTTCCATTCTACTAGTGAAAGATGAAGAAAATATTTACGTTTCCTTTTTATATTAAGACTCTTTGAGATATTTTTTTTTAAAGTTCAGCCAAATTTGGATTGTTTATGGGTGATTCAAAGAGCGGTGTGTGGGTGTAAGTTGCATATCACCAATATCGTGCCTATGAGAAATAGTGTAAGAAACATGAAAGGGAGGACATGAGAGAAGAAAAGGAGGTGGGTTGGTCATGTAGCAAAGGTGAGGGATAATCATAGATGGTCATGCTGAAGCCTGCACTGCTATCCATAAGGCCCCCAATGTGTTGGGTGGATCATCTATGGAGGATTTATGGAAAGACTTGGGGAAGAATCATTCAGGATGAGAAGGTGTGGAGGGGTTGCCTTCTGTCCTGGAGGAGAGCATCTCTGAACAAATGAGGTCAAAGATCTGCTGAGGGATGGAAAATGGAATCCAGTTTTGAGATTCTACTAACCTTTTGTTTTCTTCCTTCTGTACTCACCATCACACCATTTTTCTGTCTTTCATCAACAAGTCCATATTCTCTAGTAATGGGACCAAAGCCTGTTGGTCTGCCAGGAAAGCCTTGTTAGCCTACAGTGAAAAAAGAGCAAGTTGGGATTAGGGTGATAGGATTATAAGATCTTTTTAGGAGCCTAAATGTATCCATTATAGGATATATATAAGACTGACCCTCAACTATCTGGTCTGCTGCAAATTACAGAATCTAACTTTTAAAGGAAGGGTCTTGCTTCTTAGGAATCAGAAGTTAATTTGCTTTTTACTGTACTCGGAGTAATAAATGACACCCCCCCCCCCAATAAATGTTAGCTTTATGCAAAAGCAATAGAAATTTTGAGTATTCTGTCAAACTTAGAAGCCAGTATGGAAAGAGCCCTGGTTTTAGACAAAGTCAAAGAATCTGGGTACACCTTCCACCCTTGTCATTTACCACCTGGATGACCTCTGATAATTTACTTACTTTTTCTGTGCCTCGGTTTCATCATCTGTTAAATGAGAAACTTGTACCAAAGTCCCTTCTGGCCCTAAATAAATGATTCTATCATCCCATTTACCTATAATGAGGGGAAATTTATTCAGCATTTTAATGTTATAACACCCATTTCAATTAAACCACATCTCCATTTTTTTGTTTTACTACCAGCAAAGATTAAGATTTAGAATCCTTTTTGAAATTGATCTTAGCATTTTAAAATGCTTTGTGTGGCCAATAACCCCTTCCTGCCCTCCACCCCCAAACCCTTTTTCTATTTACAGAGGTACCTTGTGGTCACTAGTTCTCTGAGGAAGTGAATGTTATGAGTGGTCCTCTAAAGATAACCTTTCATATAACTGTGGTTGGGCCACACAGAAGCAAATACTCTTCAGGATAGTAAATCTCAAGAGGTCATTGCTCCTGCTGAGAGCCTTGTGTCAGATCACGTCCCTGGACTCAGAAATCAGCTGTTGTGGTTCATGATTACATGAATGAAATGCAGCTTGGGGCAGTGGTGAGAGAGGCGGCCCCAGAGTTCAGAAGTCATGCCTTTCTCACATACTGGTTGTGTGACCCTGGGCAGGTCGCTTAAGATCTCAATTCTCTAAAGCAGTGGTGTCAAATTCAAATAGAAATGGGTCTCTGTGGGCTCAAGTTGACTTAAAAACCACAAGGTAACATTATCTGTATTTTTATTGTATATTTATTTTATGAAACATTTCCCAATTAATCTGGATTGGCTGGCAGAAAAGGCACTCATCTGCATTGGTGAAAGTAGTTTTCCTCATCAGGCATCTCCTATAGAAATTTGAAGGATTGGTCCAAAATACAAGATGTCCCAAAAGTCCCAAAAGTACAGTTTTTCTGTTCTTGAAAACTTAAAATTTCACATGTAATGAGACTTCTAGGACACTCTGTTTATCTACAGACTCAGACCAGTTCATTTATCCTTTCTTCCCTCCTATTGATTTACTTTGCTTTTGCTTCTCCTTCTTCTTTCCTTTCTTTGCTTTTGATTCTCCCATCCTTTCTCCATTTTCTTTCTTCTTGTCCTCTTTCTGTCCCAAGAGGCAATGTGATGCTCTAAGGACCTAAATGCAGAGGACCTGAGTTCACAACCATCTTTGCCACTTGCTTGCTGTGGACAAGTGACTTGACCTTTTGGGTCCCTTTGGCTTATTTCTAAGAGAAGAAGGGGACTGAACTCAAGGACTTTGAAGCCCTCTTCCAGCTTTAATGTAGGTATGGGCTTTCTTTTTCCTTGTCCCATTCATCTTTCTTTTCCCCTTCCTACTTTTTTCATTAGCTTAGTCTAGCAAGGTCCTCCACTCCCTTCCTTGTTTCCATGACATACAAACCCGCCATTTTGTTTGGAGTCACCGAGGTGGGAGCGGGGAAGAGAAGTCAGGGAAAAACAAAAGGCAACCTACCCTTTTTATTCCAGTCCTTGGAATGTAGTATTAATAACAATAACAGTAACAGTGGCTGGCATTTTTATAGCACCTACATGTGCCAGGCACTGTGCTAAGAGATTTACAAATGTGATCTCATTTGATTCTCATAACAACCCTGGGAAGTAGGTCCTCTTGTTATCCCCATTTTACAGTTGAGGAAACTGAGGCAAATAGAAGCTGATTTGCCCAAGGTCACATGGCTAGTGAGGGTCTGAGGTTAGATTTATACTCAGATGTTCCTGATTTGAGGGCCAGTGCTCTATCCACCATGCCACCAGCTAACTTAATGTCACAGGAGGTTTAGACCCTCTGGATGAAAAGGGAAATCTCATCTATGTTAATATACATATTTTAAACCTAGCAGAGAGCAAAGTCTTGCTGACTCCTGATCTATGGAAAGGAAAACAGAGCTATAAAGCATTTGTTCCATTTTCCTTTGCTGATTCTTTCTTCCTCCCATTATCTTATATATGTTTCCCCCCTCCTCTCCCTTACTTTCCTCTCCTTCCTCCTTTTCCTTTCCACTTCCCTCCTTCTCACCCTCATATTCACCCTTTGTCTCTTTTCCTCCTTTCATCACCCCTCACTCTCTTCTCCTTTCTCCCCCCTCCTCCTCTCTCTCTCCTCTTCTTCCCTTTCTCTATCCTTCTTTCTCTGATCCCCTTCTTTCCCTCCTACTCTCCCTTTCTCTCCCTTTTCCCTTCCTTTCTCACTTTCCCCCTCCTCTTCTCTTTTCTCTTCTCCCTTCTCCCTTTCTTCTTCTTTCTCCATTCTTTCTCTGAGCTTCTTCCTTCTTACTCTCCTTTCTTCTTTTCCTTCTCCTTTTTTTCTTGGCTTCTTTTCTCTTTCAGCTCCTTTTTGTGTATTATCTTCCCCTGTTAGAATGTAAGCTCTTTGAGGGCAGGCATTCTATTTCTTTTTGCTTCTGTTTGTAGAGTGCTTGGCACATAGTCAAGGGATCCAGGAAGATACCACAGTGATGCTTCAGTTGGCTTTGGAGCTGGGAGGCATCACCGTGATGTCTTCCTGGATCCCTTGCTTCTTGAACCTCTCTTGACACTGTTTCCTTGAGGTCAGGACAAGGGAATAAACAGCAATTAAGAGTCGACTATGTGCCAAGCACTCTGGGAAGATGCTGAAGAGGGGGAATGGAATGGAAATCCAGAAAATCAGAGGCAGAGAACAGAGAGGAATTAAGGTTGACTAGACTGGTCCTATCCCTCAAATAGAGACCTTAGGAGAAACTGACTAGTGAGAGGAGAGGGCCAACATGGCAGAGGGATATTCAAAGGTCAGAAGGCCACACTGGAGTCTAGATTAAGCAGGATGAGGAAAGTTCCAGGGTGACACTGCAGCTGAGGAAGAGGAGCAAAGACCAGAAAGTCAGAAGCTGTAGCCTTTAAATAGCTTCAAGAGACATAATTTCTGGATAATTTAACCATTTTCTTAAAACCAGCATTTTTATTAATAAAAGGATGTTCATTTGGCCACCTCTCTCTTAGACCAAAGACAATCATGGTGGCAGGCTCAAGGATTATGTGCCCATTGGAAGAGGGGTGGTCCCAAGGATGGCAATCAACTCTAGTTGGTTAACAATCAATGAGAGAATGAATATTATAATGAGGGGTGGACCTATTCAAATGAATTTTGATTATATCATTTTATTCTGTTACCTTTAGCCTTGGGCAATCTATTCAAAGAATTTATCCCCACCCAGACCTGAGTAGAGCACAATGGTTTCTCCACCTGGGTGGAGTCTGAACAAGAAAGCTAGTCCAATCTCATTATCAATAAGGTCCTTTAAGAGACTGAACTTTCAAAATCAGGACTTTAGAAAAAGGGGACAACTCTGAATTGCAAATCATTGGTTATTAAGAATCATTTCTCTCAAGGCAGAGGTGTGAGAGTCTGATTTCTTTTTGTCTTTGCATCTTCACTCCTTCGAACAATGCCTGGTACATAGTAGACCCTTAATAAATGTTGATTAAGTGACTTCTCCTATGCATCTAACTTGCATCATATGCAGCCTGTGGCTCAACAATTCTGGACCTTTTCAGACTTAGACTTAATTTGTGGGAGATTATAATGCTAAACCACCTGGCTGGCCTACTACCCAGATAGGAAATTGGGAACTTACAAGATTGACATAGGTCTAAATGCTCCAATCCTTTCATTCCAGTGGTACAGGCCTTGCTCTTGCCTTTCCTGCTAGAGATGTGTGTTTCCAAACAAATATATTTGGGTAGAAGGGAAAACAATATTAATTGGTTTGGGAAATGTGTCCTGAGATTGTTTTTTGTCGCTTTACTTTTTGTTCAGGTTGTGCTCACATATCGCTGTATGTTTGCATTTTTGATCTCTTCTCCCTAGCCAATCAGAGAATAAGCTAGAGGGCAGGCTCGGAGTTGGTGCTTGGAGCTATTAATTGAGAGTTGGGTGAATTAAATAGAAATTTTCTTGTAAAGATACACCAACCTTTCTGTTAGGAGGCAGAGAACAGGGTGCCCATAAGTCAGTCGAGAGCAGGAGAGCATGTTGTCTTGCAGGATATAGCTGGATATAAAAGTTACCCAAATGGTTTGCAAAGGGCCTCATTTTCATAATTGTTTCCACATTATAGGCTAGTCTGGTGTTTTCTTGGAGAACCATGTTCTGGGAGAGTCTAAATGAAGGCTTTGCTCATGCAGCTCTCATTTGGGTGCCATATATAGACTTTCTAAGCCATCATTTTATGAAGTCTTTAATTGCCCAACTCTTGACATTGTGGTAACACCCTGCATCTTTAGCAGCTTTAGGAAGCACTGGATCAGTCTGGTCAAGCCTTCTGAGTCTTTCAGTATCTTTAAAAAAAAAAAAAGTTCAGTAATTGACTGGATTCAAGTTTGCTAATCTTTACTGACTTTAAACTACCTATAAATCTAAGCAGTGTGTGGTTGGTTTTTAATAAAAAAAAAATTATAAAGATATATTTTAGTAAAAGTGTGGGTTTTTTGCTAATTTTTAATGTTATATAGATACACACAATATTTAAAAAATAAATAGAACCAAAAAGTTTCACAGTTAATGATATATAATAGCATTTATAAGGTGCTTTATGGTTGGCCAATTGCTTTACAACCCTAATCTTCACAAACAGCCCTGTTGGGTAGGTACTATATGCTAGTCATAATGAGAGTTATTTATGTATTAATATAAATATAAATTTAAATTATATAAAAATATATCTTATGTATTTATGAATATATAATCATAGCATATTTAAAATAAATTTATAGTTATATAAATGCCAAATATTAGCTCTGTTATTTACGTATTTATAGAAATGTTTTTAAAAGTTTTATTTTGTTGTTGTTCAGTTATGTCTGACTTTTCATGACCTCATTGCAGGGTTTTCTTGGTAGAGATACTGGAGCAGTTTGCCATTTCATTCTCCAGTTCGTCTTACAGATGAGGAAACTGAGGCAAATAGGGTGAAGTGACTTGCATACATACAGCTAGTGTCTGAGACCAGATTTGAACTCGGGAGCTCATATTCCTGACTTGAGGCCCTGTACTGTGTCCACTGCACCACCTAACTGCCCTGTATGGAAATGTTTAGGTAAATTTAAATTATATCAACAAAATGTAAATTTATATGACTTGCATACTCATGAATATAGGCTACTATATAACTTGTATATTTAAAATAAATTTATATAGTTAAATGCTAAATATGAGTTATCTATCTACTTATTTAAATGTTTGCATAAATATAAATTTAAATTATATCGACAAATATATTTATTTAAATTATATTGATAAATATGTAACTATGGAAACTTGTATTTAAACTGATAATTATGTAAGTGCTAAAAGTAATGAGAGTTGTATGTATCTCTATGTTTATATAATATAAATTATAAAATTATATGCTTATAAATATATAACTATGTATACACTTGTATCTTTAAAATAAATTTATATTTTTACATACATGTTAAATACTACCTATAATGAGAGTTATATATTTAAGCAAACATTTACATAAATTTAAATTTTGTCAACAAAACAACTTTATGCGTTACGTGTTTCTAAGTATGTAATTTTATATTAACTTATTTAGGATAAATTTGTATTTTTACATAAATGTTAACTATAATGAGAATTATTTAGCATGTAAGTAGTTGTAGTAGATAATATAATTATCAGATCATTCTGTTTTTATCTTTCCATTGTTATTGTAACCATTTACATCTTCTTTCCTGGGGACGTGTTCTAAGTTTTGGATTTGTGCTTAAGTTTAACAGTACTCAACAAATACTTCACTCTCAATGGAGATATTTAATTGACTTTTAAGTCAGACACACACAAAAAACTCTTAAAATGTGCTTTCAACATAGTGGAGGAAAGCATTTTATGTACAGCAAGAAGTCATTCATTCATCATAAATGGCTGATTCTATGGAAACTCTCTGCCTTGATAGTTTTTGGGTGAACAAAGCTAGTCATTGTTATATCTGTTACTCTAATAAACATGTTTGATATCCAGCAGAGTAGAATATGAAGGAAAAAATGTAGAAGCCTGGGTCGTAGGAGTTTCCTGTATTCATTTTACTTTGTTTGTGATGATGTCTTACAGCACCAATTTTTCTTTCTTCCTTCCTTCCTTCCTTCCTTCCTTCCTTCCTTCCTTCCTTCCTTCCTTTCTTTCTTCCTCCTTCCTTCCTTGATCTCTCTCTCCCTCTCTCTCCCTTTCTCTCTGTCTCTCTCCCTCTTTCTCCTTCTCTCTCCATCTCTCTCTCTCTCTTGCTCTCACTCTCTCACACAAACACATACATACACACACACACACACACACACACACACACACACACACTAAAAGTGACTATATCTTAACAGACCGGAAATAACTGGTTATTCATGTGGGAATTATGTCAGAATGTCTGTCTGTGCACAGTCGGATCACTGGCTGGTTAGAGCAAAGGTCAAAATTAACATCAAATTAGAAGAAAGTATAATGATGATAAGTTACAGCCTGTACTTTCAATAGCTCCAACCTGACCTATTTAAATAACCTGTGGACTGTGACAAATGGCAAATGGTTAGAAGCAAAAACATAGACTTCTGATTATTGCCATCTCTTTGAGACATATAACCATTATAGAATGATTGCCACAATGCAGGAGTGGAAAGAGCCCAGAAATTGCTGCAGTCAGCAAATGCTTGACCTTGCCAAGGGACATCAAAGCCAAGATCAACATTTTTTAGGGGTGTAATCTCTTGCAAAATGTAAAGGAGAATGGGGGAAGACGATGAGTAATAATATCATCTCACAAAACAGAGGAAAGAGGTGGAAACATAAGCATTAAGTACCGGGTATCCTGGATGTTCCTCCTAATGTCTCAGAAATTTTGGTATTTTGTTAACTCCCTTTGTAGTTTTCATGGGAAATTTAGTTTTTTAATTAATTAAGTTTAATTGTTTTAGTTTCTTTAGTTTGATGAATAAAAATGGCATCCTTTGTTTTTTGAGTAGGTGATAAATGTTAGCCTAAAAAAAAAACCCCACCAACCCCCAGGGAAACCTATGTGCTGTAATGCTTAAATGAGATAATGTATATAAAGTGTTTTGCAAATTTGCTTTTATGCATATACATACACACATCTATGGGGTCCCCAAAGTCTTGGAGTGTCTGCATATGTCTGTATCAATGTGTTTATAGATATGTACATATACTATGTCTACATAGATACATTATGTCTATATAGACACATACCTACATATGTATCTATGGTGTCCCAAAGGCCTCTCAGGTTTGAAGCTTTAAGAGCTTAAAACTGCCCTAAGACTTTGGGGGCATGCTGTATATGTATCAGTTATCACAATGCAAGATTCTAAGACAGTTCCAAAAGACTCATGATAAAAAAGGCTATCCACATCCAGAGAAAGAATTATGGAATCTGAATGCATATTGAAGCAAACTATTTGCTCTCTCTTTTTTCTTTTCTTTTCTTATTGCTCTTGTTACATCTTTCTCATGGTTCATTTCATTGGTTATAATTCTTCTTTACAACCCGACTATTGGAAAAGAAGTTTAATGCAAAGGTATATGTAGAACCTATATCAGATTACATGCCATGGGGTGGGGGGAGGAGGGAAGAGCCCAGAAACTGCTGCAGTCAGCAAATGCTTGACCTTGCCAAGGGACATCAAAGCCAAGATCAACATTTTTTAGGGTGTGTAATCTCTTGCAAAATGTAAAGGAGAATGGGGGAAGATGATGAGTAATAATATCATCTCACAAAACAGAGGAAAGAGGTGGAAACATAAGCATTAAGTACCGGGTATCCTGGATGTTCCTCCTAATGTCTCAGAAATTTTGGTATTTTGTTAACTCCCTTTGTAGTTTTCATGGAAAATTTAGTTTTTTAATTAATTAAGTTTAATTGTTTTAGTTTCTTTAGTTTGATGAATAAAAATGGCATCCTTTGTTTTTTGAGTAGGGGGAGAAAATTTGGAACTCAAAAACTTGTGGAACTGAGTGTTGTAAACTAAAACAAATTAATTAATAAAAATAGTAATGTTATTGTCATTGTTATTATAGTCTCTGTAACCGGACACTACTGTAAGGCTTCCTGGTCATTTTTACTGAAACATGCCTTCAAAGGTGTTGAGTTTTTGTTTCTTTTAGGGATAGTTAGGTTTGAAGATTAATGAAATGAAAAATATTGAGGTTTTATTCCATCATGTAATTACAAATTCTAAGGACCACAACTTAAATACTAAGATACATTTGAAAGAAAACTTGTTTATTTCTCAAGACTTGCTGACGTGTGAAGCCTTAACGTATTTCTATTCTGGACAGACCTAGGTTTAAAAGTAAATGTAAAATTAGAGATGTACTTCTTCCATTGGAGTTCGTAGAGTAACAATAATTGACATTTATATAGGTTAAAATGCTTTATTTGCATGAACTCAGCAACTCTGGGAAGTTGTTTAGTTCTTCCGATGTGTCTAATTCTCCGTGACCTCATGGACTATAACATTCTGGGTCCTTCTCTCTTCCACTATCTCCTGAAGTCTGTGCAAGTTCATGTTCATTGTTTGCATGACACTATCTATCCATTTCATCTTCTGCCATCCCCTTTTCCTTTTGCCTTCAGTCTTTCCCAACATCAGGGTTTTTTTTCCAACGAGTCTCATCTTCTCATTATGTGGTCAAAGTATTTAAGCTTCAGAATTTGACCTTCCAGTGAATAGTCTGAATTAATTCTTCAAGTATTGACTTATTTGATCTCCTTGCTGCCCAAGGAACTCTTAAAAGTCTTCTCTGGCACCACAATTCGAAAGCATCGATGCTACAGTGTTTGGCTTTCCTTACAATCCAATTCTCACAGCCACATGCTGTTACTGCAAGAACCATATCTTTGACTATCCAGACCTTTGTTGGCAAGGTGGTATCTCTGCTTTTTAGTATGCTGTCCAGATTTTCCATAGCTTTCCTTCCAAGGAGCATCTTTTAATTTCATGGCTGCAGATGCCATCTGCAGCAATCTTTAGCTCTCCTTAATTCCTGCTCAAAGTCATTGTAACTTGAGTTAATTCATTGCACTTTTTAGCAGAATCACAAAAGGTTAGTATCTCTCCCTCTATCCAAAGGCACATAAATTGCCAAGGTAGACCTTTGCCTGACACAAGTAGGCATTTAATATTTTTTAACTGACTGACCACTAGGCTTTTCCAGCTGACATAGAGCTCTCTCCCTATTAGAATGTGAGCTCCTTGAGAGCAGGGATTACCTCAATCAATCAATAACAAACAAGAAACATTTGTTAAGCACCTGTTATGTGCCAGGCACTGTGCTAAGCACTAGGGATACAAAAAGAGGCAAAAGACAGTCTTGCCTTCAAGGAGCTTACAATCTGATCTTGCTTTTCTGTTTGTATCCTCCTTTGCACAAGATGTTTCATAAATGCTTTTTAATTTGTTCGTTCATTTATTCATTTTTCCACACTGATATATTCTATTTTTTTTTTTTGCTCTGTTTCCTTCCTAGGCTTTCCAGCCCTCTTCCATAATGAACGAGTGCCACTATGATAAACGTATGGACTTTTTCTATAACATGAGCAACACTGATACGGCAGATGAATGGACGGGGACCAAGCTTGTGATTGTTCTCTGCTTTGGGACCTTCTTCTGCCTGTTTATCTTTATTTCTAATTCTCTGGTCATCGCAGCTGTGGTCAAGAACAGAAAGTTTCATTTCCCCTTCTACTACTTGCTGGCTAACCTCGCTGCTGCAGACTTCTTTGCTGGCATCGCCTATGTGTTCCTCATGTTCAACACTGGCCCTGTCTCCAAAACATTGACCGTCAACCGTTGGTTTCTGCGCCAGGGGCTCCTGGACACCAGCTTGACGGCCTCTCTAACAAATCTGCTGGTCATTGCAGTGGAGAGGCACATGTCCATCATGAGAATGAGAGTGCATAGCAATCTGACCAAGAAGAGGGTCACCCTGCTGATCCTGCTCATCTGGGCTATCGCGATATTCATGGGGGCAGTCCCCACGCTTGGCTGGAACTGCCTGTGTGATATCTCCACTTGCTCCTCCTTGGCTCCCATTTACAGCAGGAGCTACCTCATTTTCTGGACAGTGTCCAACCTTGTGGCCTTCTTCATCATGGTGGTGGTGTACCTGCGTATCTACATGTATGTAAAGAGGAAAACCAATGTCTTGTCTCCACATACGAGTGGGTCCATCAGCCGCCGGAGGACACCGATGAAGCTCATGAAGACAGTTATGACTCTCTTAGGTAAGAGAACAGGCCGAAGGCAAGGCTGCCATGACTAACTTATTGGGATAGGGAGTCCTGTGATGGAAGACTTCTCTCTCAACTGTAGAATTGAAGAACTTTCTGCCCATAAGTAACAGAAATGGGTTTGTGCATACAAGCATCTATTCTGTTGTTTCCCAGGACCTTAATATTCCATAATACACAGGCCACTTCTCAAGGTGGTAATGGTTACAGATGCCAAGAATGGCCAAGGAGTATATTACAAAGACATTAATAATAACTTACATTTAAGTAGTACTATACGGTTTTCAAAGTGCTTTATATACATTTTCTCATTTGATTCTTACAAAAACTCTTGTGAAGCAGGTATCATGAGTCGTTTTATACCCCTTTTACAGACAAGGAAATGGACTCAGAAAGCTTAAGTGACTTGCCAGTGTTATATAGCCAATAAGCTGGATTTGAACCCAGGTTTTCCTTATTCTGGAGAGCCCATGGATTGTATAGAGTGGTATATAGGCCATAAAAGGAATGCTAAGAGGCAGCTAGGTGGTGCAATGCATAGAGTACTGGACCTGGAGTCAGGAAGAACCCAGGTCAAATCCAGCTCCAGTTACTGTGGGCAAGTCACTTAACTTCTGCCTGCCTTGGTTCCTTCATCTGTAAAACAGGGATAATGATAGCACCTACATCCCAGGGTTGTCACATGAGAATAAAAGTGAGATAATATTACAAAGCACTTTGCCAACCTTAAGGTGACACATAAATGTTTACTATTGATGTTTTCTTTGGTATCCAGCTGGCATCATTTTGGAATCAGAGACTTCAAGATATAATTGTTGTAAAAACACTGCACATTTAGGAGATACTGATGCACTTGGTGATTTATTCAGGCCTTTATTCTTTTCCTTGCTCAAGCTAAGATTCTTGGGCTCTAGTCCCAATTCTGTCATTAACTGGCCCTTCAACTCAGGTACGCCAGTTTCCTCATCCTTAAAATAAAAGGATTGAATATGGAAGATCTCTATTGCTATTCCTCATTAGAGCTTCTCATTATCCATTAGAAACGTCACCAGAACATGGATAGGAAAAAATTAAGAAGATAAGATTAAAATTATTTTTTCCCATGATTTTAGAAGATTTATCCTTAAAGGAGATGGAAGATTTTGTTTCAAAAGTGAGGTTTGGGGATGATTGGTAGGTTTTAGACACTAACTAGCATAGATAATCAGTTCTGGGACCTAAAGACAAGCATCGCAAAATGTTCCATAGGCTAGACATAAGAGAGATCTCAGAGGAGAGCCCCAGGACTTGAGGAGCCTTGTGGGGAAAGATGAAAGTTGCAGTACTGCTGGCTGTTGGAGGAGGGAACAGCTTGAAACCTGGCTGAAGGTATAAAAACACTATCAGCATCCTCTGAATTTTGGCATCCTGGAACAAAGTCCTGGTTGCCCCATCCTCATTACAGCTCCATGGACAAGGAAGCATTGGCTGTGGGGTGATTGGTTTTCAAATATCCCATTTATTTTCTATTAAGCCTCATCATATTCAGTGAAGTAGAGATAGGTTAAACATAAAGGAGAGTTAGAGATAAGGGAATTAAAAGGCTTATTAAAGATTCCAAAATTCCTCAGTGGGGGAGAGCTCATCTCTATCCTCAATTTCTCATTTAAATGAATCTGGGGAAGGGGGCAAGAAGATCTCTAGTACTTGGTGTGTGTTTTATTGGGGAAGGGACTGATCAGAATAAACAAGAAAGTTGGTGAATGAGAGTAGAGAAGTTGTGGGATGGAAGTAGAAGGAAGTGGGGAAAATTGGTTGATGATGGGAGAAGTCTGGTTTTTGGAGGAACAGAGGAAGTTTTCTAGTGGTTGGACAGAGAGATCTCACAAAGGATGGGTCACGAAAGAATGGAGGAAATGGAATTGAGGATCCATGTCATCTGGCTCATTCAGATTTCTCTCTCCTTTTCCAACTCCATGGGATCATTGCAGGTGTTGTCAGCCTCAATGTCTGGCTAATCCAAACTTTGTGGGAACAAAGACATTCTTTGCCAAACTATTATTCGTTGACATTTGTGTAGTGTTTGTAGTTTACAAAGTTCTTGTAGACTTCATCTCATTTGAGTCTTACAACGAGGGAGACATTATTGGTATTGATTGCCATTTTATAGATGAAGAAATGAAATTTTAGGGACATTTTGTGACATGCCTATTTTTAACAAGTTGTCACATTTGTTCGGTCCAACCCAATGTCTACCATGGTAGGCTGCTGAAACCTGCTTTGTAATGAGTGATTGATCACAAGGCCTTTGTTTGAAGATCACCACTGAGGGGTGCCCCCCTCCCCTTCCACTTTCCAAGGAAGCCCATGCCCCTGTGAAATAACTCTAATTATAGGAAGTCTGTCCTCTCGTAAAAGCTTCCATGTGACATTTGGCTCCTAGTGCTACTCTCTGGGACCAAGCTGAAAAAAAGTCTAATCCTACTTTTACATGACAGCCCTTCAAATATTTGAATATAGCTACTGTATTGCACCATTTTCCTCTTCAGGCCAACCATTCTTCAGATCCTTTAATAAAACCCTATATACCATAAGCTTCACCATCCTGGTTACTCTCTTCTGAATGCCTTCAAGCTTATCAATGTCCTTCTTAAAATATACTACCCAGAACTCAACACAGTCCCAACTGTGGTTGGACCAGGAAAGAGACAATCACCTCTTCATGTAGCCCAAGATCATGTTGGCTTTTTGGCTTATTATATCTACTGTCTACTAAAACTTCCAGCTCTTTTCTAGATGAACTACTCTCAAGTCATGCTTCTCTCATACTTGGGAAGTTGATTCTTTGAACCAAAATGTAAGACTTTACATGTAAAACTATTACTTTCATGTTGGGATCATAGACTGAGAGTTGGAAGGGATCTCAGAGACCATTTATAGTCTTATTGTATTTGGTCTAGTGAGAAACCTATGAAGAGCTTTCAGAATTCTGACTCCTTCATCCAGTTTGTTAGTTCCCCTCCCAGCTTTGAGTCATCTCTGCCTTTTATGAGCAAGACATCTATGCCTTTGTCTAAATCACTGAAAAAATGGAAAGTGGTATGGGCCCAAGCTCAGATCCCTACGGTGCTCCACCAGAGACCTCCTTCCATATTGTTGTGGAACCATTAATGACATTTCTTTGGATTTTGGCCATTCAGCCAGTTCCAAATACCTTCACTAAGCGATATTATTAGCCAATCAAGTCAACAAGCATTTATTAAGTGCCTACAGTGTGCCAGGCACTGTTCCTCCATTAGACTGAAAGTTCCTTGAGAGTAAGAACTGTCTTTTGCCTTCCTTTGTATCACTAGTGCTTAGTACAGTGCCTTGAACATTGTAGGTGCATAATAAATGCTAGTTGACTGACTGCTAGGTGCTGGCAATGCAAAAAAGCAAATTAGATTATAAACTCCTTGAAGGCAGGGACTGTTTTTGCTTTTTTATTTTTAAGCTCAGTATAAACATATATATGTATGTGTGTGTGTGTATAAAACATACTGTATGTGTGTATATATGTATGTGTATATATGTATAGAGTCAGACACAACTGAAAATGATTGAACAACAACATACGTAGTGTGTGTGTGTGTGTGTGTGTGTGTGTGTGTACAGGTATGTATACTTTTATGCAGGTTTACTAGGATTTTAGCTAATACTTGAAGGAAGCTGAGGAATCAAGGAGTCGGAAATGCAGAGGGAAGTGTTCTAGGTACTAGCCCGCGTCTTTCCATCTTTACCAGAAGGCTAGCATCTGAGACTTTGTGAAATACTTTGTTGAATCTAGGTAAAATTTGACTATGGAATCCTCTTGATTAGCCTAGGAATCCTTGGCATGACCTGTTGTTCTTGTTTTTTTTTTTGGGGGGGGGCGGTGCAAACAAGGTTAAGTGACTTGCCCAGGGTTACACAGCTAATAAGTGTCTGGGGCCAGATTTGAACTCAGGTCCTAGTGACTTCAGGGCTGGTTCTCTATCCACTGTGCCACCTAGCTGCCCTGGCATGACCTGTTCTTGGTGAAGCCATGTTGGTCTTCTGATGATCACTCCCTTTTTGAGATGTTTGCTCACCATCACTTAAATAATAGATTCTAGAATTTTCCCAGGCAGCAAGTTTACTTTAATGATTTTACCATTTTTAGACTCTACTGCATGACATAGTAGAACAAACACTAACTCTAGAGTGAGAAGTCTTGGGTTCAGATCCTTCTGTTGCTCATATGTGTGATTTTGGGCAAATCACATAAGTTTTCTGGGCCTCAATTTCGTCACTTTTAAAATGAAAAGATCAGACTGGGTGACCTCTAATGGCCCTTCCAATTCTAAATCAGGATTCTGTGATTCTTTTTTTGAAAAAGTCAGGATAGCATTTGCCCTTCTCTCTTCCCTTGGTACCTTTCCCATTCTCTGACCTTTCAAAGATCACAGACAGTGACTCAGCAATCATATCTGCCCCTTCTTTCAGTACCCTGGGATACAGTTTGTCTGGGCTTGTTAATTTGAACTCATCAAATCAGCTAGTTTCTCTTTATTGTTTCCCTCTGTATTGTAAGATCAAACTTAGATGACTAGAAATTAGACCTGGATTCTATTCCCAGTGCTCTCACTAATGAGCTGTGTGACCTTAAGGCTCAGTTTCTTCATCTGTAAAATGAGGCAGCCGAACAAGATGATTTCTTCTATTCTTTCCAGCTTCCAAACTCGATGTTTCTACTCCAGGCAATTAAAGAGAGTGGGTGGGAAGTAAAATATGTCATGCATGATGTGTTACTGGGGAAGCCGCCAACACAAAATGTCCAGGATTGTCAAAATATTCAAGACCCATAGTTTCCGGCTGGTGGTAGATAGGAGTAGAAGGCCACGCCTTGATCGATTGAATAAAATGTGTTTAAATTTACTAACAACAACATACCTAGCACAATATGCTAATATATTCCAGGGGTGCTGTGATCTTATCAACATGAGCATTCTCTTTAGCCCGGCAGATTCGACCCATCCATCCTGTGCAACTTTTGTTTGTGTCCTCCAACACAAGTAGTCTAACCAATGTGTGTGTGTGGGGGTGGGGGGGGTGGGGGGGGTCTTCTTCTAGTTATTTGGTGCCATCTTAGGAAAACAAAATTCTCATGGGTTTCCTGTCAGTCAACAAGTCTCTGAAATATGCTAGGTACATTGCTAAGCATTTGGCTTGTAGCTTTTTCAAGTTACGTAATTTGCCATAGTTTGGTAGCTGGCCTTGATACTGTTTTTGTCCTTGTCCGACAACATCACATCACTGAAAACATCATGATAAAAAAGCATGGGAGCCCTGCTTCACTCCTTTGGTGACTGGGAAAGTTCCAGAGCATCTCCCCCATGCAAAACACTGGGGATATAAAGGAGGGCAGAAAAGCTCACATTCAATTCCCCATTTATTTTGTATGTTCTGATTTCTAGACGCTGTCTTACAAATTAGATTGTCAATTCTTTGAGGGCAAGGTCTGTTGTTTGCTTTTTTATTTGTATGCCCAGCACTTAACACAATGCCACAAAGTTAGCACTTAAGAAATGCTTCTGGGTTGACTGATTAATCATATTAGTAAATAGTAAATCATATTAGTAAATAAATAGTAAATAGTAAATCAAATTAGTAAATTAGTAATTAGTAAATTAGTAAACAAAAGCCAAGGAGAGGTCAAGAATTGAGTAGCAAAAAAGGCAGAGATTTAGAAGATAAAATGCCATGTGGCATGCAAAGAAAAGCTGAATCCTAGATTGTGTGGAGAGGAGGAAAGTAGACTAGATAGGTAAGAGGGGTCAAGCCATAAGGGCTTTACATGCTAGTACTTTACATATTTTTAAATTATTTTTTATTTATTGAAAATGTTCTTTTCTTTTTAAAATTTTGAGTTCCAAATTCTCTCCCTCCCTTTCACCACTCCCTTACTACCAAGAAGACAAGCAATATGATATTAATTATATATGTCAAGGCATGCAAAACATATCTCTACATTAGCCATTTATTTTTAAAAGGAAGAAAAAAATAAAGTAAGAAAACTATACTTCAGTTTGCACTCGGAGTTCATCATTCATCTCTCTGGAGGTGACTAGCATTTTTTCATCCTGACAATCTCTTTGTCTTCATAGAGGTCAAGAAGAGAAAAGGCCATTAGATTTGATGATTCGGTAATTAAGATTCTTGGTAACCTAGGTGAGGGAAGTTTCAGTTGAACGATGAGGTCTTAGATAGTTCATGAGGATGAACTGATTTTGTTTGAAATTTTAAAAGTTTTTTTGTTTTTAAACTTATTTTGTTCCCATATGACTTCAATACCCAAATGAAAGTTTTGCATAACCTTTGTACGATTTACCTCTTAATAAATATGTCATAGGCACTCTTCATGAACCGTGGGACACAACTTCATTAGGAATGAAATAATCAATCAACAACCGGTGCTTATTGAGTGGGAACATGAGTACAGTAATGTGGTAGATGCTTGGTGCATTAAAAACAGTATAAACCATCTGGGGGATGGAATAAATCAGGTCTAACAGGGTCCCTAACAACTTTAAAATTTGAAGATTCTTTGGTCTCTATGCTTAAAAAGAGCCCACACTCTGATTGAAAAGACAGCATAAAATAATTGAATCCATGGGAACCAATGAGATCACCAAGTGAGATCGTGAAGGGATAGTTCCGCGGACAGAATCACTGAGCATGGATGGAGTCAAGAGAGGCCTGAGGCCAGATCCCATCTCCTACATTTTCTAGGAGCATAAGTCACTGTTAGCTTTTGTTTCCTCCTGTACAGTATGGAAATGATGATAATACTTACCTCACTGGGTGGAGTTGTGAAGTTCAAGTGTGATAGTGTTAGTGGAATACATATTATGCAAATGTATGGCTCTTATGGCTTTTTCAGACTGAGTAGCTGACGCAGCTCTCTCTCTGTGAGAGTTGGGAGACAATACCCCAAGATAAATAGGTGGATAGAACCTTTATCAAGCGCTTAGAATGTTCTAGGCACTGTGGTAAGCAAGTACCTGGGATGAGTCCCTGCTTCCTAGGAGCTTACATTTTAATGAGAGAAGGGAGCTGGAAATCTGGGGCGGGGCGGGGGGGGGCCTATGATTGGGAGGCCTTTTTCAGGCTAGGATAATCCTGAAAAGTCACCTATCAGGGGTGGAGTCCAAGGTTCCCCAAAGGGAGGGAGATGAGGAGGATGGCCATCTTGGAGTGGTATGAATGAAGGGAGGAAAAAGTAATTGTTAAGGTCCTGACACTAGCCTGGGTCCGTGCAAATTGCTGGGTTTAAAAATACTATCCAGTCTTGCCCTCAAGGAGCTTACATTTCATTGGGAATGCCTCACAGATTGTGCTATGGTCAACCACATTGGCCTCTCAGTATTTGGCTGCAGCTGGGACAAGAGGCCGATTTTTCACACAGAAAGACACAGGGTTCTGTGTTGAAGAGGAGGAGCCTATTCTGAGGCATCTATCACCATCCAGACAAGCCTTTCCTTTTCCCTTTCTGTCCCCAGCACCTGAACTTCCTTTGCCATCTTCTTACCCAGGAAGATAAGGATAGACCACATCTCAGCCTCTATTAAAAAAAAAAAGTCCCCTTTTTTCATGCCTTTTGACAAGAAACAGTGGAAAGAATCCTGGTATCAAAACACTTGAGTTCAAATCCTACCTTCTGCCTGTGACACCTTGGACTGATCACTTAACTTCCCTGGCCTTGGTTTCTTCATCAGTGAAATGATGAGTTTGGCTTTTGAGTCTCCTAAAGTAATGGTGCTTTAACTTTGTTATGAGCTAAATGCTGGAGATACAAAGAAAGGCAAAAACAGAATTGTCTGTTCATATGCTTTCTGGTTCTTATTCTTTCTCACATTCTGAACCATAAGTAGGATGTGTTCATTCGCTTTCACTTTTGGGGTTCCCTAGGATCTTGGTATTGAAGCGCCAAAATTTTATCCCCACACTGGCTATCTACAGTCTTCCTTATTTATATAACAAGCACCTCTGTGGCACAGTAGATAGAGCTCTGGACCTAGAGTCAAGAATACCTGAGTTCAAATTAGCCTCAGAGCAAAACCGAGGCTCAAGAAGTTTAAACAGATTTCCCAGGGTCACACAGGTATTAAGTGTCTGAAGCTGGATTTGAACTCCAGTCTTCTTGACTTCAGGTCTCCTACTTTCCCTACTGTGGCACTGATTTGGCTTAGCTCACTGCAGCTCAGAACTCCTGAACTCAGGTAATCCACCAACAGCCTTCCCTAGTAGCAAAGATTGTGGATGCTTACTGCCCTGCCTGGCCACTCTGTCCACTTTGCAGGGTTGCCCCTTGGCCATCCACAAATGGGGACTGCCTCAGGAGGAAGCAGGTTTCTCCTTATTAGAAGTCTTCAGACAAAGGCTGTATATGACCACTTTTTGGTATGTTTTAATGGTGGAGATTAGAGTTGGCTTCCAAGGTGCCTTCCAGCTCTGAAATTCTCTGATTCTCTCATAGAGGGAAATGCTATGAAAGGACAGTCTAGACTAGGCACCCTCTGAGGTTTCTTCCTTCTTGGACATCATGTGATTCTGGGAATATCCTTGTCTGAAAGTCAAGACCAAACACCTGATCTTTGCTTCCAAAGGGCAGTTCACTCGTCATGAAGAGGCTTGCACTTTGATAGCCTTTAGTTAAATAAATCAAGTCACAAAACACACAACTTGATCAAAGTGGAAACGCCTTCCTTACTGTAAAACAACTGTGAACATGCTTCTAGGGAGGTCTCTTGTTTCCATACCTGAAATGGGCGGGACACGTTTCTATTCTGAAATGTTAAAGGAAAAAAGGGTTGAACAGATTTATGGCCTGTGGGTTAAAGAAAAAAACAAAACCACTTCATTTGCCCTCTCTGTCTCTTCCCACCTACCCTTTTAGAGTAAAGGCTTATTATCTTAAAAGTGAAATATTTTAAAAAGAGACACTTACTTTATAGACTTTCAGGACTTAAAGTGATTAAAAACAATAAAGGAGTTAGAATCTTCTTTCTCCTGTCTCCCCACCCGGCTTAATCTTGATTCTCTCTTTGTGGGGTAGTAAGGAAAGATTGCTGGCCCTGGAGCAGAGGCCTTGGGTTCAAATTTTACTCTGACCCAATTACCTGTATAACATTACCTACCTGGGGTTGGGAGCCTTCAGCCTCCAGGCCACATGTGACCTTCTAGTTCCTTGGATCCTGCCTTTTCACTGAGTCCAAGTTTCACAGAATAAATCCTTTTATTAAGGAGATTTGTTCTGTGAAGTTCAGATTCAGTCAAAGGGCTGTACTTGAGGACCTAGAAGGCCACATATCACCTGGAGGCTGAAGGCTCCCTACCCCTGTCTTAGGGGGTTGTTTGGTGGGGTCTCGGGGAATAGTGACTTGCCCAGGGTCACACAGCCAATATGTGTCAATTGCTGGCCCCACAGCCAGCTCTCTAGCTAGTACTCCACATTACCTCTAATTAATAACATGGGTGCCCCAAATTTCCACAAACATTTTAGCATTCACTATTACATTTGATCCTCTCAATGATCCTGTGAAACAGATACATCATCAGTTATTTTACAAATGAGGAAACTGAGTCCCAGAGAGACTAAGCAGTTGTGTGATCTTGGACTAATCAATAACAGAGCCAACATTTTCACTTCAGTCTGATTAGGGGATACTTGTTTTTGTGAGGCTGTAGAACCTCCTTGCTTGCTTGCAGCAACTTCCATGTGTCCTCAGGGCTGTTGAGTGTTTTTTAAGTATGAGGCTCTGATGTCTTCTGTTCCCTGCATGAATATTCTCTGCATAACTGCGTCATGCTGCCCTTCCTCCAGTGAATCTGAAGAGCTCCACTCTGTATTCAAGAAAAGTTTCTACTTTAGCCTTATTTGATCCCTGGGAATGTTATTAGCCACTTTCGTGCTAAAGGCCTCAATCCCTGAGAGCTCCACTGTTTTTCCACTGAGAAATGTAGGATTTGGCTCACCACCACAATGTGCCAGGCATTGTGCTAGGTCATCCAGTCAATAAGTATTTAAGTATCTACTATGTGCCAGGCATTGTGCTAGGGCATTCAGTCAATATACATTTGTTAAGCACCAACTATGTGCCAAGCACTGTGCTAAGCACTGAGGATACAAAAAAAAAAAAGGTGAAAGACAGTTCTTGGTTTTGAGAAGCTCTCACGCAAATGGGAGAAACAATATATAAGCAAAATATAAAAAGAATAAAAGCCCCTGAGCTCAATCCAAAGTGTTTTAGAGTTTTCTTAGCAAAGATACTCTCCAGTTCATTTTATAGATAAGAAACTGAGGCAAATAGGGGCTCAGAGTCTAATGGGCAGTAAGCGTCTGAGGCCAGATTTGAACTCAGGAAGATGAGTCTTCCTGACTCCAGGCCTGGTACTCTCCACTGCGCCATCTAGCTGTCCACGATCGGTCCCTCATAAATGGTGGATGAATTGAATTCAATTGGATTCAGCTTTGTCTGCTAGAAGGGTTACAAGCTTTCACCTTCACTCTATTCCCTGAAAAGCAGCTCCTATCTCTTTAGTTTATTTAAAAAAAAATTTTTTTTTTAAATTTTCCTACTAAGGATTATATAGACACATAGGAAGGGTTTAGCTAAGAAACAAAGACATCTTAATAGTTTATCCTGGTCCAATGTACATGGAAAATATTTTGGTAACTGTTTCAACCCCATTGATTTCCTTTGTAATCTACTGTATTTTATTTTATGCATTTAAATCCATTATTCTGAGAAGGAATTTTTAGGACTTTAGAACACAAAAATGGTTAAGAATGCTAGAACTAGATACTTTTAGTGTCAATTTCCCTTTCTTTGACCCATGCTGGTTGTTTGACTCTTGTTAGACAACTCCCTGAGACTGAAGATTGGAGTGTGTGTGTGTGTGTGTGTGTGAGAGAGAGAGAGAGAAAGAGAGAGAGAGAGAGAGAGAGAGAGAGAGAGAGAGAGAGAGAGAGAGAGAGGAGGCAATCTTTTGGAGAAGATAAGAACTGATGGGATCAAGGACATAGATAGAGGGGTTGGCCTTGGTAAAGAGAAGGGACACATTGTTATGAGAGAGTGAAAGATCACATCCTCCACTTTTGGAGATGAAGGAAAAAAAGAGAAGAGGGAGCTCATGGTGAATGACCTCTATTTTTCTCATTAAAGTAAGAGGTGAGGTCAACAGTTGGGAGGGTGGAAGGGGAGAGAGATTGGAAGGTTTGAGGAGAAGGGAAGGTTTGGAGTAGCAGGAAATGGACTGGGGAGGAATAAAAGGACTGATTTTCATATGAGGGCCTAGTTGAAGTTAGCAATATGATTTCGTAGCCAGCCCAGTTGGTTTTTGTGACTTCTTTTAGACTTGTTCTAGAGGAAGACTGTAGCATGTGAGTGGGTACGGAGGGAGGGGGATGTTGGGAGGCATCTCAAGGTAGGGTTTGGCAGGTCATGGACAGTAATATGATGAGAGATACGATAGCATGGAGCTGAACTGTTTAACTGTAGATTCATAGTGGGGAAGGGAGCAGTGGTAATAGTTTGAGAAAGTATTGAAAGAAGCTCCTGAGTTATACCTGGATTCCATGTTCTCTGGAGACTATATGGCTTAAGTTGCTGAAGATTCAGACTGGGTCCCATTCCCTGGACCTCAAGTGGCCATCCTTATAGGATCCTAGATCTAAAGCTGTAAGAGACCCGGAGGCCACCTAGTTCTACTCCCTTACTCTTGTTACCTGAGACCCAAGTAGGTTAAGTGATCATATTAAGGATTAGAGGCAGGACTTTAACCCAGGTCTTCTGATTCCAGAGTCAGTGCTCTTTTCACTATATCAAAATGGCCTAGCACGGATTTCTTCTCTCCTCTAACCCTCCAATTACCCAAGAAAACTCGTTCCCTCCTCTTTGAAACTTATAGCCCTCTGTGGACTTCTCCTGGCTACCAGCTCACTGGCACTGATGCAAGAGCTAATGTAACTGATGCTCTGGGGCCAGTGAACACTTGGCTCTTTGGTGCTTAATAAATGCTTTATTGATTAATAGATTGATCGATCCACCAACCCAGCTGTCTGTTCCACCTGCTCTGGGACTGAGGAGTTATCCTTAGAAGCCCTTTCCTCTCTGCAAGGACATGGTTTGCCAGGCTTCTTTTTCAGAAGAGACCTGAAACAGAAAAACTAATGCCTTCAACACACACAGGGAATATTAATGAATCATGCTCCTCCAGCTTCCCTTATCCCACCCCAATTCATACCAGCTAGGGCAGGTCGTGGAGCCACAGACAGAGCCATTGGAATTGGAATCAGGGCCAATGTGGACAATTCAGTTCATTTCTTCTTAATTCAGTTAATTTCAGTTTGACAGAGTGCCTATGGTGTGCCATAGTGTGAGGCAGCTCTAGTGTAGTATATGGAAAGCCAGCCTTGCAGCTAGGTAGATCTGAGTTCAAATCCAGCCCTTGATATATCCTGGCTATGTGACCCTGGGCAGGCAACTTAATTTCTCTGTGCTCAAGGAGACTCTAAAACAATGAATTGCAGTAAAGGTTCTGACCTGCATTGGTAGAGGAAATTTCAATTTCAAGAATTCCCATGAAATCATAGGTTCAGTTCCTATTCCTAACCCTATGTGCCATGAACTGGGGATAAGGGGGTTAAAACAAAAATAGGCACTGCCTTCTAGGAGTTTACATTCTGGTCGGGGAGGGGGAGGTAGAGAGATACAACATAGCTCATCTCTCTGTCAATCTATCCCTACCATTCCTCCAAATTCTATCTTCTATTTCTATCTCTAAATTTATCTTTGTATCTAGCTATATCTATAGATCTAACTATGTTTATCTATTAATCCACATCTATCTATATCAGTCTATCTCTGTCTACATGTCTATCTCTATATCTGTTCATTTATCCATCTATCCATCCATCGATCCATCTATCCATCCATCGATCCATCTATCGATCCATCTATCCTTCTATCCATCCATCTATCCATCCATCCATCCATCCTTCCAGCCTTCCATCTTTCTTTCCATCTTTCCTTCTTTCTATCCATCCACCCATAGTGCTTTATGGTTAACCATGTACTCTTAGATTATCTCATTAGATCCTTACAATGACCTTGTAAGGTGGCTACTGTTATTATCCTCATTTTACAGATGAGGCACTTAAGGCAGATGGAGAATAACTGACTTGCCCAGGTTCACCTAGATGATATGTCTGAAGAGGGATTCCAACCTGGGTCTTCTTGACTTTCAAATGCAGCAGACCTGATGCATTTCACCACAGTCTCTCTAATGCACATAGATGAATATGGCACCAGAGAGTGAGAGAGGTTTTAATGAAGCCTTCACTGAAGAGGTTATGCCTGAATTGAGGATTGGAGAAATAAGGATTCTGAGAGGGACAACTGAGGAAGGGATGCCATTTTCAGGCACTGGAGACAAGCCTGAGTGAAGGCACGGAGATGAGAGTGGGAAGTTTGAGTTCAGGGAATAGCTAGCCATTCAATTTGACAGGCACATAGAGGTCGTGAAGGCGAGTGGTATGACATAAGGCTGAAAAGGAAAGTTGGTGCCAAATTGTGGAGTGGATACCTGGCCCCAAAGAAGCTGACCAAACTTCCTTTGCGCAGGCCATCCAACAAAGCTGTCAAGTCTTAAATACCAGGGACTCGAGCCAGACTAGCATCAATGATCTAATCTAGGGAGAAAGACTCTGCATTTCATTGCCAGTCCAATAAATTACCCCATTTCCCCTGAAATCCTTTTAATGAATCCTCTTAGTGATAGATAGTCTCTGCATTAATAATTCAATTCACTCTTGGAGCACTTAGGAATAAAACATCACAAGTAAAGACACTGGCCGCTTATGCAGTAGCATTAGCATAGAATAATGGGGCCATAAAAATATACAAACATATCAGTAGCACTTTCTTTATAAGAAATTATACTTTAGTATTTGAAAGAGCCTCAGTTTCATCTGCCCTGGTGAGGGTACTTCTTCCATCAACACAGATCCGTTTCTCTCCTACTTGTCTACATTGTCTAAATGTCTACATTTGCTATAGCTAGGGGGAGGAGGGAGGAGAAGAGAGAGGAGAAAGAGCTCTGTGGTCATCTTGGTGATGAACTTTTCAGAACATAACTAATCTGGTCTTTGAATGGCTGGCATATGGTGGCTTTAGTGGCCTCTCTAAAGATAGGATACCCCCCTTCCTTAAGTCTTCAGAACTCTGCAGATGAGTTCTTGCTATAGTCTTGGCCACTCCTCCACTAGAGAGAATGACCTGTATCCATCAATTGATATGGAAGTGACCATCCTAGATAGGCCTGTCCCTCAACATTAGACTCATCTTTGATGATCACGGGACAACAATGTCTGTGGACCAGTGGGATAAGGGAAAAGATAATTGAATTTTGAGTTATAGGACCTGAGTTGAAATTCTGCCTCTCTCATTTACTGCCCATATGACCTTGGGTCACCTCACTTCTCTGGCCTTTATTTTGCTCTTCTGTACGATGAGGAATCTGGACTAGAAGGAATTGAACATCGCTTCTAGCTCTCAAACTATGATTGTATGACCATTTCCCTTTTCTCTGGTGTAATATTATTGTGGAGACCTGGATGAGTGATTGGCTCTTCAGTGAAATACCTTAATCACTATCAAAAATTTGATGTGGAAAGAGCCAGTATGGTGTAGTGCTCATAGATGTCAAACTCAAAGCACCATACTCAGTGCTGGGGCTACAGAGACAAAAAAAAATGAAATCGCTCCTGCCCTCAAAAAACACTCCACACTGGGGGAGTGAGTCCTATTTATAGCCTTACAAACAGAAAGAAAATCTGCCCTCTGGGTGTCTGATTGGGGCCTCTTCATCCCAAGACATTGGGACTTGGAGGGGCCCTGGCATGAATAAGTCCTACTGTGAAAAATAACATCTATTATGATGGAAATGCCAGTTATAAGGTGGATGCATGTGGCATCTTTTTATCAGGTTCATTGTCTACCAAGGAAAAGAACTATAATGCTGAATTTACCCACAGGCTTCTATAAAGAACCATTCAATCAGCAGCAACAAACAAGAACCTGTAGCTTTAATTCTGCATTCCTCCCCAGGGGGTTGGGTAGGTAGGCAAGACCTGGGATGTGCCAGATGAAGTTCTTGCTCAGGGTGCAAATTGGACTGGGTGGTTTTTGAGGTCCTTGCCAACCACAACAATCTCTGGTTCTATGATTGTTGTGATGAGTTTCAGGAAAGGGAAAATTGGGAGGTTAAGTGATTTATTCTGTGTGGAAATCCACTCCGTTGACATTGGCCAAGGACTCTACCAGTAAAATTAGTTGATCAGTGCTTTACACATAGCAGGTGCTTAATGAGTGTTTGTTGACTGTCTAAGTAAAGACACTTCCTTCATGGATGACTTGTTTGGTGGAGGAGAAGCTGTGGGATGAGGGTGGAGGAAGGAAGGGTGCCTGGACCAAAGATTAACTTACAGCCAGCTGGAGTTGCCTCAGGGGTACTGAAAGGTTGTGACTTGTCCAGAATTATGCAGGTAGCACGTATCAGAAGCAGAATCTGAGCCTTGCTCTTTCTGACTTAGATATACCTTGCTGCATCTCATGCTGATAACAAGTGCCCAGTCCAAATGGCAAGATCATAGAATCATTGGTTTAGACTCAGAATAGACTCTGGGGGACATCTAGTCAATCAGTCAGTCAATAAGCATTTATTAAGTGCCCAAGGTGTTCCAGACACTGCGCTAAATAAGCTCTGGGGATGTTAAAAGGAGACAAGAGACAGTCCCTGCCCCAACGAAGCTAGTGACCTAATGGAGGAAACAACAAATATATACAAACAATCTATATACAGGATGAATGGGAAGTATTTAATAGAGGAAAGGCAGTAGAATTTGGAAAGGCTTCCTGTAGAAGATGGGGTTTTAGATGAGACTTAGGGAAGCCAAGGAGATCAGTAGGCACAGATGAGGAAGCAGAGAATTCCAGGCGTGGGAGACAGCCAGAGAAAATGCCTAGAGCTGAGAGAGGCAGCGTCTTGCTTGTGGAACAGCAAAGAGACCAGTGTCACTGGATTAAAGAGCATGTGAAAGGTAATAGGTGTAAGAAAACTGGAAAGATGGAGGTGGGGTAGGTCATGAAGAGCTTTGAATGCTTCAAAAGACAATTTTGTATTTGATTCTGGAGGTGGAATTTAGTGAGTAGGGGGTGTGTGTGACAAGATCAGACCTGTGCTTTAGGAAAATCATTTGGGTGGCTGGAGGATAGATTGGAGTGGGGAGAGGCTTGAAACAGGTAGACCCACCAGTAGACTGTTGCAATGATCCAAGTGAGAGGAGATGAAGGTCTGCATCAGAGTAGCTGAAGTATCAGAAGGGAGAAGGGCATATTCTAGATGTGATGTAAAGGTGAAATCAGTGGGCCTTGGAAACAGGCTGGATATAGGAAGTGTGTCACAAGCCTAGGAGACTGGGAAGATGATGACACCTTTGACAATAATAGGGAAGTTTGGAATCGAGGAGAGTTTGGGGGCAAGATTCCAGTTTGGACATGTTAAGTTTGAGATGTCTATTGGACATCCAGTTTGAGATGGCTGAAAGGCAATTGCAAGACTGAAGTCCAGCAGAGAGGTTAAGGCTTCATAGTTGGGTTTGAGGATCATTACCAGAGAGATGATAATTAAATCCATGGGGGCTGAAGAGGTCGCTAAGTGAAATAGTTTAGAGGGAGAAGAGAAGAACTCTGCAAGACACCTGGAGTTAGAGGGCATGACCTGGATGAAGATCCAACAAAATAGACTGAGAAGAAGCAGTCTAACAGGTAGGAGGAGAACCAGGAGAAAGTGAAAACCTAGATAAAGAGAGTATCAAGGAAAATAGAGTGATAATGTCAGAGGCTGCAGAGAGGTCAAGAAGAATGAGGACTGAGAAAAGGCCATTTGATTTGGCAATTAAGAGATCACTTTTTTTTTCCAATTTTATTTTTTTTTCAATGAACTAGCATTTATTTTCTCTCCCTTCCATCTCTACCTACTTTGGAAAAGGAAAAAAAAGAAAAACTGTCTTTGTGACAAACGTAAGTAAGCAAAGCAAAATCTTGTGTTGGCCATATCCAAACAATTCGTCTCATTTTGTATCTTGTATCTTTCATCTTGCCATCAGGAGAGGGGTAGCTTGCTCTCTGTCCTCTGCAGTTTTTGGTCATTGCACTCCTCAGAGATCTTCAATCTTTCAGAGTTGTCCTTACAGTGTTATTAATGGATACATTGTTTTCCTGCTTCTACTCAGTTCATCTGATCTTCCTAGTTTTCTTTGAAACCATCTTTTTTATTTTAACCATTTTGTTGTTTTTTTTTCATGGCGTGATAATATTCCATTAGATTTAATTTGTTCATCTATTCCCTCAGTTGTTAGTTGCCCCCTTAGTTTCCAGTTGCCACTACAAAGAGTGGCTCTAAATATATTTTGTATGTATGGGTTCTTTACTTCTTTCTTTGATCTATTTGGAGTATAGGCTTAGTAGTGTTATCATGGGTCAGCTGGTATGGACAGTTGAGTGCTTTTGGGTATAGTTCCAAATTGTTTTCCATAATGGCCAGACTGATTCACAGATCTACCAGAAGTTCATCCCTTTGTTTTTATAGCTAAGATCCAGAGAGAGGAAATGATTTACCCTTTGTCTTGCCCAAGCTCATACAGAGAGCAAGCAGCAGAAACAGCCATGATTTGAACCGTAGGCCCCTGGACTCCAAATTCAGCCCTTTGCCTCCTACACCACACTTGTCCTTAGGTGCCGGTCAGAAAACTCAGAAAATGTTTGAGCTTGGCTACTGGGTGCTATGGAAACCAGCCCAAGACCCTGGCACTCTTAAGGATCAGGCTTTCTTGGGCTTGGTACAAACTGTGCTTGCTTCCGTAGAGTCCTTAATAATCAAATAGCACTTAAGATGTTTAAAAGCGGGGAGTGTGGGCTGTGAGCTCAGCCATCCGAAAGACTTGAGAGCAAGCTAGCAAACTCTAGTGGCTGCTAGTACTGATAGCCTTATCAGACAAAGAATGCTTGATTCATCTCTCTCCTTGCCAATCTGTCCAAGCCAGGAGATTTGGTACATTTAGTACAATAGCATTGAGTCCATTTGTCTTGAAGCAGCTCATAGAAGAAGGAGGTCCTTTGTTTGAGACACTGTTTAATTCCTGAGATAGCAGCTTTCTGGGGGAAGGAGGCATTTCTCTCCAGGACAAGATGTTTATGACTAAGTGCAAAAAGTGTACTTATCTCCTTCTTGCTGCCCCCCCCCCCCAAGGACACTGTTTACCCAGGCTTTCTCTTTCACTTGCTGAGGGGAAACTGAGGAGGAGGGAGTTTGAGGAGGGGGGAAAGTAGCAGTATTGATAAGAACTAAATATCTGATTACAGGAGGCCAGGCCATTTTAGAATTATTTATGATTTTTGTTCTACTGATGGCCCTAACCACCCTTTTCATTCTCTTCTATGCCACTTGAGATAAAAATTATCTGAGGGTCCAATTGATTAGTTGCTACTGTCAATCACTGAATCAATGACCCAGAGATAGTTATCTGCAGAGTTTATTTATTCTCAGAGCATAGACCCTTCTTTATGGAAAAAAAAGTGAGAGAGCCCAGAACAAAAGGTTTGATTGATCAACTGATCAATCAACATTTATTAAGTACCTACTATGTGCCAGTCGCTGTTCTAGGTAAGCTCTGGGGATAAAAAAAAAAAGAGGCAAAAGACAGCTCCTGCTCTCAAGGACCTTGCAATATAATGGAGGAGACAACATGTACACAAATGTATACCAACAAGCTAAATCCAAGCTCAATTAACAGAGGGAAGGCACTAGAATTAAGAAGGGTTGGGAAAGGCTTTCTATAAGAGGAGATGTTAGCTGGGGCTTGAAGGAAGCCAGGGAAGTCAGTAGATGGAGTTGAGGAGGGAGAATGTTCTAGGTATGGGGTACAATCAGAGAAAATGCCTGGAGATGAGATATGGAATGTCTTGTTTGTGAAACAGCAGAAGGCCAGCACTACTGAATTGAATAGTACATGATAGGAAGTAAGAAGACCAGGAAGGTAGGACAGGGCAAGGTTATTAAAGTATTTATATGTTAAACAGAGGATTTTGTATTAGGTCCTGGGAATGATAGGAAGCCACTGGAGTTTATTGATTAGAGGGGTGACGTGATCAGACTTGCACTTTAGGAAAATCTCTTTGGTGACTGAATGGAGGTTGGATTGGAGTGGGGGAGAAACTTGAGGCAGGCTGACCCACTAGCAGGCTATTGCCACAGTCTAGGCATGAGGAGAAGAGAGTCTGTGCTAGAGGGGCAGTAGTGTCAGAGGAGAGAATGGGGTGTTTTTGAGAGGTGTTGCAAAGGTGAACTTGATAGGCCTTTTCAACAGATTGGATATGTAGGGTGAGAGATAGTGAGGAGTCCAGGATGACTACTCGGTTTTGAGCCTGAGGGACTTGAAAGATGACATTGCCTACTACAGTAATAGGGAAGGTGGGGGTGGGGTAAAGTTTGGGGGAAAAAGATGAGTTCTGTTTTGGATGTGTTTACTTTAAGATATCTACTAGACATCTAGCTTGGGATGTCTGAAAGGCCTTTGGAGATGACAAACTGGATCTCGGCAGAGAGATTGGGGCAGGATAGGTTAACCTGAGAATCATCAACATAGAGATGACAATTAAATCTGTGGGAGCTGGGGAAGATCACCAAGTGAAATAGTACAGAGGTAGAAGAGAAAAAAAACCCAGGACAGATCCTTGAAGGACACCTCCAGTGATCTGAATGAGGATCCAGCAAAAGAGACTAAGAAGGAGTAGTCAGATAGGTAGGATGAGAACAAGGAGATGGTGGTATCTCAAAAGCCTAGAGAGAAAAAAATGTATCAGGGAGGAGAGGATGATCAATAAAGCCAAAGGCTGCAGAGAAGTTGAGGAGAATGAGAATTGAGAAAAAGACATTGGATTTGGCAACTGAGAAGTCATTGGTAACTCTGGAGAGAACAGATTCAGTGGAATGATAAGGTCAGAAACCAGATTGTAAAGGGGTTAAGAAAATAGGGAGAGGAGACAAAGTGGAGGCAAATGCCCTTTTTGAGAAGTTTGTCCACAAAGGGCAAAGGAACATGGGCTGGTAGTCAGCAGAGTGGAAGGATCAAGTGAGGGTTTTTTTTTTTTCAGGATGAGGGAGATATGGGCATGTTTGTAGGCAGTAGGCAACCTTATATAAAATGTGAATCAATAAGCAGCATAGAAAAATGGAATTTTACAGAAAGCAGGCAGGGAAGATAAGGGTAGACATGTCTGGAAACAAGTAACAGAAGGGAGAAGATAAAGATACCTGCCAGCGTGTCAAAACAAGAGCCATGATTTCTTTTCCAGCCCTGATTCTGCCTGAGTTATGACCTTCGGGTTTCCAGGAACAATGTCTGGAAACTCAAACTAGAGACTGGGGCAGTGTCTTCTTATCAAGAAGACTGAGACCAAGATTCTTTCCTATCACCTCTTTCCTCTTTATCACAGTGGCAGTAAGAATCATGAGCCAGAAATTCTTTTGGTATGTGTGATTCTCCCATTTGGTTGAAGATCACATATGTCCATCTCCAAACACATTCTTGTAAAGCCTATCATTTTCTTTTTGGGATACCTTTATATAAATTTTCTGGCAGGCATTTCCATAGGCAGATACAAGTATTGAGAAGCATTGAATATCACAATAAAACAAAATTAATTCAATAATCATTTGTATCATAAGATACAGGGTTTAACTTCCTTAATGAACCTCAGATGTCCCAGTCTTTGTGGCATATTTAATGTCCTCTTAAACAGTAGATTTCTTATTTTGTTGTCTTGGGTTTAGATGTCTATGTCATGAAGTCATCTGCTTCTGGGAAACATTTTTCCTTAGAAATTCTGTGTCAAAAGTGTCTATCCTTGACCACTGTACACAAATTATCCAGTTTGGTCCACTCAAACTCAGAGACACGTATCCCTGAATCAGCATATCAGTGTCTTTAACTGGGATGCTAGCTGTTAACAGTACCTGGAATGGACTTTGTTTCTAGGGCATATTTGTAGGGGGATTCCTTCTACCAGATTAACTTTCCAGGTTCCACGTCACTTATGGAGGTTTCCTAGGTAATCATTACTTAAATCTGATAGCAATAAGACATAGTATAATTTAGTAGGGCCTTACAAAATCTAATCACATTGGTCTTTCAGTAATTAGTTCATCTGGTGAAAGCCAGGTCAAACTTTTTGGAATTAACCTTATAAACACCAGAGCTATAAGGAGAATATCCAATTAAGCCACCTGTAACTCACCTGAAAGTTGAATGAAACATTTGAAAGCCAATCACATTCAGTCATCATTTTACTTCCCTAGTTTAAACACAGTCTGGTGTAAAAATCAATTAATAAGAAATCAGGAAACATTTACATTCTGGAGTTTTATACATAAGGTGAATGAATATACCTCCCCCCGCCAAAAAAAAAAAAACAAACTACTGGCCACTGTTAGCTTGGATATATTAAGGTATTTAGGTAATCTCTAAAAACAACATCCTTTTAAACTATATTGGTTCAAAGATGTAACTATGATACATACTGTTCCAAATGCAGTTTCATAATTTTGAAAATTAGTGGTTAGATAATTCATCACATAAATAGAAAACAGGTTGTTCCCCACTTTAGGCTGCGCATATTTGTGGGGAAGGACTTACTACCTCTGTAAGACAATGATTCAAATTGCTTCTAGTCTCAGGGTAGAATTTGCAAAAACCTTTATTTTTATATTTTATATTGCTTAAGTTTTATGACCTTGCTAAGGCTAGACCTGGCAAATACCCCCCAAACTTTATAGATGAGAATTTACTAGGTCTTTTTTGTGCTTTTTCCCAACACTAAGTATTCATTTTTATTGAATCATTGGTACTTATTTTATTATTCAAATTGCTATTACTAATGAATTATTATTCATTTTTGTCAAAATATACCACAGCAAGTCTTCGGTAAGTGATAATTCAAATTCATAATTTCACAGCATTCAGATCAAAAGAGTAGTTAATTTTCTAATGATGTTGTTGTACCATCCTATTAAAAGCATTTCTTATGCCATAATTTCCCAAAGTTCACAATGCAAGAAAAAATTAGAAGTGATAATAATGTAAATGATAGGATGGACTTAAAAGATGAGACAAAACTTATTGGCCAGTTAAATAACATCAATTCAGTTGAACACATTTTCAAAATTATCTTAATGGAAAATCATTTCATTCATCTGTCAATTTTGGCATTCTATACAGGTTGCATTCAGAGACTAAAATAGTGATTTTTGATCTAGTTATATTTATAATTTTCACTTTCACAGTCTCTAAACATATCTCCTTAGTGCCAGATTTTAAGTATATTTTCCATCAAGGTCTGATTTACTTACAAGAGGGTCAAATATCAAAATTTTCCTAATAGGAAAAACACATCTCACTTTAAATAAGGTAGCATTACAATTTTGTTCAGGACAGATTTGATCATCCTACAGTTCCATGGTACCGTACAAAATCTGAGCTTTCCTAAGGGTCATTTATTGCCAGCACTTCAAATTATAAGACCTGCTCCTTTCAGTAAGTATGCTGCCAAATATTAACATGGCAGCCTTGCATTCTCATTTCCTTCTTTTGGGGTCCATGAGGTTATTCTGAAATGTGCAAATTGCAAGTATGACCTCTGTTACATAGCAATGAAATTATGAGTGTGTATATTCTCTACCTTGACAGTTAAGTGGTACAGCGGATAGAATGCTGTCCCTGGAGTAAAGAAGACTTATCTTCCTGAGTTCAAATCTGGCCTAGGATACTTGCTTGCTGTGTGACCCTGGGCAAGTCACTTAACCCTGTTTCCCTTGTTTTCCTCATCTATAAAATGAGCTGGAGAAAGAAATGGCAAACTACCCCAATATCTTTGCCAAGAAAACTCCAAATGGGGTCACAAAGAGTCAGACGCAACTGAAAAACAACTGAACAAAAAATTTCCACATAAAAATTAGAATATACCTTTCTAATGGTCCCTCAAGGACAGAATTTTAGTGTACTGTAAGTCCAATAATTCCATGCTACAAATTTTCCATATTTTCCAGTTTATAATTGTAATTGGATAGAATACTATCAGTTTTAAATCCTGCTCTATGATTCCAGCTATTTTTTTCACATCCACAAGATTATCCAAATTGGTAAACTAAAACTCAGAGATCATGAAAAATCTCCAAAACTAATTCTAATGGATGTGTAGCCCAATTGGGCTTGCTAATTTATAGGTTTTTTAAACCTTCCCATATTCCTCTTATGTCAGTGATCCCCAAACCTCCTCAGACTTCACTTTCCATATTCTGATTTAATATTTCATTTGCCTTCCCTACTTCTGTCCCTCACAGCTTTATTTTTCCCAATCATATCCCAAGCCTGTCCTCAGAACTGGTTTCCTTCACTCCACCTAATCTCTCCTTTGCAAATGAGCACATTTTCTGATACAATGCCAAATTAATTGCAAAACTTCTACTTTTCCTGATCAAAATGGAAACTTCAAGGTTTGCAGATGGTTTTTTTATATTGTCAGAAAAAAACAATTCCTATTTTTTTTTAAAAGAGCTTACAAAGCCTAGTCTATTTCCAATTCCTTTTAGGTGACTTGGCTTCTAATTTACCTAGGTAATTAAACTCTGCTAAATCATCACAGAAGAAACACAGTGGTGAGGTAGAACATTTTCCTAAAATTAAATTCTGCTTACTCTAAATCATTGGCTTCTTGATCTAAACGAGCATCTTTCTTTCCAAGATGGAGAGAAGAGTTAAGACTGGTGGTTCCTTTGCACCAGAGGAGGCTTAAAAGCTGCAAAGTCCTTTCTTCCCTGCTCTGAGCATCACTGTCCTTATCTATAAAATGAAGGGGCTGGACCAGATGACGTCTGGGACCATCCCTTCCAACTCATAATATTCTACAATTCTAAGTTTCTCTGAGCTCTCTTTAAAACTTTTTCAATTATCATGAGCCACAGACACCTAGACATCTGAATGTCTTCGTTTTTGTCAATACTGCCTCCCTCCAGTCTTGATCTTACCCACCGCAAATCCCCCTTACCTCCAAAATATTTCTTCCATACCGGGCAAATGCCATAATTTAGAGATTCATTGGGTAGCTAGGTGGTACAGTGAATAGAATGCCAGGCCTGAAATCAGAAAAACTCATCTTTCTGAGTTCAAATCAGGCCTCAGACACTTACTAGCTGGGTGACCCTGGACAAGTCACTTAACTCTGCTTCAGTTTCCTCATCTGTATAGTGAGCTGGAGAAGGAAATGGCAAACCACGCCAGTATCTGTGCCAAGAAAACCCTAAATGGAGTCACAAAGAGTCGGACATGACTGAACAACATATCCACGTCATACCCACTAATTCTAGGTGTCCCATAGGGTTCTGCCCTGGGTCCTATTCTCCCTCTATACTACTTCACTTGGTGATCTCATTAGCTGCTATGGATTTAATTATTATCCCTATGCTGTTGATTTTCAAGTCATCCTATTCCAACCCTAACCTCTTTGCTGACATCTAGTCTTGCAACTCCAACTGCTTTTTAGATACTTTGAATTGGATGTTGTGTAGACATCTTAAGCTCAACATGAGTAAAACTGAACTCATTGTCTTCCCCCCCCCAAACACTCCCCCCTTCTAAAATTCTCTATTACTGTCAAAGTCTCAGACTTACAACTTAAGTGTTGTCCTCTACTCCTGAGTGTCTCTCATTCCTATATTTAATCTGTTGCCAAAGCCTGTCATCTTCACCATTATCACACACCCCCTTCTTTCTCCTGATGTTGTCACCATGTTGGTTCTGGCCTGCATCTCCTCACATTGGACTATTGCAATATCTTGCTGGTGGGTCTGCCTGCCTGAAGTCTCTTCCCACTTTGATCTGTCCTAAAGTTTCAGTCTGTCCCTCTAGATCCCCCTACTCAATAAATTCCAGTGACTCCCCATCACATCCAGGATCAAATATAAAATCTTATCTGGTGTCTTCAAAGCCAATATTAACCTAGCCTTTTCCCCCTCTACCTTTCCAGTCTTCTTAAACCTTTTACCTTCTCTCACCTCTCTTTTCAATCTAGTGGCATTGGGCTCCTTGTTATTCCTGGAATTAGATACTTCATCTTCTTACTTTGAGCGTTTTTCCCTGGCTTTCCCCCACACCTGGAATGTTCTCCCTCCTCACCTCTACTTTTTGGCTTCCCCCACTTAACATCAAGTCCTAGCTAAATTCCCACCTTCTACTGGAAGCCTTTTACAATCCCTCTTAATTCTAGTGTCTTTCCTCCATTCATTATTTCCTATTGATTCTGTCCTGTAGTTTGTATGTAGTTGCTTGCCTATTTGTCTCTCCTGCTGGACTGTAAGCTCCTGGAGGGCAGGGACTATCTTTTGCCTTTCTTTGCATCCTCAGTGCTTGCCACAGTGCCTGGCTACATGGAACTTAATAGATATTTATTGACTGACTGACTGCCTTGCAACTTGTTTTTCCTTTGTTCGGTTGCTATTCCCAAAGTAGGTGCTTAATAAATTCTGTTTAATGAATTGATTACTCTCCCCAATTAGATTGTAAGTTCCAAGGGGCAGTTTCCTATATATACTCAGTGCCTAGCATGGTGCCCCATGGCTAGTGTGTTCAACCAAAACTCCTTCAAAATTTTACCCAGCACAGCTTCTGATTTCCTATCACCTTCCAGAGATGAGTTTGGAAGCATCTCATCCCTCAGGGAAAAGAGAGCTCAAGACAAGAGTGGTTCTATGTCTATATCAGGGTATCTTGTGGAGCCTGGGAAAGAAGAGTAAAGGAAGCTAAGTCTCTAGCCTCCAGCCCTTATTTCATTCATAGGGTCTGGGGGAGGGAAGACCTCTTCCTTGCCACTCCATTATAGAGAAAGTGGAATTTGAGCTGGGACGTAGAAGAGGGGTATAAACTACATAAGCAAATTGGATGTTAATACAGCCAGGACCACATTAGTGCAAATTAAAAAAAAATCCCTTGAAGGTGTTGCATGTCTTAGAATTCTCACTATATGAAGTTACAATTATATAAAATATGGTAATTGGTTCCAACTCAATGGAAACATGTCATGCAGATTCAAATAATGAAACCACTTAATTCATTATTCACACTAATCTGGACCTAGCTGTAGTGAGAAATAAGGTTGGATAGGAAGGAAGGAGGGGATAAGCATTTCTATCACACTCACTATGTGCCAGGCACTGTACTAAGAGCTTTTTGCAAATATTACCTCATTAGCTCCTTACAACAACCCTGGGAGGTAGATGCTACTAAAAAAAAGTTCCTCATTTTGCAGTTGAGGAAACTGAGGCAAACAGAGGTTAAGTGACTTGCCCAGGGTCATACAGATAGGAAATGTTTGTGGTCACATTTGAACTCAGCTCTTTTGACTCCAGGTCCAGGCCCAAAGCTTTATCGACTGTATCACCTCACTGCCTAATGGTAAGGACCAGATTTTGCTTTGAATGTTAAGCTAAGAACTTTGGACATTAAACTACAGGCAGTGGGGAAGTACTGAAGACAATTTTGGGGCAGAAAGACTGTGGTTTATGAGTCGTGATTTATGTCACTGAGTCTGGATGTGGTGGTGAAGCAGAGGTGGAGATGCCATAAGAGTCCTGGATTTGGAGTTAGCGGACACGGGTTCAGATATTGATTCTGTCTCTTGCTACTTGTCTAATCTTGGGAAAATCACTTAGCCTCTGTAGGGCTCACTTTCCCCATGTGTAAAATGAATTGGTCAGTCCAGATGGCCCCAGCTATGTTACTACAATCCTATGACAGGTTCCATCCTGCCACTGCCATTTAGGATTTTTGTAATCTTGGGAAAGTCACAACCTCTGTAGGACTCAGTTTCTCCATCTGTAAAATGAAGGGGTTAGATAAAATGACTTCTGAAGCCCCTTCCAGCTTAGCATGATACCTGGTACATACTAGGTGCTTAACAAATGTTTATTGATTATTGACAATCCTTGAGCTTGTGCTTGACAAACAAGAGATGAGAGGGTGTTTGGGATGTCAGGATGGGAAGGTCAAGTAGAGAAGTTGAGAGTCCTGTAGTATTATTGGTATAATTAATATGGACCTCAACTGGGGGAATGGAAAAGATGGGAATGCAGATGAGAATGTGTAGGATGACTTGGGGAGAAAGAAAGGCAGAAGATGAAGGATACCTTCCCACTTCTTGAGCCTGGGGGGTTGTGAGAATAATTTCTAGGATTAGGGAGTTCAGAATGGGAACAAGTTAAGATATAATTAGGAAACAGAAAAATCCATTTAAGACTTTCAGAAGCTTTTTAACACATCTCTTATTTACATCAGGAAAATACGCAGTAGGTGGGCTCAAAATCAATTTCAGATGTTTTCTAGATGGATGATTTCCTTCGGTTTGTTTGAGGTAAAGACACTTATGTTTGATGAACATTGAGGATATTGGATCATTCAATTCAATTCATGAAGCTTTTCTTGATAAATGCTTGTGACCTGACTAAGGCACTTGCTATGTGCTGGGCACCATCTAAGAAAAGAAAGGCAAAAATGAAACGTTTCATCCTTAAGAAGCTTACTTTCTATCATGAACATAGATTTTAAAAATGCAAAATATATACACAAAACAGTGAGGGTGGGGGGCGTAGTGCTCATAATTGAGAGGAACAGGAAGGGCTGCAGGTAGAAAGTAGCACCTAAGCCCTGAATAGAGCTAGGGATCCCAGGAGGCCCAGATAAAGAGAAAGAACATTCCAAGCAAGATGGACAATCAAAGTCAAAGACAAGGAGGTAAGACAGAAAATATTATGTCCTGGGAACAGGAAATAGACCAGTTTAGTAAAAATGTAGAGTGTGTTGAGAAGAGCTGTAAGAAATGAGTCTAGAAATATAGGCTGGGGCTGGATCCTGAAAGGGCTTTAGATGCTAAGTAGAAGAGATTTTAGTTTATCTACAGGGTGATAGGGAAGCACTGAACCTTCTTGAGCAGGGGAGTAGCCTGTTCAGGCCTGTATGTTAGGTGGTGGGTTTTAGAGAAAATTTAACCCAGACCCCTCATTTTGTAGTTGAGTTGTGCCCAGGATCACACTAGTTGATTAGGAGGATAATTAGGATCTGAACCTAGGTCTTCCACTTCCTTCCACATCTGTATCCAGTATTCTCTTCACTATCTTAATCATTCTCTCTCTCTCTCTCTCTCTCTCTCTCTCTCTCTCTCTCTCTCTCTCTCTCTCTCTCAGCATTTTTTCACCTTAAACATTTTTGTCACATAGTTCTATTTTTCGTTAACAAGTATACTTCTCTATGGCATGGAATTAACCTAAATTTGTATCAAATCTTATTTACCCAGGGCACAAACAAGCCCTATATGGGCCATGTAAAACGATTTGATGTTGTGAGCTGAAAGAGAAAATGATATTTATTACTTGAGACTATTAATTCCAGGCAACAACTTACAAAACCTTCTTGGTGACCCCATAAGCTACAAACATCTCATGTTATTATACTCTTGAGAAGGCCAGAAATGAAAAAACCCTTGCCCGGGATGGTTTTTGAGACTTGCGAAGAATGCATAAAGATAAGCAAGGAAATTTAAGTAAGGGTATTTAAGTGGAAAACAGTGATTCCTCAAATTAATTGGATGAAGATTTTTTTTGTATTAATTTGGGGCATCCTGCCTTCAACATCAGTGTCTCTGAATTGGATAAAAACACGTACAGCCTTATCTTCTCACTTGAATACTTCAAGAAGTTCTAATTTCTTAGTATGGGCCACTCCCTCCACAGAGATTGATTGTGACCATTCTGGTAACTTTGTCCTTCTCCCCAGTTGGGCTAGTGTGGAGCTCAGATGGTAGACAGAGGGGCAGTCTAGCTGAGCCTATGCTCAAAGACTTTGCAACTTTGGTTGGATCTGTCAGATCTTGTGTCCCACCTGTCAGTCCTTGGGGAAGCCATGGTTACCTCCATGCCATGATGAGGCACCAGAGAAGGACTTGAGTAGAGGATCTATCACATTGAAAATAAAAAGCATATATAGACATATATATGTATATATGTGTATATGTATGTATATATGTATTTGTGTATGGATACATATATACATACATATGTGTGTATATATGTATAAATACACATACATATATACACATATATAAACACACACACACATACACACACATATATATATATATATATATACATATATATATATACATCATATATAAAATCTTCCTTTTCAACAAGATTGAGATGTTTGGGGTCTGTGTTCTTTTTGGAATTAGAATTTAAAAGAGAATCAAGTTAACCCTGGGTCTGTGTTGAGACCAAAGAGTTAGCATTTCTAGAGGCTATTGTTTCTTGAGTCAAAATACCTGGGTTCAAATCCTGCTTCAGTATTTACTGTGTGAGTGACCTTGGCAAGTCCCTTAGCCTAAGAGGGTTAGACTACATGACCTCAGTGGTCCCTTTATAAGCACATAAAGAGCATGGAATGGGTGTGCTATGCTGGTGACAGGGTTTTTTCTGGCTCTAGAGCTATTTATTTAGCCAAAATGTACTTTGTAATTACCCCTCAGCTCTCATTTGGGACAGTTGAGAATGGGGGGGGATACAATTATTATTTTAAAATAATTCCTAAGGGGGTTGTAGTTGATGGGACTCCATCATCTTTTTGATCTGGAAAGGGTTTAAAATTTTTTTTTCTTTTTAAATTTAAGAGCATCCATTGACATTTAAGGAAATTATTCAGAGGAATATTTCAAATGGATCTTTATGATTAGTTACAAACCTACCACCATACAAACAATTTTAATGATTTCATTGCCTAGGTATGTGGCTTTCAGAGGTTTATAGAATTTTTTGGTCTAGCTCATAGTAAAATACATAGTTTTTATCTGAAGGGAACTGGAACCCACCCATCTGTATACTAATGAGCTCTCTTGTTTGAAGCTTTGACAGAGATCATATTAACTAAAAATTGCTTTTGATATCATGGCTGAATGACTCTGTTGGAAATGAACTCTTACTGTTTGTTCTATATTATCCAGGGCAAATACTTTGGCTCACTGTTTTGTATATCGCCGTAACACAACCATCACCAATAATTGTGAAAGATAACTTGTTAATGGGTAAAAGTTTCACTTTCTATGGTTTGATGGACCTTCTGTTCATATTTTTATAAAGGGCTCATTCCCCTGCCATCCTTCCAATGATCAAACATGTTTGCCTCATTAACATTTAGATTCTCTTTTTCTTCTTTCTGAGATCTTATGTGCTGAGAGAAAGGATGGGATAGTGTGTCAGACTTAACATTAAGAAGACTTGTATTCAAGTCTTATGAATGACCCTTAATGGCTATGTGACCCAGAACAAGTCTGAGTCTCAAACATCCTTCTAAGACTAGGTTATAAACAGGTTGCAGTCTGTGTTTTCTCACACTGATAAAATCATAGGGCTTTCATTATATTTATTTTGAGGGCTTTCCTTAAGTTTCTTCCAGGTTCTGGTCTTGATTCAAGGTAAAAGAAAATAATTTCTATCTGCGTTGTTGGGTCTGTGTGATTTTTCTTGGAGTGGTAGATGGAGAGGGAGAGATCCCTCTACCATTGAGCCTATCTATGCCTTCTTCTCATTCTGAACAATTCTCATCAATGCACTTCCTTAAGGATACTGGGAATTGCTTTTGAGTATATGTTGACTAATCAGCCACTGAGGTCCCTCGCAAATCTCAAATTGTGTGATTTTATGACAGTCCTTCCTTAGGGATCTTACCAGTGGGTTAGAGGCCTTTTTCTAGGTCCCTTAATATCACAGTAACCATTGTAGCATCCTGATTATCTGGTATCTTGGCAACTGGTGGTACAGTGGGGCAACTGGTAATGCAGTGGATAAAGTGCTGGGCCTGGAATCAGGAAGACCTGAGTTCAAATCCAGCCTCAGAAACTTACCATATGTGTGCCCCTAGGCAAATCACTTCACCTGTTTGCCTCGGTTTCCTCAACTGTACGGGGATAATAATAGCACCTACCTTGTTATTGTGAGGATCAAATGAGATAATATTTGTAAAAATGCTTAGTATAGTGCCTGGCACATAGCTGTTGTTAATGTCGTTCTCTTCTCTAAGAGGACTGATGACATCACAAGCATGATGTATTGACTTGCGTGTGAATTGGATTTGAATGAAGCAGAGCTGAGCAAAGTCAAAATTGTCAGCCTCCTTCCCTCCTCCAGAGTCTAAATGTTTATGCCCTTCCCTGGTATCCCTTATTCTTGCTATTATAATCAGCTCATAAAATCGTATAATTTGGTTACAATTAAATCATACTTATTCTATCCCTTAATGACATTTTTGCAGTACAAAGGAAAAGACCTTTTCTTTTCTTCTTTTTTTAATCTTATAGTTGCTTACATTCCCGTGGCTTGTTACTGCATCTGATCTCAGGGAAGAACGCTGTACTTTTCACAAATGTGTAATAACAGTGTCTTCCATTTGCTTGGTATGTGTTTTTTCCACCAACATTTCCAAGGCATTTCAAATATAGTGTCTCCATTTCACTTTATAATAAATTCAGTGGTAGTTAGAAGCTGCCTTTCTTTTATGGATTAAGTTTAAGTAACACCTAAAAACAGTGATTAATATGCTATCAGTGGTTCTGAGACTTTGAATCAACAGGAATTTATTAAGCACCTACTATGTGCTGGGCTTTATGCTGAGGTAAAAATTAATACCTGCCACCAACGAGTTTACATTTTATTACACAGTATGGGTGTGTGTTTATATGTACATTCACATATATACATGCATCTGTACATACCTATAATCAAGATATGTACATAATAAATACAAGATAATAGAGAAAGGCATTCTGAACTGGGGGAAGTAAGGGAAAATGTTGGCTTCCCTTACTTACCATATGTGTGCCCCTGGGCAAATCACTTCACCTGTTTGCCTCGGTTTCCTCAACTGTACGGGGATAATAATAGCACCTACCTTGTTATTGTGAGGATCAAATGAGATAATATTTGTAAAAATGCTTAGTATAGTGCCTGGCACATAGCTGTTGTTAATGTCGTTCTCTTCTCTAAGAGGACCGATGACATCACAAGCATGATGTATTGACTTGCGTGTGAATTGGATTTGAATGAAGCAGAGCTGAGCATTGAGCATTGGCATTTGAGCTGAGTTTTGAAGGAAATTGAGGATTATGCTTTGGAAGTAGGGCAAGGAAGGCATTCCAGCTATGGGAGACGCATGAACCTAAGCCTTTTTCTGTATGAACAATTTTTGCCTCTAGAGTGTAAACAACATTAAATAAAATGGTTTGGGGCTTTTGTTTGTTTTCTTTAGTATAACACCTATGAATGTCTGCTTTGGGAATAGTAGTTTGAACACAAGATGGGGATCTCCTGGTGTGGGGCTTCCCTTCTGGCATGCAGATTAGTAATTCCTTCATATCTTAGAGTTTTTGAGTTTCTTGGGTCAATAAGAGAAGTGACTTGCCCAGAATCACACAACCGCTGTTGCTCAGAGGCAAGATTTGAATACAGATCTTCCTGTTTCCAAAACCACCTCTCTCTAGCCTCTTTGTATGGTATTTTACTTCTCAGAAGTTAGGATGCTTAGAGATTTTTTTTTCTTCCTGAAGTTTTCCATCTGACTTGCTAGAGGTTGCTTGTCAGGACACTTAACTCCTCTGTCTCTCTGGCTTGCTTTCAGTTTGGATGAATGACTTTATAAAAGGCTTTGATCTTTTCAGAAGGACTCTGTTAAAAGTCAAAAGGAATTAACAGTGATCAAAATCAATCAATGAACCTCTTCAGATGTCCAGACAGATCCTGTTTTTGCAGAATCTCTATACCCAGCAGTATTACCGATCTTGAATCAAAATTAGGTTCATGAAGCGTGTAAAATGTATTATAAAGTAGGACACAGGAGGTAAAACTAATAAGGCTCCTGAGGCTGGTTGGGCACCACTTCCTTCCTGCAGGATTGCACCTACGCCTGTCCCCAAGTGTGCTGTGATGCTACTTGAGAGAGAAACCATTATCTCAAAAACCAACTTCTTCTTTTTTTTTTTTTTTTTTTGCAAAAGCAGATACCTCCATTGGGTTCTACTGGCAGAGACTCTGTGTCACTCATGGCTGTGGAGCTGGTCTTGTAGTCAGGAAGGCTGCAAGTTCAGGTCCTGCCTTAGGCACTTATTAACTCTGTGACCTTGGAAGAGTCACTTAATATCTGACTGGCTCAGTCTCCTCAGCTGTAAAGTGGGGGTATTAATGAAATCTACCTCCCAGGGTTGTTTTGAGGACAAATGAGATGACATTTGTAAAATAGGTTTAATGCCTGTAATATAGTAGGCACTTAAGAAATGCTTATTGCCTGCCTGCAGGTACCAGCGAAGCCAGGGGTTAAATAGCTATTATATTAGCTATTAAATAGCTAAGGGGTATAAGAATGCTGGTTATCAACCAATAAATCAACAGTCATTTGTTAAGTGCCAGTTAGGTGTCAAAGTAGATAGAGTACTGGGTTCGAGGAATTCAAATCCAGCCTTGGATACTTCCTTGCTGTGTGACCCTGGGCAGGTCACTTAACCCTGTTTGCCTTAGTTCTTCTTCTGTAAAATGAGCTGGAGAAGGACATGGCAAACCACTCCAGTATCTTTGCCAAGAAAACTCCAAATGGGGTCATGAAGAGTTGGATATTACTGAAACAATCACACAATAACATATCCCAATAACTGTGCTACCTGCTGGGGACACAAAGACAAAACAAAGCAATGCTTGCTCTCCAGGAACTTGCGTTCTATGGAGTGGGGAAGGGGAGGAGGTGGGAATAGGTATGGAGATGAAGAATTGAAACAATGGAAGCCATGGACAAGTGATGACGGTGGAAAGGAGTGAAGTAGACCTACTGGAGGACTGGGTTTTAGAAGCACAGAGATCCCAAGCTGGACGAGGCGTCAGAAGCCAACTAGTCCAACCCTGAACTGGACATATCCATCAAATGGTCATCCAACCTGCTTGAAGATCTATGATGATAGGGACCTAACTGGCCCCTTCCCCCTTGTTCACTGTAGGGATTTATTTCCTCAGGCACACAAACCAGAAACCAAACACACAACCAACCCAAACCAAACTCTCTGTCTTGAAAAATTCATTATTTGCTTTGTTGACTCTTTGATCTTTTGCCCTTTTTTAGGGAAAGGTTGGCTTTTTAAGTTTTATATGAATGTTCAGTCACTGACTCTTTGATGGTTGCCTTTTCCCTTGTGCATCAGATTCCTTTGTGTCCTAACATGTTTTCAGAGCTGATTGGAATCTTCATTTTTTTTCCCCTTCTCTTTCCTCCAAATTTCTTACGCAATAGGGTCCAAACAAGAAAAACCTCTTTGAGAACAAGACGGCCCCCGCTGTTGGACTTTGAAATCTGTGGCAAGCATGATGTTGATTTTAATTGGTGAGATTGGTTATAATTGATGTTAGCTTTTTAGAAGAAGCTTCTTCCTCACGCCCACCTGGAAACAAATCCCTTATTCATCCACTGTGTATGAATCAACAACCATATCAAGAAAGGGGATAGGGGCTGGACTTGTTATTTCACTGGCACAAGGAACTCCCAGGTGAAGAAACCCCCTTCACCAATGCAGGCCATTAACAGCTCTTCACTTTTAATAGAATGTAAATTGATAGATCCACTTAAGTGCACTCCTCTTAAAGTACATCCATAGAGTGAACTGTATCTTAGAGAACTGCTGGAGATTCAGAGATGTTAAATGACCTGCCCATGGCCACATTGATCGTGACAGAGGTAGGTGGTGAACCAAGGTCTTCTTGACTCCAAGTCTACCTCTCCATCCATCAGTCAGTTAGTAAATATTTATTATTAATTATATTAACAATGTTTATTGTTTATTAATTATATTAACAATAAGTATTTATCACCTAGTATGTGCCAGGCGTTGTGCTAAGCTCTAGCAATGCAAAAGTGAAGAAGAAAGACAGTTCATGCCCTCAAGGAGCTCCACCATGCCGTGTGCCCTCTCTCCTTTATTAAGATACAGCTGCTAGGTGGCACAGTGGATAGAGCACTGGACTTGGAACCAGGAAAAGACATATTCATGAGGTCAAATCTAGACTTAGACACTTCCTAGCTGTGTGACCCTGGGCAAGTCACTTAACTTCTGTGTGCCCCAGTTTCCTCATCTGTAAAATGAGCTGGAGAAGGAAATGGCAAACCACTCCAGTGTCTCTGCTAAGAAAGCCCCAAATGGAGTCACAAAGAGTTGGACAATGACTGAAAAGACTCAACAATAACAAAAAACATTGGGTCATAGCTATAAAGCTGTAAGGGTTATTCAATCTAACCCATTCATCTTATAGATGAGAATACTAAGGCCCAGAGAATGAACTGGGTCCTACAAGTTATAATAAACAGTGTTGGGAGTTGGATCTTAGGCCTCTAACTATACAAACTCTATGTTCTTTCCACTGTACCATGATGTGAGTGAAAAATTTTTATTCTTACATATTTTGTTCAATAGAAAGAGGTTCCATTCTCAGAGGACCTTGATTCAAATTCCAGCTCTGAAGGGTGATTTCCTGGATGACCCTGGGAACATCATTTGACCTCTGAGGCCTCTGTTTCCTATCAGATGAGGCATTTGGGCTAGCTGACCTCTGAGGTCTCTTCTTAGCCTCCATCTATGATCCCATGATTGTAAGAAGGTTCTTTCCAATTCTAGACAGATGATCCTAAGTTCAGAGTTGCCATAGTGCCTTCCACATCATTCTTGCACTCTAGTCAATGTCAAAAACAGATGGCTGCCTTCTCACGGACTTCCTCTGCCTTTCCACTGCCCATTGGGTCAGCTTCAAGTCTGAGCCTTCTGTTTAGGGATCCGCCTTACTAGGAGAATGTTGACGTTGGCAGAGAGCAGCTGGGGATCACTGAAAATACCAGGCAGTTTCCCAAATGCGATTCAGCCCATTTTTATGGTTTGCATAATAATCAAAAAACATTTTTAGATACAGAGAATTGAAGGGAGCTCCCACTTTTCTGAGTCTGACACGCTTGACATTCCTTGTACATAGCGGTCTGTCTTCCACTTTGGTGCTTTTTTCCTAGGCTGTCCCCCATGCCTGAATTACACTCCCTCTTGGCCTCTGCCTTTTAGAATCTCTAGCTCCTCCAGAACTCAGTCCAAGTACTACCTTCTATGGGAAGCCTTTACCGTTGCTGCCCCCCCTTCTCCCACCACCCATATATTCTATTTTACTCCTATTGGTACATGGTGTTTTGCAAGCTTCTCACAGGTAGGGCCTTTCTTTTATCTCTTCTTGTATCCCCAGGTCTTAGCACAGTTCCTGGCACTTGGTAGGCACTTAATGTTTGTTTATTGATTTAACTGTGCTTCCTTAGCATACAATATGACTCACACATAGAAGCAACAGATGTTTATTGAAGAATTGATCAAAACTGTTTGGAAATGGCCGATCTTTGACCAGTGACTTGGCTTTTGTTTTCAATTCATTGGGCTGTAGTTGTTATTCAGTCATTTCAAACTCTTCATGGCCTCATTTTAGGATTTTCTTGGCAAAGGTACTGGAGTAGTTTGCCATTTCCTTCTCCATGAGGAAACTGAGGCAAGCAAAGTTAAGTGACTTACCCAGGGTCACACGGTTAGTAAGTGTCTGAGGCCAGATTTGAACTCAGGAAGATGAGTCTTCCTGACTTCAGGCATGAGACTCTATCCACCTAGCTGAACCAAGAACTGAGTTCAAATCTAGCCTCAGACACTTAATAGCTGTTTAACCCTGAATCACTTAGCTTCTGTCTGTCTCAATTTCCTCAGCTGTAAAATAGGGATGATAATAGCCACTACCTCTCAAGGTGGTTATGTGAGGATAAAATAAAATACTATTTCTAAAGAGCTCAGTACAGTGCCTGGCACATAGTAGGTGCTTAATAAATGCTTGTTTCCTTCCTTCCTATTTTGTTTCCCTTGTGCCTCAGGCAATTAATCAACAGCATTTATCAGGAACCTACTGTGTTACAGGCACAGTGTTAGGTGTTAGTGATGCAAAGACAAAAAACAATATTGTCCTTGCTCTCAAGTTGCTCATGTTCTAATAAGGCAAACATGTGCCTATTTAAATATATGCAGAATAAATACAAAATAAATGCAAGGTAGTCAGGGAGGGTTTCAGCAGTTGAAAGGCTTCATGGAGAAGGCTGTACTTGAGTTAGTTATAGTAAATGATGAATATTATGGAGCTGAGATGTGTTGGGAGTGCATTCCAGACATGGGGGATGGCCATTGGGTGCTATATTGGAGGAACAGAGAAAAGACCAGTTTGGTCTTAAGCTTGGTATAAAGTACAGGAAAGGGGAATTAATGGGTCAGGTTGTAAAAAGCTTTCAGAGTTAAATGGAGGTGTTTATAATTGATCCTAACTAGTGGCTCTAAGCAGCTATTGGAGTTTATTGATTAGCAAAGTGACATGATCATATCTACACTTAAGGAAGATCCCTTTGGATTCTGTGTGGAGGATGAAAAGACTTGAGGTAGGGAACCTAATTGAGAGGACATTACAATATTCCACATGAAAGGTGACTAGGTCCAAAACTTAAGGTGGTAGCAGTGTGACTAAAGATAGAGGGTCAGATGTGACAGATGTTGTGGACAAAAGCACGGCAAAATTTGGCAACCGATTGGACGCATAGGATGATGGATCATGAGGAGTCAAGAATAATGCTGAACTTGGGGAATTGGAAGAATGATGATGTTTTTCACAAAAGTGGAGTTCTGATTAGGGGTGAGTTTTGGAGAGAAGCTTTGGACATGTTTGAGATTTCTGTGGGACATCTGGTTTGAAATGTGTTAGTGATTGAGGGGCTGGCTCCTTGGACCCATGAGTCATCTTCATAGAGATAATGTTATGCTGATGACGTAACCAAAAAAGCGAAGAGAAAGGGGCCCAGTGCAGAGTTTGGGAAGGTGAGTAAGTCTAAATCTCCTGGTGGAAGGAGTTTCCATACAGAGAGTTTTGTAAGCTGATGACATCACAGTTCCGACACATTCTAGAGAATTCTCATTACAGTGAACGCTAAGGGAATGTCCAAATTCCTTCATCATAATGGTTGTCTGAAATATTGCTTGGAATAAGTGGGTCATTCATCGCCTGAGGCTTGCAAGCCTTGTGTGTGTTTCATATATATGAAAATTTATTATTTATATTTCACATCTATAGTGATGAGAGTAGCCTGGCATAATGACTAGGGAGCTGGCCTTTGAATCACGAAGACCTTGGTCTCTGATACATAACAGCTGTGTAACCATCAGCAAATCATTTAACCTCTCAGCGCCCTGAGGCAGCTGATTATATGTTACAGATGAGATGCCGATATGGATCAGTGAATGGAGTTCCTTGCACTGATGAAATCATAGATATGAACCAAAAAAAAAAAAAGGAAAGAAAATAGAAACTGAAAGTTAGAGATTTTTATCTTAATAGATTTTTTTTTCATAATAAGATCTATTTGAGTATTTGCTTTTCTCTCAAAAGCTCCCTGAAATTAGGGCCTTTGTTCTGCTGTCTTTGTATTCCCAGAGATTGAAATAGTACCTGGCATAGAAAACAGCTAAAAAAAATTAAATAAACCTGTATTAGAATAACTGTAATCAGATGGGTCAAATCTGGATTTTACTTCACTTTAGCTTTTTATCAATAGTAGTAATAACTGACATGGACTTTTTCAAAATGTATTGATTAATTTTAATGATTATTTTTTCTCTTCCTTCTATTTTCCTTTTTTCTTATATTTTTCTCAATTACACGTAGGAATTTTTTTTAACATTTATTTTTTTTTAAATATAATATTTTCTTTTCCCCCTCATTCCTTAACATTTATTTTTTAAAACTTGGAGTTCCAAACTCTCTCTCTCCCTCCCTCCTTTCTCCTCCATGAGAAGGCAAGCAGTTGGAAATAGATTATACATATGAAATCATGCAAAACCTATTAGCCATGATATTTACTTTAGATAGAGAAACCACTTAGAGATTTTCAAAGCACCTAAGTTTTCTATTCAAGCTTTAATAGCTTGGGATTGCACCCTCTGTTACTTTATTTAATCATCCCAATGACCTCGTTGGGTTAAATACTTCAGGTATTATCATCTCATTTTACAAATAAGGAAACCGAGTCACAGAGAACTTAAGTGACTGGCAAATACTAGTGGCATAATAAATGCCGTATCCAATCTGCTGCCAAGTCCTGTTGAATTTACCATTCTAATATCTCACATATCCATACCCCTTTATACGGCCCTGGTGCAGATATCACTTCATGCCTGGACTATTGTAATAATCTGCTGGTGGGTTTGCCTACCTCAAGTCTCTTCCCACCGCAATCTGCCCTCCATTCTGCAGTCAAAGTGATTTTCTTAAAGCGTAGGTCTGACCATATCACTCCCCTACTCATTAAATGGGCAGCTGGGTGCATAGTGCATAGAGCCCTGGGCGTGTAGTCAGGAACACTCATCTTCATGAGTTCAAATCTGGCCTCAGACGCTTACTAGCTGTGCGACCCTGGGCAAATCACTGAACCTTGTTTGCTTCAGTTTCTTCATCTGTAAAATGCACTGGAGGATGAAAAGGCAAACTACCAGTATCTTTGCCAAGAAAACCCCAAATTGTTGGAGACAACTGAATAACAGCCCTCACGAAAATCAAGTGCATCTCTATTGCCTCCATGATCAAATGCAAAATGCTCTGTTGGCATTCAAAGGCCTTCATAACCTAGCCCCGCCCCTGCTTTTCCAGGCCTCTCTTACAGTTTCCTCCCTGACACATACTCTTTGACTCAGTGACACTAGCCTCCTGGCTGTTCAATGAACCAGACGCTCAATGTCTTGGCTCCAGGTATTTTCTCTGGCTGCCCCCATTCCTGGAATGCTCTCCCTCTTCTACCTACTGACTTCCCTGGTTTTCTTTAAGACCCAGCTAAAATCCCATGTTTTATTGTTAATTATTTCTTATTTATCCTGAATGCAGCTTGCTTGGTTTGCATGTTGTCTCCTCAAATAGATTGTAAGCTTCTTAAGCACAGGGACTTTTTGCCTCTTTGTATCCTTAAGCTTAGCATGGTATCTGGTACAGAGTAGGCACTTAATAAAAATTGATTGATTATCTTCAATTTGCCTTTTATATATCTTGTTTGTACATAGTTATATGTAGTACAATATATATATATGTACATATATATGTACATATATATATATACACACGCACACACATAGTATATATCTTGTATAGTACAAGATATATATACATAGTATGTATCTTGTTTGTACATAGTTATTTACAAGTGGTCTCCCCCATGAGACTGTGAGTTCCTGGAGGCCAGGGACTGTATTTTGCCTTTCTTTGTATCTCCAGCAGTTAGCAAAGTATCTGGAATGCAGTCTGTGCTTACTAATGTTTACTGACTGACTCACTGTTTAACTGACTGGCCCAAACAACCAATAAACACAGGAGGGGGATTTAAATCCCAATCCTTCTTTCTTTTATTATATAATAATCTCTCTTAACAATGGTCTGTTGTTTCAGTCATGTCCAACTCTTTGTGATCCCATTTGGGGTTTTCCTGACAAAGAAACTGGAGTGGTTTGCTATTTCTTTTTCCAGCTCATTTTACAGATGAGGAAACTGAGGCAAACAGGGCTAAGTGACTTCCCTAGGGTCACATAGCTAGTAAGTGTCTGAGACTGGATTTGAACTGAGGTCTTCCCAACTGTGGGCCTGGGCACTCTATCCACTTTGCCCCCTAAGTGACCTAAGAAACTATTATGTGTAAGGTCACTTTTGATACTTGTTATCTTAAATGGAAAGAGATAAGCATTTTTGCATCTCTGGAAAATGCCTAATTAATCAAAAATTTGCAGCTTAAAATTGTATATATTATCATGAATATACTTACCTGTTTCCCTGTTATATCTTCATGATAACATATAAACTACCAGTGAGCAGTGGCTGTTTTTCATTTTGTCCTGTCTCTAAAGTTGTGCACAGTGCCCTGCACCCAGTAAACACTTAATAGATGTTTGTTGAATTGGATTGGAGTAACAATTCAGAGTGTTACTTCCTCCCTTGGAAGTTAAAATGGGAATATTCAAAGCCTTTCATTGGGCCATCTTTGGATTGTTTAATGGAGGAGCTAGATCAGACGTAGCACCATTTGTCTGGCTCCCTGGGGAAAAAATTTTCTACTACTGTCTTCAGCAAACAAAGCTACTACTCCAAAAAGTCTTAGAGCATAAGCCCAGCGCCTTGGCAAGCTTTGATGCTCCTATACCGCAAACTCCAGGCACCGTGTGGAATTGTTTGGTTACATCTGTTCCCAAACAAAATTCTTGTTTTAGCAACATCTGCTTTGCTTTGGAGAAGACCCAATGAAAGCCACTGGCCTGTGGTCATGGCAGTGGAATTCTTCCATGGCTAATGAGGCAAGTTGAGCTTGGGGAATTTTCATGCTAAATGTAACCTTTTTGGTTTTTCTAACGGTGTTTGAAGGTTAATATATTAGGAGTTGTGTATGTATTACGTTTGTAGGGCAGCTAGGTGGTGAAGTGGAGAGAGTGCTGGGTTTGGAGTCAGGAAGACTTATTTTTCTGAGTTCAAATCTGGCCTTAGACACTAGCCGTGTGACCCTGGGCAAGTCATTTAACCCTGTTTGCCTCAGTTTCCTCATCTGTAAAATGAGCTGGAGAAGGAAATGGCAAACCACTCCAATATGTTTGTCAAGAATACCCCAAATGGGGTCACAAAGAGTCAGACATGACTAAAATGACTGAACAAAAACAATGTATGTTTGTAAAACAGGAGGTTTTATTTGGGCCTTATGTACTTACATATCAGAACTCTACCTTTATATAGGATAACTGGTATGTTTAGAAGGATGCTTCTTAGTAATTTTCTCCTTGGGGGATAAGGGAGGAAACTTCTCCTGTATTTCTCTTAGGGAAAATTCATTAATATTATGAGTATGTGTGCATGGGGATGTGTGTGCTTTGAGGCCCTTGAATTAGACCAATTCAGTGAATGCTTATTGAGATAGTTTTGGGATAGAATACATTAATTTTGGCTCTGATATAAAAATATTGGGCATAGTCATTTTCTTTCTTGTTATCATTTTTCTTTGCCTATATAATGAGCTTAAAAACCATCATTCAGTTTTATAAACGATTTGAGTTTCTGGTTTGATATTGGACCAATTTCTTGTATAAGGAACTCCCAGTGGGGAAACTCCCTTTGCCAATGCAGATTGGCACCTGCTTTGCAATTCCTTGACTTAGAAAGGTACTTGGGGACTAGAGAAGTTAAATGACTTGTACTAAGTCACACAGCCAGTATATGTTAAAGATGGGACTTAAAGCTAGGTCTTCTTGACTCTGAGGCCAACTCTATATCTGCTACGTCTTGGTATCTGGCTTAAAATTGCTCTGAATATATAAACTTGGGTTCTGTTATTATCTCTACAGATGACTCTGAGACTGATATTTCCAGCCATAATCTCTTTCTTGATCTGTAGTTCTGCATTTCTAGATGCTTGCTAGACATTTTTTTTCTTGGATTTGGATCCTCATCCCAAAGTCAGTGTGTCCCAAAATGAACTTATCATATTCTAAGACTCCTGCCAACTAGCCTCTCCTTCAATTTCCTTCTTTCCTTTGATTACAACCTGTGGCCCTCTAGGTCTTCAAGTGTAGCCCTTTCATTGAATCCAAACTTCACATAACAAATCCCCTTAATGAAAGGATTTATTCTGTGAAACTTGGACTCAGCCAAAAGGCCAAAGCCAAGGACCTAGAAAGTCACATGTGGCCTTGAGGCCACAGATTCCCCACCTCTGGACTAGACCATCCTCCTCCTGGTCATTCAGATTCTTAATAATGGAATCATCTCTGACTGTTGACTTTCCTTCAAATGCACATGGATAATCCATGGCCAAGTTCTATTAATTTTTACCACCATCCACTTCACTCTTACTGCCACCACCCTACTTATCTCTTGCCTGAGCTACTCTGAATAGCATTCTAATTGGTATCTTTACCACCAGCCACTTCCCCTTTTTAACTAACCTGTACACAGCTGACAAAATAATTTTCCTGAGTCACAAGTCTGAATATGTCACTTCTCTTCCCAAAACTTTTAGTGACCAATAATAATAGTTAACATTTATATAATAACATATATTATTTACTTGTGCCAGGCTCTGTGATGAGCGCTTTACAATTATTATCCCATTTGCTCCTCACAACAACCCTGCAAGTTTTGTTATACAAGGAAACTGAGGCAGACAGTTTCAGTGACTTGCCCAGGGTCCCACAGCTAGTCTAGGCTGCATTAGAACTTGGATTTTCTGACTTTGGGCCCTGTGCTCTCTCCACTGTGCCACCTCACTGCCCTGTACATGCCTTTGCTGTGCTCTTCACAGTCTGGCGTCAGCCTAGCTCTAGCCTTTTGTCACATTGCCCCCCAATATTCCATCCAAACAGGATGGACCCTGAACCAGACAGAGCATCGCTGGGTTCCATGCCTTCTCATCTCCATGGAATTCATTCTTGCTAAATCTCTGCCTTTCAGAATCTTCATCTTCTTTTTAGGCTTCAGATGTTACTGCCTTCTTCAATGGTACATGAATCCCCAATGATTCATGCTTTCTTCCCTCAATTAGTTCTAAGGCAGTTTGGTTTCTTCTTTTGCCTCTCCGTTCCCTATTCTGCTCCTTACTTCCTCTGTGGTGTGGCTGGTAGAGCACAAGCTTCTCAAGGCCAGAGACTACTTTGTATTTGTAGCCTTTGTATATTTTTTTCAACACATATTTGTTGAATTGAGTTGAAAAGTGTTCTGTAACTGTGATGTGTGATCATTATTTATTCTCACGTTATCCCCATCATCTTAATAATGTGGTGGTGAGAAAAGGGAAAAAATCACTCTTTCCCGAATCATTTATGAATTATTTGTATTCATCATCACACTCAGCAAATATTCACAAGCATTCACTGTGTGGATAGCCCTTCTATAGATGCCATGTAGATGGATGAATGTAATTAGAGTATGTTTTTGAGCGGGACGAATTTCCAGTCTAGTGGGGAAGACAAAATATATGCCCCTCGTAGACTACAAACTATGTACATAAATATGTTATAAACAAAGATCACCAGCAACAAAGGAACACATTAATACTCTTTAAAAAGTCTGGAGAATAATTAAAGATTATGGACAACTGTGCCAATTGTGGTTGCCTTACATAGCTGTCTGTCTTGTTAATTGTTCTTCCTTGCTGAGGACAATAGCCAAGGTTCTTTGGACTATTACTTAAGTATGGTAAAGTTTTTCCTTCCTTCCTTCCTTCCTTCCTTCCTTCCTTCCTTCCTTCCTTCCTTCCTTCCTTCCTTCCTTCCTTCCTTCCTTCCTTCCTTCCTCCCTTCCTTTCTTCCTTCCGTCCTCTCTCTGTCTCTCTCTCTCTCTCTCTCTCTCTCTCTCTCTCTCTCTCTCTCTCTGTATAGAAAAGATGAAAGGGCTACTTTGGGAGATTTGTGGATTTGTGTGTGTGGGGGGGTTCCTCCTTGCAGGTCTTCAAATAGAAAATACAGATGACCATTTGGTGGGCATGTTACAATGAGGATTCCTTCTGGATATGGGTTGGACCAGATGGCCACAGAGCTCCTTTTTAGCTGTCAAATGTTATGATTCCATGAATAACCCCTTGAATTAGATACTATTATCACCCCCATTTTATAGAAGAGGAAGCTGAGTTTCAGAGAGGTCATGGGAGCATAATCATAGAACTAGAGCTTGGAAGGGACCCCAAAGGCCATTTAGCCCAATCTCCTCATTCTGCAGATGGGACCCAGTTAAATGATTTGGCTAGTGTCATGCAACTCATACATGTCAGAGGTAGGATTTGAACCAGTTATCCTGGTTTTAAATCCAGCACTTTCGTGTGTGTGTGTGTGTGTGTGTGTGTGTGTAAAATATCCACATATACATACATATGTATATATTTTCAGTTGTGTCTGACTCTGTGACCCTATTTGGGGTTTTCTTGGCAAGGACACTGGAGTAGTTTGGCATTTCCTTCTCTAGCTCATTTTACAGATGATCAAACTGAGACAAACTAGATTAAATGATTTGCCTAGGGTCACACGGCTATTAAGTGTCTGAGGCTAGATTTGAACTCAGGAAGATGAGTCTTCCTACCTTCATGCCCAGTGGGGCTGTGTGTGTGTGTGTGTGTGTGTGTGTGTGTGTGTGTGTAGGTATGTATATATAATATCTTACATTGTGCTATGTTTTATTCTATATTATATAGGCACATATATGTATATGTACACACACATATATACACACATATATACATTCATAAATATGAATAAAAGATGCTGCACTGCCTAGGAAAAGCATTGCCGTTGGCCCTTCCTTGTCCCCTCAGGGCCAGTGGCAGTGCATGGACAGGCACATATGCGTATATGTTAATGGTGAGTCCTTGAATACCATGTTCTTGGAAGAATCAAAATTTATAAACAAGCCTAAGGGCAATGGAGAGATGCCTGATAAGCCAAGTAGGCTGGAGCCTATTAATACAAAGGATGTTAGATTTTCAATCAGAGGTCCTGGGTTCAAATCATGGTGTTCTACTTATACAACCCCTCTAAGATTCAGTTTCTTCATCTGTAAAATGGAGCATCAGTGGTTTGGACTGAGTTGCTTTTCAGGTCCCTTTCAGCTCCAAATCTGTGATGTGATGACTTATTAGTAGCATAAAAGACATTACCAAATACAAGCATGACCAGAAAAAGAGATGAGACAGTCATGTATGGAGAATGTCAAACAAGTGGGTATCCCGAGTGGTTCACTGGAATGCTTTTGTATTATATCATATATCATACTATATAACAAATATGGTATCACACCATCTCATGTTACATATTACACTAAATTATATTATATTCCTATATATCTTATCTTATATTTATATATGTATGTCTATATCTATATTTGTATCTATATTTATATCATAGAGTGGTAGATTTAGAACTAGGATAACTTGAATCAAATCCTACCTTTGACACTTATTAGTTGTATGACATTGGGCAAACCGCTTAATCAGATTCCATCTGTAAAATGAGAAGGTTGGACCAAATGGTCTCTGAGGTTCCTTGAAGCTCTAGTTTAAGGATTTTATGATCCCAGGACTGTTCTGAAACTCAGCTTCCTAGTCTGTAAAATGGGGATGATAACAGTACTTTCCTCAAGGGGTCATTCATGGAATCATAACATTTGACCCTGAAAGAGCCTTTGTGGCTGTCTGATCTGACTCATGCACAAAAAGAACCCTCATTGTGACATACCCAACAAGTGGTCATCCATTTTCTGTTTGAAGATCTGTAAGAAGGAGGAACTTACTACCCCCAAGGGCAGCCTTTTCCACTTTTGCACAATTCTAATTGTTAGGAACTTTTGTACAATATCAAGCCTAAATTCTCTTCTTCACCACACCTTCCTCTTGGTTGTGCCTTTTAGGGCCAAACAGAAGAGACTTTCAAATAATTGAAGGCAATTACCTTATCTTGAATCTTCCCCTTTACAGGTTAAATACACCCAGTTCTTTCAATGGATCATCATATGACATGGACACCAATCCCTATCACCAACATGAGTTCCATCATCTGAACTTTCTCCAACTTATCAATATCTTCTTTGAACCTTGGTGCCCAGAACCAAATACAAGGCTCTCACTGAAGTCAGATTAGGGCAGAGCGTGGCTCATTTCGCTGTTCCTAGAAGTTATACCATTCTTATTATAATCCAAGATCCCATTCTGTCTGCCATATTCCACTGTTGACTCACGGGGAGCTTTCAGTCCACTAAAACTCTCAGATCTTTGTCCAAACAATTACTGTCTAGTAGGATTCTCCTATCTTGTACTTATAGTACAAGAAGGAAGTGTTTTGTGAAGGTAGCATTTTGTAACCAAGTGTAAGATACTACGTTTATACCTATGACAGTTCATCTCACTAGATTCACCACAGGCTGCTCATTCTGTCATTAAGTATCTTGGCGATCATCCCATCTGTGCCTTGATTTAAGTCATTAATTAAAAAAATGTTAGAACAAGATAAGCAACGATCCTTGTGGTCTTCTATTAGACATCTCCTGCTATGTTGACATTGCCGCATTAGAAACTAATCTGGAAATTGAAACATTTTACTGAATCCACAAATTTGCGCGTTGTCTTTCCCATTAGATCACAGATGCCTTCACCTGCTATCTTTTGCCTCTTCTTGTATCCTCAAAGCTCAGCACAGTGCCTGGCACATAATAGGCACTTAAAAAGATTGATTGATTGATTGAATCCTTTTGATCGTATTCTAATTCACTCCACATTTCTCCATCTTCTCCACAAGAACGGTATGGAATATTTGATCAAAAGCTTTGCTAAAATCTAGGGAAACCATATCCACTGCATTTTCCTCATCTAGTAGATTAACAGTACTGCCAAAAAAGGAAATGAAGTCAGTCTGGCATAACCTGTTCTGGATGGAGTCATGCTGGCTGGTTCTTGGCAGTCACTGCTACCTTTTCTATGGAGTTCATCAATCATCTCTTCACTGATTTATTCTAGAATTTTCCTAGAATTGAAGTCAAACTCACTGGCCCATAGCTTTTCCCAGCTCCATTTTCTTCACTTTTTTTGAAAATTGGGACATTTGCCCTTTTCCAGTCTTGTGGTACACTTCCCATTTTCTGTGATCTTTTAGATATCACAGAGAGTAGCTCAGTAATCACAGCTGTCAGTTCTTTCAGCAACAGAGGACAGAATTCATTTAAGTCAGGTAACATTAATTTATCAGGGGTGGCTAGGTACTCTCTTACTATCTTCTTACTTATTTTGGATCTCAACTACCTATTAGTCATTTTATTCTGTCATCTTTAGGACAAAGGTCATTCTCCTTGGAAGAGAAAGCAGAAGCAAAACAAGTGTTATTGTAAGGATCAAACTAAGGAATGGATGTCAACAATTTGGAGGCTTTAAAGTGCTGTGTAAATGTGAGCTGTGCTCTCTGTGGTTGTTTATTATTATTATTATTATTATAATAGAACCAGAGGAAGTCTTCTGGCATGTGGGGAGGATCTGATAGATGGATAGATAGAAGGAAATAGACAAATGGGTAGAAAAAAGTGGATAGAACTAGATAAGTAGAAATAGATTCATAAATGGATACATAGAGGGATAGAAATAGAAAAACGGGTAGATGGTAGAAATAGATTGGTAGATGGATAGAAGTAGAGAGGGATGAATAGGTGGGTAGAAATAGAAAAATAGATGGGTGGATAGAGATAGGTAAGTATATAGAAATAGATGGATAGAAATAGAGAGATTGATAAATGGATGGATAGGTAGATAGAAATAGAAAAAATAGGTAGCTAGATGGATAGAAATATATTGATAGATGGATAGAAGTAGCGAAAGGATTGAATAGGTAGATAGAAATAGAAAAATAGGTTGATATATGGATAGAAATAGATGGATGGGTAGATAGAGATAGATAGGCAAGTACATAAAAACGGATAGATGGATGGGTAATTACGCATAGTTAGATAGATTAAGTGGCTTCCCAAGCTCCATACTAGGCACTAGCAAAACAAAAGATAGTTCCTGCCCTCAAGGAAGTTATATTCAATGGTGATGGGGGAGATAATACATATATGGAAGCTGAAAAGTAGAAAGGTGGAGGCAAAAGTTGAGAAGTCTGGAGAGTCAGGTGCTGGGTTGGATTTGAAGTGAGTATGGCCAATATGGGCACTTTCTTAAGGGGAAGGATTCCAAGGATAAGCTCACCAATTTAAGAAGCCTATAGAGGTGGAGACGTTGCTAGCACGAGAAGGCCACATCTATGGAGAATTTATGGGAAAACATGAAGAAGAATTACACAAGATGAGATGTGTACAGTCTAATGAAATCATGGCTCCATCAAAATATATATGAAACAAAATAAAACATGGACCCCATGATACCAAGCTGGGGATGGGTGAGCAGGGTTGAGAAACATAGAATCATGGACTCAGAGATAGGACCATAGAGGCCATCTGGTTCAACTCTCTTGTTTTACAGAAGAAAAAAACTGTAATTCTATTCTGATCTCAGCCATCTTTCTCCATCTTCTCCAAAAGAAGAGCATGAGATACTCTATCAAAAGCTTTGCTAAAATCTAGGTAAACTATATCCTCAATATTGCTTTCATCTGTTAGATTAGTAATTCTGTCAAAAAATGGGCTCAAAAAAGAAACTGAGGCATAGAGACATTAAATGATTTGCCCAAACTTACATAGGGAGTATGTGATAGAGCCGGAATTTAAATGCAGAATCCCTGACTGCTAAGGACATCCCTTTTCCCACTGCCCATGATGCTTTTCTAAGTTTAACTGGTTTGCTATCATTTGGAAAAAAAATTGGCTTTTGACTGGGTCTTAATGGAAGAGAGAGTAGGGTTGGTAGGGTGAAGAAGGAGAAGAGAGAAATGATGATATGTTGGTGCTGGATGAAGTCACTGAGTCTGCAGAGGGCAGGACCACAGGCTTTGTCAACAGAGGCGTAGCAAGGGAGAGAAACCAATAAGTAGGGTGGAGCCAACTTAAGGTAGTTAGGAGTGACTAACCTGTGCCTAGAGTTCTCTGTCTGGCTCATACAGGTTGTTTAGTTGAGGTCAAGCAATACCGACTTTGAGGAAGATAATAGCTTCCATTTATATGGTATTTTACATACATTATCTCATTTAATTTTCAGAACAGCCTGGTAAGGAGGCTGTGCAAGTATTGTTATCAGCCTCATTTCTTAAGATAAGGATGCTGAGGTTCACAGAGACTGGATGACATGCCTGAGGCACTGTGCTAATGACTTGAATAGGCAAATCTTGAACCCAGGTCTTGGAACTTGAAGCTACTGTGCCTTTCACTCAACTGTAGTTGTTCTGGTGACCATGGCATTTCTGTAGAACAGATGGCAGCAGCTCCCCATCTTCCCAGACATCATCATCATCATCATCACCACCACCACCATCATCACCACCACCACCATCATCACCATCATCATCACCATCATCATCATCATTATTGCTAACATTGATCTAGTACCATCTATGTCCCAGGTACCATGCTCATGCTAGGCGCTTTACAAATATTATCTCATTTTATCCTCACAACAACCCTGGAAGGTAGGGGCTATTGGTATTCCCTTTTTACAGATGAGATATACATACTTGCAGTTCTCAGTAGGGTCTGGGCACCCTTGGGAATTCTAGAGACTCTTTCAGGGGATGCAAGAGGTTAAAATTATTTTTATAATGATATTAAGACATTTTGATTTCTAACATAGTAGACATCGATAGATATAACCCACAGAAGCAAAAATTCTTGGCAGTCCTCAATACTTTTTAAGAGTGTAAGTGGTCATGGGACCAAAAAGTTTGAGAATTACATCTGTGTGTGATATAAAAGCAGCTAGGTGGTGCAGTGAATAGAGTATTGGAGTTGGGGTCAGGAAGGCCTGAGTTCAAATCTAGCCTTAGACACTCACTGGCTATGCGACCTTGGGCAAATTATTTAACTTCTGGCTGCTGCAGGGTCCTCATCTGTCTGATGGGGGATAAGAACAGCACAGGGATGTTGTGAGGAGCAAATGAGATAACTTTTAACGTGCTTTGCAAACTTAGAAGACCACATAAATTCTAGTTATTATTATTATATAATCTTAAAACTACGGGTTTGGGTTTTTGGGGTTTTTTTTTGGTCTTCCAGTGAAGCATTTAACAAACTCCCTAGTTCAGAAGTATTAATTCCTTGGCCTTCCATTTAAAGCCCTCCACAGTCTGGCTTCTTGCCTTTTCAATCTTGACTTGTTCTACCCCTCCCCCACTTCATGATTTCTCTGTTCCTGTCAAACTTTCCCCCTTCAATGACATTGTGTCTAGCCTCTTAGCTTTTGTATAGGCAGTGTTCCATGCCAGGAATGCACTCCCTCTTCACCTCAAACTCTTAGAATCGCTCTCTAGCTTCCTGCAGAGCACAGCTCAGGTGCCAATTCCCACAGGAGACCTTTTCAGGACCCTTCCCCCAATCCCGTCAGCATCCCATTTGTTCGTGATCTCTGTACATACCTGTATGTATTTACATTAGACTGTAAGTTCCTTGAGGGCAGAGAGTGTCTTTTGCCTCTTTTTGTATCCCCAGTGCTTAACACAGGGCCTGGCATATAGTAGGTGCTTAATAAATGCTTATTGACTGACTCTCTATTGAAATTATGGTGTATTACTTTGCACACATTTTCTATTTATTTAATTGTATTCATGGGGTATCTCTCCCTTCCTCCCCCTGAATGTAAACTTCTTGAGCACAGAGACTGTCTTATTTTTACCTGTATATTCCCAGTGTCTGGCACACAGTAGGAGTTTAATGAATGTTTGTAGAATTCCATTGAATTAAAGGTTGAGACAAATAGTTTTAGGAATTCATTCTAAAGTAAATTCTACTTAATTCATTGTAAGTACCTCAAAATAAAAACCTAGGCAGAAATTCTCCTTCCCTCCCTCCCTCATCTCTTCCATCTCCATCCTCTTTTCCTCCAAAGGCCTCCAGGACACAGTGTACTTAACGTGAAAACAGTGTAATACGCTTGTTTTTAAAACAGAGTGACATTACATGTAATTGTTTATACCCACCTTAGAGGATTTTGTACATTTAACAAACATAAAATTGATTGGAAATTTTGAAATAAATCAGCAAAGAAAGGCCTGAATTTAAGCTGTAAAGTATATACTCTATTGAGCCTATGATGGAGAGAGTTGACTTGGATTCTTGGCAGAATTCTACCTCAGCTTATTAAACATGGTTTATGAGTGCCTAAAAAAGGGAAGAATGATTCCTAAGCTACAGTATGATTTCTCTAAGGGAAACCAATTTATTACCATTTTTTAAGAAGGAAAATTCATTTACCCATTCAACAAGTATCTATTAAATGCCCACTGTATGCCAGACACTTGGTGCTGGGTTTGCCACTTCTGCAAACCTTGTTTCTGAATTGCAAGAAGGAATTTGGCCAAGTCTCTCATGATTTCCTTGTGAACAAAACAGGGAAATGAGTGGTAGATTGTTCCATTAGCTGGTCGGACCCAAAGAGTGATGATTATTTGGATCAATGTCAAGTTGGAGGGCTTCCTCTTGTGGCATCCCTTGGAGTTCTGCCCTGTGCCATTCAACATTTTTATCAATGACTTGGATGAAGATGGAGAAGGCATGCTTATCCAATTTGCAATTGACACCATGCTGGGAGGAGCAGGGAAGATGCTAGAAGACAGAATTAGAATTCAAAAAGATTGATAGAAGTGGGACAGTGGTCTAGAAAAGGGAAAGTGAAGGTGAGAAGGAACATACCACAAATGCCTCCTGCATTTTAAGTTCAAATACTCAATTGTAAGAGTACAGGATGGGGGTGACCTGGCTTGATAATAGTTCATGTGAAAAATAAACTTTTGTGAAAAAGACCACCTTGAGTATAGAATTCGATTCCGGGCACATTTTAGGATGGACATTTACAAAGGTAGAAGTATCTACATGCCCTCTAGAATCCTTCCTTCCATCAAGATTCAACTTAAATGCTGTAACATTGATTTCCTGACCCCAACTTCCAGATGCCCTCCTTCCCTGAATGACCTTGCATTTATTTGGTATATATTATATATACTTTTGTGCAAACATGTTATCTCCCCCAACAGAACATAAGGTCCTTGAGGGCAGTTCATCCCTAGCACCTGGCACATAACTGGTACTTAAGAAATGCTTAATTGATTGGGGGCAAACAGGATGGTGAGGAGACTCAGTTTTCTCATCTGTAAAATGGGGATAATTATAGCACCTACCTTTCAGGGTTGTTGTGAGGATCCAATCAAATTTGTTAATCTCTTATTATGTAAATTATTATTATTATTATGTAAATCTCTTAGTGCCTGGCCCATTGTAGGCTCTACATAAATGTTATCATCATCATTATCATTATTATACCATAGGAGGATCAGTGAAAACAACCTGGGACATTTATTTTGGAGAAGAAAAGATTTAGGGGAAGATGCAATAGTCGTTTTCAACTTTTTGAACAACTGTCATGTTCAAGAGTGATTAGATTTGGTTTCCTGTGTCTGGGGCGGGGGCGGGGGCAAGAATGAGGCACGATTAATTGGTAGAATTGGAAGGAGATAGATTTTTTTAAACTAATAATGATAATAATAATAGTTAGCATTCATATAGCACTTTAAGGTTTGCAAAGCATCCGACATGTTATCTCACGTGATCCTTACAACAGCCCTGGAAGGTAGGTGCTATTATTATCCCATTCCACAGATGAGAAAACTGAGGATAAGATTTATTAAGGGATTTGCCCAGGGTCACATAGCTAGTAAGCGTCTGAGGCAGGATTTGAACTTAGGTCTTCCTGTCTTCACGTTCAGGGCTCTATCCACTGCCTACGTTTATGCTTGATAGGAGAACTGTTAGCCATTAGAGTTGTTGAAAAGTGGAAGTAGCTATGTGGTGCAATGGATGGAGCGCTGGCTGTGGCATCAGGGAGACCTATGTTCAAATGTGTAGGAAACTATTTAATGTCTCTCAGACTCAGTTTCTTCATCTGTAAAACAGTATTAGTAATAGCCCCCTATGCCCCAAGGTTGTTGTGAGGTTAAAATGAAATAATGTCTGTAAAGAGCTTTGCAAACCTTAAATCACTGTGTAAATGCTAGTGATGACGATGATGATGATGGTGCCCTTTGGTCACTGAAGATCTTCAGGCAGAGGCTGGTGGCTCCTTAGCTTTCAAGGATGTTGTTGAAGAGATCCTTGTTCAGCCATGGTTTGGATTAAAGGAATACTGAGACCCCTTCCAAGATTTTCTGGTTCAATAGGTATACCTGAGTATGATCTACTTCAGTGCTTCGTGGGTTTTGACTTCAGCTGACACAGAACCCAGCCTGTCTAAGTCCTAGCAGACAGCCTGATAATCAAATAAGAGGGTGGCATGTTGATTGAAAAAAAAAAAACCCAACAAAACAAACAACATGGCCTTAGGCTGCAACATCTTGTGTGGTAGGACTGATCAAGGCAGGGGCTGGTCCCAGCCATCTTGCCTCATCTGAATGATTGCATTCAGTTCCTGGAGCCCCATTTTAAGAGAGACATGGAGGTGCTAGAGGTTGCCCAGAGAACAGTGACCAGGATTGTCAGAAATCTAGAGAGGGTGGACAAAAACCAAGTGTCAGTGTTGGAAGACCTGAGTTCCAGTCCCATCTCTGCCACTTACCAGCGGTATAGCCCTGCCCCTGTGTAAATCATCTAACCTCCCAATGATACCTCCCAAACAACTCTCTGACTGTAAACTATAGAATTTTAGCATTCTTCAACTCCTTCCAAGTTCTGCCTCCTGCAGAAAGTCTAACTGAATATCCCCATTGCTAGTGTGCCCTACAAAGGTACATTGAGAATGTTTTGTATTTGCCTTTCCATGTATTTGTTATTTCTCCCCAGTAGAATGTAAACTCCATGAAGGCATGGGCACTTTTATTTAGGTCATTGTATCCCCTGCTCCTGGCACATAGCAGGTGCTTAAAAAATGTTTGTTGAATGAATAAGTGAATAAATGAATAGTTGTTGATCCTCACCATACTCTCACCAGAAATTTCTTACACCGGTAAAATCATAGGTCTGGACATGAACGAGTGAATGAAACATTGCAGCCTAATGAGGAGAGTAGTGGGTTTGGAGTTAAGCAGATGTGGGTTCACACCCCTACCTCTATCTCTTACTGCCTGGGTCCCTTCCTGGTAAATTGTTTTATTTAGTTCTTTGTGCCTCAGCTCAGGACTTATTCACCGAGTCACAGACAAGATGGGACTTGTGTCGGGGAAGGGAGTTTCCATGCTGAAGAAATCCCTGCTCCTTCCTGTATTCACAAGTAAATAACTTAGGGGCCACATGAAAGATCTTCAAATCCCTGTAGGACTGTCCTGTAAGAGAGAGGTCCCACTTGGTCCCACTTATTCTTTGGAGCCTCAGTGGGCAGAACTTTTAGAAAAAGTTAATTTTGAACTTCTTTACTGGAGCTGTCCAAGAAAGAAAGAAATTGACTATTGAGATTAGGTGGTGAGCTCTCCATTACTAGAGGTGATGATCAGCCTTCCAGGAATGTTTCAGAGGAGGATTTTTGCCCTGGGTAGGAGATTGGATGAGATAATACCTAATTTCCTTTCCAGATCTCAAATTTGATGATTTCTGACATTCTCCAGGCTTAGTCTTTACATCTCATTCATTACCTTGGGATATAGTTACAGATGTGGGATTTGGGGTGAAGGGGCATAAGTTGAGCCAACATTTATTCTTTGGGGGAAGAGGCATTGCAGTATTAGGACACATGCGGCATCTCCCTGAAGCAAAATGATCTTGCTAGAGTAGCTACAAAATTCATTTGCCCTAGCTCTCTTTATTTGAAGTGCTGTGCCAATAAGATCATTCATCTCAAGGTTGCCGCAGTACCTTAAAAAAAAAATAAAAATAGGTGCAAAGGAATCGTAAGTCAAGGGACCAGACAACAAGAACGTCTCCTCTCCTTCCTTCCTATGTACCAGCAACACCTGCCTGGTTTGCCAAGTATAAACTCAACTTAACTCTGCCAGTTCAAATTGCATTTGTAACTAGAAGCCCGGGAGGTGAGAGAGTATTGGGCACTTAGTCCAATTCCCTCATCCATCTCTCTTTGAGGGAAGAAGTTTTTAATGTTTCCATTACAGGAAGAAAAAAAATAAAAGCCTCAAGCTAAAAGAGGATGGTCTTTTGGTTGTTGTGTTTATGCTTGAAGCATTGTGGAGGGGAAAGAAAGCTGGCTTTCCGATTAGACAGCCAGAGTTGAAATCCCAGCTCAGCTACCCAGCTACCTATGTGACCTGGAGCAAATCAATTCCCACTATGGGACTCATCTCAAAAATGAAGGGGTTGGATTAGGTAGTCTCTGAGGCTCCCCTCCTACTCTCAATTCTATGATCCTCTGACTTGGAAGTCTCTTTAGTGAGAATTTTCTTCCCAAAGTGCCTTTCTGGTTGCTGTAGCCTATAGTTTGCCTTGTAGCTTTGTCAGGGGTAGGTAGATAAGTAATATAGTCTCTAGTATGAGGGTAATCTCTGTTTCTTTCTCTTAAGTTTGGAAGGAGCTGATGTTAGCATCAATATTTATGTAATTTCTGTTCTCCATGGCTCAGTGTGTTTGTCTCGCCAATTCCAAGTTTACAGACTCTCTGGCTATGCTTTGTACATTTTGATTTCTTCATCTCATTTGAGAACTGTCATGACAAAAGGTACTTTTCAGAAGAAGGTAATTTTAAACTGTGATCGTCTGTGCTTTCAACGAGTCTCGTTTCTCCAAAGAGGGAAAAAAGAGAGACTGTGGAAAGGGGGCATAAATATCTTTGTTTTGGGGCACTGTTTAAAATCAAACATGCAAATGTGTAGGTAAGAGAAATAGGCCCCAGATGTACAAGTTAGGACAAGATCTATAATCCCTTTGGGTGAAATGCACTTAGTGAGTTGTCCTGACCTGTCTGCATTTTAATAGTCGGGGTATAATACAGGATTAAAGAAAAGTTTGGTAAATCTGTATGTGGTAAGGATGGTGGTAGTCACCAAGAGTCCCCTGTCTGGAATGTCTTTTGCCCTCCTCTCCTCCATTTGGGCCATATTCTCATCACATCCTTCTTAATTCCTAAACCTTCCCCACTTTATCACTACCAGAATGTGAACTCATCTGGCCATACTGCCCCTTCCATCTTGTACTTGTGAAAATGATTCTTTGAACCTGTCCATAAGGGCATTATGCTAGCCCAGTATTCAAGTTCATTGAGAGCCTTTTGGATACTGACAGTCACCTTGTGTGTTAGCTCATCCTCCCGATTGTTACAGATTTGATGAGTGTGATATCTCTGCCTTTATCCCAGTCACTGAGAAAAATACTCAGCAGCCCCAGGGCCAAGTCCAAATCCCTGGGGCTGTTTCCTAGAGACTTTTTCTGGAGGTTGATATTGAACCATTAATGACTTCCCTTTTAGGTCTGGCCATAAAACCAGACCCACATCCACCTGGGATGTGCCTTCTTTTCCATGAGAATAGCACCAGAGACTTTATCGTTGGCTTTTCTAAAATATGGGCCAACTATATCTCAGCTGACAGTCCCTCAATTAACATCTATTAAGAACCTATAATATGTCAGGCATTATGCTAAATTTCTAAACTTTTTATTTTGGAGGGGGGAGGTGGTGGTCTTGATCTGTTATTTCATCTGTTTGAAACTTCTTGATAAAGGAATCTCCTTCCTTCTACCATTACAAATCAGCAATTGTTCTATAATGGATGGAGGATTTGGGAGAGCTGCCTAGAACACTGACTGCCAGACTAAGTAACTTTTGACATCACTTAGGTAGCTTGGGTCAAAGGTGGGACTTGAACTCAGGACATCCTGACTCCAAGGCAGGACCTCCATCCACTGCTCCATACTGCCTTTAACCCATATGTTCTAGTACTTGGTAGAGGCTGACTTGTAGGTTTCACTCTGCTTTCTTTTTTTTAAAGTACTGTTGGCACTTCAGTAACAATATTCTCCTCTTCCCCGTGATCTGTAAGAGGTCATCAATAGTGGATTAGTACCGCCAGTTCTTTCTAAACTCTGCAATGTAGTTTGTCTGGACCTAGTAACTTAAACTCATTAGAGGCTGTCTGGTGTTTTCCTAGCATCTTCTTGCTTCTCTTGAGTTCAATTCCCTCTTAGTCATTTTTTGTTTGCTTTGTTCTTTCAGATCCAAACCCTTATCTAAAACTCCTTGGCATGGAAAATAAAAAATGAAAAATAAAAGCTAAATAAATATTGAGTAGTTCAACCTTCTCTCTGGTCTATTTCTTTCATGCAACCCTGAGCCTTACCTGTAAACAGGGGTTCTACCTAGTCTTTGATCATTACACATGAATGAGTGAAAAAGCATTTGTTAAATGCTTACAATGTGATAAATATTGAGCAAAGCCCTAACAACATAAATGCAAAAGCAAAGACAATCTTTGTCCTTAAGAGGCTCGTATTCTAATGGGGGAGACCATCTGTTCTTCAGTCATTTTTCAATTGTGTTGGATTCTTCATGACCCCATTTGGAGTTTTTTTGGCAGAAATATTGGAGTGGGTGGCCACTTCCTTCTCCAGCTCATTTTACAGATGAGGAAACTGAGGCAAACAGGATTAAGTGACCTGCCCAGGGTCACAAAGCTAATAAGTCTCTTGAGGCCAGATTTAAACTCAGGAAAGATGAGTCTTCCTGACTCCAGGTGCAATGCTCTATCAACTGTGCACCTGCCTGCCCCAAGACAATCTAGTAATAATCTAGTCATAAAAATTTATAGCTGGAAGATTCCTCAAAGGTCATCCAGCTGGATAAAAACAAATAAAACTAAGGGCCATAAAGGCCATTTGACTTGCCCAGGGTCATACACATGGGACAGAGTTAGTTTTGGAACCCAGGTTTTCCAACTCTATACCTACTGCTCCTTAGATTGTACCACAGCACTCCAAATTTCCAACCCCTCATCTTACAGATGCAGACATTGAGGCCAAGAGAAGTTAAATGATTTACTCAAGGTCAGACAGGTCCTCAGGGGTTCACCCAGGACTGTGACTTTGGTCTCCCAACTAACTGTCCAATCTCCAGCCTGATTTTTCCTAGTGCTCTGCTCTGCTTCGAGATAATGATTCTCAAAGAAGTTCAGCTATATATCAGTTAAATCAGCTTTCCTGAGTTGGCTTGGGAGCTACTTCACCGCTGTTTCTAATGGGAAATGAGAGCTGAGTGCTAAACAATCAACTGACAAAAGCATTTTTTGGAACTCTGCCTGTTTTTGAAAAAGTTTGTAAATTAAAGACTGCCTCTGGTAATGTGGCCGTAAACATAACCCAGTGCTGCGGAAGGATAATGACGACTGATTGCTTCAAAAGCCCTCAGCTTGGAAACCAGACTTTGGAAACGAGCCATTGGGAAGACCCAGCAGAGAGCAAACTTACTTTTTCATCATTTAATTCCTTCTTTCCTCCCTCCCTCCCTCTCTCCTTTCTTTCCTTCCTTTCTTTGCTTCCCTTCTTTCTTTCTCTTCTTTCCTTTCTTCCTTCCCTCCCTCCTTCCTTCCTTCCTCCCTCCCTCCCTCCTTCCTTCCCTCCTTCCTTCCTTCCCTCCTTCCTTCCTTCCTTCTACCCTTCCGTCCTTCTACCCTTCATTCTTCCTTTCCTCCTCCCTTTTCCCCTCCCCTTTTCTCTCTTTCTCCTTTTTCTCCTCTCTTCTGTCCCACCCCCACTTCAGGCTTTTGTTATACTTATTTAGCTGGGCTATACATTCTAGGCAGACCTCTTATCTTCTGCATGACCCTGGCTGATAAATGACAATGTGTTTGGATCTATGGATGTGATGCAATTCATGGGTTGCTGAATCTCACCTTTCATGGCTCTAGAACTCTATAGAGATGCTCCAAGGCAGGTGACAATTCAACAACTTCCCCTTTCCAGTAAAAGAAACATAAGGGCATCCTCCCAGTCTGAAGGCAGAGGATGCCCCTAGCCTAGTGTAAGGTTAATGGGGAATAAGGTCTTCCCTGCCCATCAATAGACCTCATGTGGAGCCCATTAAGGGAAGCTTGTTTGCTTGTAGGGAGGCTTATGTAGATGCTAATTTCTAATTAGGCACTAAGTCAGGAGGGTTGTGATGCCTTCTGGCTCTGAGCCTATTAGCTGAAAGGGTATATATTCTGAGAGGTGAGCTTTTACTTTGGAGCCTTGTTTACAAGAAGGACCTTGTGATTCCCTAGTGGAAACTCTGAGTGGTCGCATGTTCAGAGCTCCCCAACTGCTCAGAGGCAAAGGCTCTCTCAATCCAGTGGTGAATTGTTTTGATTCAGGCAGTAGAGCTCTGTCTGTTGGTCTTTATTTCTCTTCTCTGTATTTCCTCTGTTTGTATTTTATGTAATTAAGGAAGATTGTTGACCCCTTTTTAAGTTGCTTTCCTTAGTAAAGCAGATAAAAGAACCTATACTAGCAGCCATCCTGGGTATGCCAGTGTGGTTGCCATTACACCTAGCCTATTTATGCATTACCTAGAATGGAACTAATGGTATGTGAATAGAGCTACTTCTGATGAGAGATTAAGACTTTAAGTGAGGGTGATCATATGTCATGGGGTATCAGTGGTGTTCCCGAACTTAGGCTAGAAATGAGAAAGGGTTTTATTGGGAACTCAGATCAATTTAACAGTTATTAAACAACCACTAGCAATCAATCTACAGGGCATCTAAGAAGCACAGTAGAGCACTGGGCTTGGAGTCAGGAAGATCCATCTTCCGGAGTTCAAATCTGGTCTCAGACACTTCCTAGCTGTCTGACCCTGACAAATCACTTAACCCTATTTGCCTCAGTTTCCTCATCTGTAAAATAAACTGGAGAAGGAAATGGCAAACCATTTTAGTATCTCTGCCAAGAAAATCCCAATTGGGGTAACTAACTGTTGAACATGACTGAAATGACTGGACAACAGCAAAAGCAATCAATCCACAGATATTTATTAAATACATACTATGTGCCTGTCACTATGCAAGTGCTGGGGATACAAAGACCACAGTGAATCAATGCCTGCCCTTAGCAAGATTCCATTCTATGGGGGAAATAACCTGCATACATATTAGTACTTAAACAGAGATAGCTTAAGAGAGTATTATATGAAATACAATGGGAAATAATAAAAATATGTGATGTGATATATTATGATATGATATAATAGAAATACAGTGTAGAGAGGCACCAGCAGCTCCAGGGAAAAGGAGAGGGGATTAGAAAAGGCTTCATGTAGGACATGGTGCTTGAGCTGAGCTTGCAGTGAAGCTAGGGATTTGATCATAGGCGTGCATTAAACATGGGCTGAGTGTACACCTTACCCAAAAACTATGCTGAGGAAGATAGCAAGGTGCATAAAGTATAGGACCTTGTGGCAGAGGTGGGATCAGGGCTGGGAGAGAAGCACATTCACAAACAGCTCTAATCCAATATAGAATAGTTTAAGTATGTTGTAAGAGTACAGAGCCAGGAGAAGGCATTTTGGGCTTGGGAAGAACTTGAAATGCTTTGCGGGTGAGATTTCAACAGAGGAAGACCAGGGAAGTGGGAGAAGAAGGGAAGTAGGATCTTCTAGAAATGAGGAAGAGCATGAGCAAAAGTGCAGAAGTTGAGAAAGGTTGGGCCTGTTTAAGAGAAGAGCTAATAGGTCTGGATGGCTATAGTGTAGACAAATAGAAAGCGTCCCTGCAGGCCGCATATATTGACTTAGAAAACTACAAATTAACATTATCTATTAACTCTGTTTAGTTAAGCATTTCTCAATTGCATTTTAGGCACTTGGGAATTTTGTGGACCTTGAATGGACAGTGAATTCAACACCTCTGATGTAGACAAGTTGAGTCCAACTCAGATAGAAATGGGAGCCACCAATCCATACATAAAGATCCCCCCAGGCTACATGTTGGCTTAATTTTAAAATATAATCTCAGCAATATTTTATTGTATTATTTACTTTGTTAAATATTTCCCAATTACATTTAATTTGGTTTGGACTGTACTCAGGAGTATTGAGGGCCTCAATGCAGCCAGGGGGCAGTGTGTTTTACACCTCTGGTATAGACTACAATATGAAAGATCAGTTTGGAACCTTATTGCACATGGCCTCAAATAGTGCTGAGGAGTTTAGGCTTTATTTAGAAGGCAGTGGGAAGCTATTAGTGACTTTTGAACCAACAAATGACATGGTTGAAGCTGTGCATCAGGAAAATCATTCTGGCATCTTGTAGGATAGATAAGAGTGGGAAAAGACAAGACAAAGTATGCCATTAGGAGGATATGACAGCAATTCAGGAAATACTGAGAGCCTAGCCCTTTGACTCAAGGATCACAAACACATTTTTATTTTTTGGTCCAATTTTTATGATTCAACCAGACAATAAGTCTTTGCCATCCCTATTTTGCATACAACACATAAACGCCCAAGAAATTCTTGGCTACCAAATGACGTGTGTCATGTTTATGCCTTTCCAGCAAACTGCGGCAAATGTCAACGTTAGCTGGCTTGCTTGGGGGAGAAATGAGATATGATCATAAGTAAGGAGCAGGAGGTATTTTGTTAGAATTTGCCGGGTGCTCTGATTCATTCTCCCCCAAGTTATAACTGTACATGTTTTTCTAATTTGGAATCTACTTTTTCCCTTTTGGCTACAGGACCACTAAAAATATTAAAATGAGTTTTCCTGCAGGGCAGTGTTGTTCAAATGTCATCAAAACTTATCTGCAGTTTTTTTTCCTTCTTCATTCAGTTTCTGATAATGCTCTCTATTCTGAGACTAGAACAGAAATAGAGAGATGAGCTTGATCTTTCTTCTCCTTAACTGGAAGTTACCTCATCTCGGAGATTACTCTGAAATTTGGAACATCATAGAATCACTGCTTTCTATTTCCTCCCCTGAAATAATGGTGTTGAATGAATATTGCCATCTGTCATGGAGTGGAAAGTACATTCACATTAACCCATGTAGATATGGATTATCTTTTATCAACTCCCTTAAATTTCTTTAATGTACACTTCTATAGATGGTGATGTCCCACTTATTGAAAAACCTTATTCTCTCAAAGCAGCTTCAGCACTAACCCTAAGCTGGAATGAATCTCTGAGTAAAAGTAATTATCACAAAATACCTGTAGCAGGATGGCTTAAGAGAAACTTGGGAAGACTTGTATGAGTTGATGCAAAGTGATGTGAGTAGAACCAAGAGAATATTTTGTACAGTAACAACAATTTGGCAAAGACAAACATTTTTGAAAGACCTAGGAATGCTGATCAAAAATATGACCAGCCACAATTCCGGGGGACTTACGATGAAACTTGCTGCCCATCTCCTCATAGACAGCTAATGGACTCAGAGTACAGATTGAGACTTTTTTTGGCATGTAGCAAAGGCATGAATTTGTTTTGCTTCACTATATGTGTTTTGTAACAGGGGTTTTGTTTTTCTTGCTTTCTCAGTTGATGAGGCAGGGTGTTAAAAGTGGGAGGAATAGAATGTAGACCTGAAAACAAAATAGAATTGAATTTTAAAAAACCCATACAGTTTACTTTTGAAGCTCTCACTTAAAACTCTATTGACTTTTATTTCACATAAAATTCTAACAGTCTGATTATTTGGGACTTATCAAATATTAATCTATTATATGCTAAATTTTGGAATTCTATTCTGTCCCATTTATCTATTTTTTTAACCCAGCATCAGATGTTGGTAAATACCACTTTGTAGTACTTAAAGGTCTAACCATGCTTTTCTCAGGCTTCCAAATGGTGTTTGAGTTTTAAAATTGTATACCTTCTATTTTTACTGAAATCTTTCTCTGATATCCCTGCCTTGCTTAACAGAGGATACTGTTGATGGTTTTGTGGTGCCATCTGCATGGGCCCTCCCTTTGCATCTTAACCTACAGGTAGGCCATGTTTTTCCTCATCCTGTGTGATTCTTGTCCATGAGCTTCCATAGATTTGCCATAGATAATCCACCCAACATGTATGGCCAAGGTAACATGCAAGGTGTAAAAGGGAAAGATCTATTGGGGGAGAAGAAGTTAATGATCATGGCCCCTTAGTTACAGCAGCTGGCATTTCAGGTTAGTCTAGAAGAACAAGCTGAGCTTCATTTAGTGGAGAGCATTTGAGACACAGGCGATGGCATGAGCAAAGGTTTGAAGGAGAAATCAATGAAAACAAACCTAAGAGAGAAAATAGAGAAGAGCCACAGTTCTCTGGAATATTTTTGCCCTGGATTTTAATCTAAATGGAAAAATGCTAGCTTGATAAATATGTCTTTGTGCAGGTTGCTTGGACTTTACTTTTGATAGAAGCACTAGAGTTCAAGGGTCATTATGAGGCACTGTCAACTGAGCTCTGCTTGGTGAAGTTGCTATGACCTAGACTATATTGCAGAATTTTCCAAACTAATTTGGCCACAAAACTCTCTGGGGGCTTGAATTATATTGATGGACCCCATAATCGTTGGTACTGGGGGTGGGAGTAGGTCTGATGGTATGGATAAAGGGAGGTCAAGGAACATTTCAGAGCAAAAGAAAGGAAATTAAGTTTATTTTCATACTTAATATTTTTTGAGGTACACATAGCTTCACATTGAATATTGCCGCCACCACAATTTCCTCCCTGAGCCCTCTTCATGGTGTACAGAATGGCAGGGGTCTGCAGGTCACCATTTGGGAAATGCAGCCCTATTATACTGATAAATTGCCTCCGTGCCTTCCAAGTGGTATATCGGGTTTTTTATGGGCTTTCTCATTTCTTCTCACCATGTTCTAATCTGTCCCCTACACAGCTTTTGAATACTAATTCTAAAACATCCCTTTGGGTTTGTTGATTTAAGTAACCACAGAGAGGACCTATTTGGAAGCAGGGTACTTTGTTTAATGTCCTACTTTTAAATGGAAGAGACTTTATTCCTCATCTTGAGTGGTACAGGCTATATAAGGGCACTCAGTTCCAGCTTTCTTCTAGAGATGTGTGACTATGGAGTGGAGGAGTCAAAATTGGGAGCCTTTGAAAAAAGGGGGAAACCATGACCTACTTTCTTTTCCCTCATCTTTACCCATCATGCATGTTTCTAGAAGTCTTTGTATTTCCATTTAAAAACAGGATTTCCCTTATGACTCTTAATTGCTGGGCAAAGAAGAACAGCTGTACATCTTTTGGCTCCATCTATAAGCAGCTGTTTAGAAAAGTATGATGACAGCATTTAAAAAAAAAAGTTATATGGGTTCTTTTTAATTTCTGTTTTTGTTTTTAGATCATAGTCACTTCCCAGTAACCATCCCATTCCCTAGATTCTTCCCTTATATCCCCAAAACAAACCAATGGAACAAAATTAACCAACCCACAACCACATCTGATAGTATATGAAATATTCTGTATCTGTAGTCTACTGCCTCTCTATTAAGAGGAGCAAGGCTTGCTTCATCATCAGAGATAGATTGGTGTAACAAGGAAGAACAGTGGTTCTGAAGACCTGGGTTCAAATCCAGCTTCTACCCGTATGACCTTAGACAAGCCATCTATCTTGCCTGGAGTGTCCTCATTTCTATGATGAGGGGTGTAGATGACCTCTGAAGTTCCTTCAAGCTCTAGGGCTATGAATTACCATAGCCTTCGATAATCAAGATTGGATTGAATCAGGTTCTTGACATCATTTAGAGATTTTTCTTTATTGGACCATAGTAGAATGAGGATTGTGGGGAACTTCTGAGGACCTCATCTAGCCTCTGGTGTCTACTGGACTATGTGAAACAGAACTTGAGTTTTTAATTCTGTTAAGCTAGATCTCTTGCTTGCTACAAGGTGAAGCAATTATGTTTGCCTTTCTCCCAGGTTACTTGCACTTAGCAATTGTCTGCAAAACTAAATTGGAATCGATACTTTCCTTTCACTTTTCAAAGCTGGCTTTATCTGTTGACTGTGATCATGGCAACCTTCATAACATAATAGATTTAAAGTCTCTATATACAGAACTACTTAGACTCATTCAATATTGGAGCTAGGAAGAAAAACTCTTTTCTTAGCCACAGTGGCTCACCCTCTACAGGTCAGAAAACTGAAACATAAAGAGAGTAAATGACTCGGCAAATATCAAATTGTGGCAAAAACTGGAGGGAAATCTAGTGTTTTTGACTTCTGGTCCCATGGAAAAGAAAGAAATAAGCATTTATCAAGCACCTACTACATGCTAGGCACTGTGTGCTTTACAAATATCTCACTTTATCTTTACAACAACCCTGGTAGGGAAATGCTTTTATTTTCCTCATTTTATAGTTGACCAGACTGAAACAAACAGAGGTTAAGTGACTCATCCAGCTGTGATAAGTATCTCAGTCTGGATTTGAACTTGGGCTTTCCTGATTTCAGCACCCTATCTACTGAGCCACCAAGATGAGCATTTCCTCCAGTAAGGCAAATTACAATCCATTCAGGCCTGTCCATCCCTTGAAACTTTTGTGCATATCCTCCCATTTCACAGGGGGGTTCGCCTTTTGCGCAGGGGGGCCTTCCTTGCTTTCTCTTGGCATCCTGAGGATGCTAATTGGGCACACAAGGTGTCCAGTTGTTATTCCTTGCCTTTCTTCCTGCACCCACTCCGCCTTCTCTTTTTGATCATATATTTCTTTGAGGACAAAGAACTCTACTCTGCCTCTCCTTCATAATTCATCATCTGTCATGTTTTATGAAATGAATGTTAGCATTGGATGTGAGATTGGAAGAACAGTGCTAGAAGAACCTTGTTCTGTCCTCATATATCCCCAGATTTTCCATGACTCCAAACCCTAGACTCTAGACACTGTCACCCATTCATGAAGAGTTTCCTATACCGTGTCTGTGGTCTGCAGTCAGCCCCTGTATGGCCCGAAGTGATGGTGTCATCTTCTGTATAGCATCTGACCTTCCTCATGTCATTCCTCCCAGCTGCAAGGAAGACCTTCTGGAGACAAAATTGTAAGCCAGAGGATTTACATTAAATAGACAAGAGTTTCAGTTACTATGGAAGGATAGTGAGAGTGGATAGAAAGCTGACCTTGGAGTCAAGATGACTTAGGTTCAAGTCCTGTCTCACACACTCATTGACTGAGTGATTCTGAGCAAATCACTTAATCCCTCAGTGTCTCAGGCTACATATCCATATGTGTGTGTGTGTGTGTATACATATGCATATATGTGTGTGTGTATATATGTATATATACACATATATATGTGTGTATATATTATATATGTGTGTGTATACACACACACACACACACACACACACACACACACACACACATATATATATATATATATATTATAAGATACAGACCAGCGGCTGATCTGCATTGGGAAAGGAATTTTCCTTCCCAGAAGTTCCCTACTACAATGAAACTACAAGTCTTAAAAACAAAAACCTCCCACAAAAGTAAGCCTCCTATAATAACTATATGCCTCCTTATACCCTTTAACCCCCTGCCTGTACTCTTAATCCTTCCCAGATTCTAAAACTAATCTGATTCTTAGGGAGGCAGATAGAAGGGCTCATAGTGTTATACTGCAGGGATGGGGAACCTGGGGCCTAGAGGCCACGTGTGGACCTTTAGGTCCTCAAGTGCGGCCCTTTGGCTGAATCCAAACTTCCAAGTGAAAGCCACATGTGGCCCTGAGGCCATAGCTTCCCTGCTCCTATTCTAAGGAGTCAGCATCAAGTCAGCTCTTTCCCTGGATGTCTTTTTCATCTCACTTCTAAGGAACAACTGGATTCTTCCTTTAATTGTTATAACCAGATCTTTTACCACTCGTGCCAATCTAATAACTGGCTCCCTATTTTGTATCCTTATTCTCAAATCAGCATCCTGATGCTCCTACCTACACTTCAGTTCTTCCAGAACTGGGATCCTGCCATGTTTTTGCAAGCATTACTTGAGATAGAAATCCTAACTCCTGAAACATAGCCTTCCTTCTGTTGTCTCAGACTTCCCTGACTCTTATGCTCACCTTGGATGTCCCTCACTACCACTGCCCACACAATCCTAACTTGCTTGCTGGGCCTAGTTCAGGCCCTGGGATCACTTCTAGCACAGATCATTTAAATAGTCTTCTACCTCAAGTCCCTTTCTTCCCCAATCCTTCCTCCACAAACTCCCAAAATGACTTTTCTAAAGTGCAGGTCAGCCCATATCACTTCCCCAGTGGCTCTGTATTGCATCTGGGAGAAGATATAAACTCTCCTTAGTTTGTTTTAAAGCCCTTCACAATTAAGTGCCCAGCAACCTTTCCAAACTCAAGCCCAGACAAACTGATCTGCTCACACATGATACTTCATCTCCTATCTCTGCTCTTTGGCTTGGCTATCCCCTGTATCTGCTGGGAATTCACATCTCTACTCTACCTTCTAGAATTCGTCTTTTCCTTCAAAATCAGAAGAGCTGAGCAAGTTTTGCCTCTGTCACACGCTGACTTTGTGACCTTGAACCAAGTCCATTCACTCTTAGTGCTGCATGCAGCTCTGTATAACTTGAAGCTGCTGACCAGCACTGATGGAAGTTTCTCAGAGAAAGCTCCCTAAGCTAATGAAATTACCAGTCCAGCTCTTATCCTTCTCTATTTTTGCACATTTTGTCTCAGAATATAAGCTCTTCGAGGGCAGATCACTGTCCCATTTTTGTCCTCTATCACCAGCACTAAAATGGTACCTAGCACATAGTGCTTAATAAATGCCTATTGAGTGACTGATTGAGAAACCATATTTCTACCACTCTTATGTTGGGTTTCCCCTTGCCTACCAACCATTGAACTGCCTGGACCTCTATGAATTGCCTCTTCCCGGTATGCACTGCTAGGATCTACTTGGATTGCTCACCCTGGTGGATATATATGTCTAATCTTCGGGCCCTGTTCATGCCTCATCTGCCCTATCTTGCAGCTCACAGGGTCCTGACAGTGACCCCCCAATTCCCACCATATTGACAACTTTCCTCTTCTTCCACATCAGAATGCCCTGTTCTTTTCCTCCAGTGTTAAAGCCCTCAGCCTAGCAGCTAATGCCTGATCCCAAGCTTGCAATATTTCCTTATGAGTGATTCTCAAAGAGGGAGGTGGAGGAGATAGATCCTGGGGTTTGGCTATTTACACAGTTTATGATTTCCAACTCAGGCCCAAGTTAAATGACTAGAATTAGGCCGCGGCCGCACCATACACCTCTGCTCTAAATCTTCACCCAGAAGCCCTTGGCACAGAGATTTTCAATTTTCCAAGCGCTAACCACAAATTCAAAACAAGTGCATGAAACTAGCAGTTAGTGTTGAAGGATCTGACTGTACAAACAGCCGAGTTAAGTAATGGTAAATGCATCATTTATGAAATCTTTCATCTCCCAATCATTCCCTTTCTAATAGAATCCCAGCTTGCTTTTTGTCTTACTGAGTATGCTTGTAAATAACAATTGTGTTCATTCAGTGTACATCCTTTAATTACTTTCTGCATAAATATCAAGCCGCCCACTTACAGAAGTATTGAGCTTACACAACATTTTTTAAACAAACCACTTTGAAAAGCTTTTTAGCTGTACATGAGTTCCTGAGCAATGGGTGAGTACTTTAACATGAATATCCTCACAGTTAGCGCATGATTTATTCTGCATTACTGGGTGGTAGTACTTAGGCAGGATTTTAAAAACAATCCTGGGAAAATTCCTTTTCAAATAAGGAGAAAGCTTCTTGAGATGGAGTCCACAACTGGATTTTTATGAAGAGTTATAATTTTCTATTTTAGGGCATCAGACAGCCCTTGTGGCTTGGGAGGTTGACATTATCACTGGGGTCCTTTTGCTTTTCCGTGGGTTAAGAAACAAAGGAAACCAGACTGACCTTATTTAAAGGGTGTTCTCTTTGATGAAATTAGTGCTTTGGTCAGAGTCAATCTGATACAAGGTCTACAGTATGCACAAAACCTTTTTTTCTTAAATTGCTAAAAATGTCTTACTTGTCACATGACTAGATTTGGTTTTTTAAAAAAAATAATAGCAATCTATATTTTCTCCCTCCTACATCTCCCCCCATCCCATTGAAAAAGAAGAGAAAAACAAATTCTTTGTAAAAAAAAATATACATAGTAAAGCATGTTTCCCCATTGGCTATGTCACTCTCCCATACATATACATACACAGATATACATATAAACACATACACATATAATATACACATATTATGTACACACAAATGCATACACATACATATACTCAGGTACATATTTTACATATGTACATATAAAAGTGTATACATGTATATAATTCTGCTCCCAGAGTCCATCACCCCTCTCTGGAAGGTGATGGATAGGAAGAAGATGTATCGTCACTGGACTTCTGGAATCCTGGTTGGTCATTTTGTTGATCAGAGATGGGTTTTTAATTATATGCACCAAATCGCATAATGAATGTTGTGGAAGGAGAATATGGTTTCCAGGCTTGCTAAATGAAATTGAAAGGTGTAAGTCCAATTGTAGGATTTAAAGTGTCAGATATAAGTCTAGGTCATCGTCATGTGAATTCTGAAATGTGACATTTGATCAAATTCAGTGAACACATCCTTGTTCCCACATGGAAAGAGTGTCTTCACAATTTTTATGGTACATAGGTAAAATGTTAACCTGGGCATTCAATAAAATATGGTGATAACTTCCAGCAAGTATTTATTGATTGTCTAACAATAGAACCATGAGGGGAATAATGATATTAGTTGACACATGTAACGTTTTAAGATGTATAAGGTGTTCTATATACCTCTTGTCATGTGAACCTTCTAGCAACCATATGAGGAAAGTATCCCAGATCTTCTCATTTCCATTTTATAGATGTAGAAACTGAGGTTCAAAGAAGGTAAGAGACTTGTTCATGGTCCTACAAGGTAGTGTGTAGGGTAGAAGAGATTCAAACCTAGTTTTTCCTGACTTATAGGATAATAGATTAGAGCTGGAAGAAATGTTAGTATTGTAATCCAACCCCTACATTTTACAGATGAAGAAACTAAGGCCAGAGAGGTTAAGGGCCTTGCCCACGATCATGCAAGTCGAATCTAGGTCTTTTCATTCCAAACCCAGTGTTTTTTCTACTACTTTCTACTACTGTACCACAAAATAGTTTCCTTAAATTTCCCTCAGATGCATGAGTAAGAAGTAAGGAAGACCTAGGATTCAAATCCAATTGACATAACTACACAACTGGAGCTCTCATGATATGGTGCCTCTAGTCCTCCCTTTTTTCATTTCTCTTGTCAACATTATTTTAATTTTTAATAATGTTCAACAGCTTCAATTCAACTGGCATTTCTTAAAACCTTACTATGTGTGAAGGACTCTGCTAGGCCCTGAGGGAGATATAAAGTTTAGGTAAGACCCATCCCCTATCCTCATGGAATTTATAGTTTAGCAGAGGCATAAGAAAGTGCTCCATGAATAAAGCCCTGGGGCTTTATCTGGAAGTCAGGAAGACCTGAGTTCAAATGTGGTCTCGGATACTTACTAGTTGTGTGACCTTAGTCAAGTCACTTAACCTCTGTTTGCTTCAATTTCCTCATCTATAAAGTAGGGATAATAATAGCCCCTACTTCCCAAGATTGTTGTGGGGGCCAAATAAGATAATAATTATGAAGTGCTTGGCACAGTGTTTGGTACAAAGTAAGTGGTATTTAAGTGTTAGCTATTACATTATTATTATTTTATTATGTATGACAAGTGAGGGAAACAAAAGAGCATGTCTTTCTGACTTAAGTCCTTCTCAAATACTAACCATCTCTGGATTGTTTTGAACAACTTAATCAGCAGGTTCTGTATTAATCATTATTATACCATCAGTCAAGGCTTGTTCATTGATTGATTCCGTGAATACATCAAACAGTAACAAACCTGAAAGTGCTTTTGTTTCTGTAAAGTGCTGTTTAAATGGAAGCTATTGCACTCTCATGATTGCTAGTAATAATACCGCTTCATAGACTTTGAGACCTAGATAACTTTGCTGAATGTGGTTCTTGAACCAATTATATATTCATTAGGTTCATTGATTTTTCCTAAGCCTTCTCTTGACCCTTCTATCTCACCTAGTTACCATTCTATATCTCTTTCACAGCTAAAACCTTTAGGAAGAATTGTCTACACCAAATGCTACCACTTCCTCCATAGTCGCTTTCTTCTCAACCCCTTATAATTTAACATCCACTCCAAACTGCTCAGTGGAGAGGTAATTTGCAAACACCGCTCTATTGAAAATGTTCTTTCATTACCAATGTCCTCATCACCAATCCAATGTCCTTTAATTTTTTTTTATTCAGTCCTCTTTGAGGATTTTGATTCAGTTTTGATGCTGCTGAACAACCCTACTTATTGGATATTCTCTCCTCTCCACTGGTTCTTTTATTAATTTTCCAACTATTCCTTTTCTATCTCCCTTGATTGCTTTTCATCTTTTCCCCAACTCTTTCATGTGGGTGTCACCCAAGTGTCTGTCTTTATCTTTCTTTTCTCCTCTCTCTACTTTTTACTCCCTTGTCAGTTTTTGTCACCCGCAGAGTTAGCCACTGAATATAAATAGGACTCCAGATATGTAAACCCAACTCCCCTTCTGAACTCTAAGCCCATATCTCTAATTATTTCCTAGATCTCACCACCCAAATACCCTAGCCTGAGACCCAAAGTAGCAAACCTCAAACCTAATGTACACCTATCTTCTTCACCTTATTATTTCTGTCATGGTGCCACCATTCCCCTAGTCTCCAAAGTTCATAACCTGATTGTTAGTTATTTTTTAACCCTTTTCTCTCACTCTCACTCTCATTGAATTTCTTACCAAGACCTAAGGCTTCCCTCTCTGCAACTACATTGCTTCATTCCTGATGGGAGGAGTGAACCCCATTGGAGACCCCTGTTACCATCTTGCTGGCTAATTATAGTGACCTCCCTGTGGGTCTTTCTACCTCATAAGTTCCATGGAAGTTCAAATCTCAGGGTGACTACAGAATGTTGGGACAATAAGGGAGGGTGTTATATAGAGGACGTGGGACATTGTCTGGTTCCAGAAAGAAGGAGGGGACTTAGAGGAATGGACAGAGAGTAAAGGGCATTTGAGGTCTGATCAAAGGAACAGGCAAAAGTGGTTACAGCATGTTTCGGGAACAGTGAATAGTCAAGCTTGGCTCCTGGTATCCATTACATTGATTGGGATAATTTGTTCCAACCTTGCCTGTAATTTCTAGGGTTGCTTATTTTATCCTTTTAAAAGTCTCCCAGCACCTAAGTCCTCTTTTCTTGAGTTCATAGAAATAACCAGAAGCTCTTCAGTCTGTTCGGTAAGGACTCCAGGGTATCAGTAATCAGGGCCAGCTGCATTAGGCAGTTTTGGATGGATGTAGAGATTTTGTTCTAATCAATTCTGGCTTTTTAGCACCTTATAAATCTTCCTCCAAATATACCCTGTGACTGGGAGAGGAATAACTCAAAAGGATCTGAGCTGTGTGTGGGGGTTGAAATTCATAGATTAATAGAATTGTCCAATTTTACACTTGGAAGACTTGTTAAAAGTCATCTAATCCTGCATCCCACCTGAGGAGGAAGCACATTTACCGTGTCCTTGACAGATAGTCGTCTACCTCCTACATAAAATCCCCCAGACAAGGGGAGGGAACTCTGTACCAGGGCATCCTATCCCACCTTCGGGCAGCTGAACTCAATAGAAATTATTTTCCTTTCCTTTGCCTTTAGTAACTTATACCCCTTTGTGCTGAGAATGAGTCATTTCCTTGTCTGGATGATAATTATTTAAGCATTTCTTGGGATTTCAAACTCAAAGGTACCTTAGAGATATTTTGGTCCAGGGGTTCTTAACTTGTGGTCCATGAACCCTTACTGTGGGATGATTTCAGAGGTCCATGAACTTTAAAAATACATATATTTTGATAACTACATTTCAATATATTTGATCTCCTTGAAATATTATATATTTTATGCATTTAAAAATATTTTTCTGAGAACAGGTCTAGACAACCAAAGGATTAGGATCAGTTACATTAACAAAAAAAAAAAAGGATAAGAACCCTTGATCTAGCCCAACTCTCTCATTTTACAATTAAGGAAACCGAAGCTGAGAGATTAGGTGCAGAGGGGCGTAGTAGACGATGTTCTGGATTTGAGGTCAGGAAAATCTGGGTTCAAGTCTCTCCCCGTATGCTGACTAGTTATATGAGCCTGGCAGGTCACTTCTCAATTTCTTCATCTGCCAGATGAAGGGGATCCAACTCAATGAGTTCTAAGATCCCTTTCCATTCTAAATCTTATGATCCTATATACACGACTAAGTAAATATAAAGTAATATACAAATAATAAGACAATTTAAAAGGGAGAGAGCATTAACAAATGGAGTGGTGATGACTATCAGGAAAGGCCTTCTGTAGGAGGCCATACCTGAGTGGTGTTTTGAAGAGAGGTATGGATTCCAAGAGGTGAAGGTGGGGAGAGACTACATTACTGACATAAGAAGACCATCTGTGACCCGGGTACAAATCCCTCCTCAGATACCTACTAGCTGTGTGACCATGGGCAAGTCACTTAATTTTCCATGCCTCAGTTTCCCGATCTGTAAAATGGGTATTATTGTAGTACTGATATGACAGGATAGTTGTGAGGATCAAATGATATTTCTTAAGTGCTTATTAGTGCCTAATGTTCTAGGTACCGGGGTAGGTTAATAATACTAATGATGGCATCTATTCTCACAGTTTTCTTGTAAAGAACAAATGAGATAACATCTATCTAATAGTTTGTATACTTTGAAGTGCTATATAAATGTCCTTGTGATTAGAGGGCTGGAGGGTAGAGAAAAAAATTCCTCCCATAACCTCTTTTCATAGAGGGTACAAAAAACTACTCAGCTTGGTTTTGACTCCAAAATTGTGGACATGCTCCAGGTACCTTCTGGTCCCCCACCCCCACCCCCATTAAGCTGTCTTTCCTGTGTTCTCTTTCCTCATTTAGATTGTAGGCTCCCTGAGGGCAGTTCATATAGAGCCTAACATATACTAAGTGCTTAATAAATGTTTATTGTACTTATTGTATTATCTGTGACTTTGAGAAGTCTAACTTCTAGTTTTCATTTCAAGTTGATAATAATATTAAATAATATGCAATCAAGCACAGAGGCCCTGTGGCAAGCTACTCAAGACATTGCTTACCTGCCCCCCAACTTTCTATTAATCCACATTTGTCGAATACAATTGTCCCATTTTCTATAAATCTTCCTAAATGTACAATCACACAGCCTACATTTTGCACTTTTATCTATGAACAATTATGGCAAACTTTTCAAAGGCTTAGCTGAAATCAATATAAACCATGTCTCTGGCATTCCCTCTGATTTACCAGGACCAAATATGTCCCAGCTTATGAAGGGCATGACTTAGCAGAAAATATTCTGAATATAAAATCAAGATAGGCCTTCATTCCAATTCCATGTCCAATACTTGGTGGCATCTCAGAACTTGTTTTATCGTCTGCAAAATAGATAAACCATTAAAGTGTGAGCTGGCTCTAGACAAAGATTTAGACATGAGTCCAGGTTTTTCATTCTATAGCAGGCTCATCCTTTTCTGATTAGGCTGTGGGATACCTGGGGAGTGGGGTGGAGTCAAAATGCCCATGGATAAAATTTTTGTGGGGAGATATTGGTGTAATGATGGGGAAAGATTTTTAAAGAAAACCATGGAGTTATGATCATGATGCTCCCTTCCTTCCTTCCTTGCTTCCTTCCTTCCTTTCTCCCTCCTTCCTTCCCTTCCTCCTTCCCTCCTTTCCTCGCTATACATCTTATATCTATGTACTGGCACATAGTGAAAACACCAAAAGGATGTCCTATTAGGTAAATAGAGTCATCTATTCAGAGATGTGTCTCAAAGACAATGTAACGTAGGAGCACATGACTGTCTCTGTTGTAGTGTAAGCATCCTTCAAACTCAGTACTCCCAAAGAGCTTTGTTCATTTGTTTAATAGGGTGGTTTGTTGTTCTGTACAGTCAGCATAACCTGTGGTTTCTCCTTGGAAGAAGGGCTTAATGTTATCTTAGGGACCTTCCAGTTCAAAATCCTATGACAAGGTCAACTCTTTTTCAGTTTGGAATCACCCCAAGGCCCACCTTTGGCTCGGGTGGGACGTAGGTGGGACAGCTGGCTAGGACAAATGCCTTCCTTTTCAGGCTGGACAAACTATTCCTTTAACCTGACTCAAGAATTGCTTGTCAAGAGCAGGTTTGGAATACACAGATAGCACGCGGGGAACGAACTGGCCAGGATCCAGTTTTTTGTTCAAATAGTATTGATTGATATCCTCTGGAAGAACAAACCATAAAAAGCTTCATTAACAAGAACTTTCATCGATCACCAGAACTCTAGTCAACTCTTTGTTTTTTCAGGGTAAAGAGGAAAAGAAAAAAAAGACTCACTATGGATTTCTCTGAACAGAATTGTGAGATTATGCTAAATTTAGGCTTCACCATTTAGCACTTATTAGGATCCCTGCTGAAACTAATAGACTCTATAAAGATAGCGAAGGAAAAAGTTATCACTTGTGTAAATTATTTTCAAAAAGGCTCTAGTCATTAAAACTGATTTTCCTGTAAAGTCTTATTTTGAGAATGGGTCATGTCATTCCAAGGTCATTCTGTGTTTTGTCGACTTTTTAAAAATATCTCATAGGGTAATAGATTTAAACTGAAAAGGGTCGCAGAGGCCAACCAACTCCCTCACTTTACAGATGAGGAAACTGAGGCAAACAGGGTTAAGTGACTTTCCCAGTGTCACACAGCTAGTAAGAATCAGAAGCAGGATATGAAACCCAGGCCTTTCTGACTACTATCTACACTGCTCCTGAAAACCACTTTTTACTGGAAACTGGGATTTTGATGAGAACAAAGACTTTCCAAATAAATAATTATAGCACCTAAAATGAACTGAAAATAGGTATCACATGGAGAGACACATGAAGGATGTGCCACTGACTGTAACATATAACACATGAGAGGCTTTGAAGAATTGAGGAAAAGGATGTCCTTAGGGAAATCTATAGTATAAAAAGATGGGTTGGTCATATGGAAGGGAACAAGCATTTTAAAGTGCTACGTGCCAGACCCAGTGCTAAACACTTTAGAAATCTTATTTCATTGGATTCTTACAACAATCCTGTGAAGTAGGTGCTGTTGTTAGTCCCATTTTCAATGGAGGAAACTGAGGCAGAGTTTAAATAACTTACCCAAGGTTACCCAACTAAGAAAGGTCTGAAGCTGGATTTGAACTCAGATCTTCCTGACTCTAAGCCTTGCGCTCTATCTGCTGTACCACTTTGGAGAAGATGAAGAAATAACAGGTAGACAGAGCCATTTGTATCCATGCTATGTTAAGAGAAAGCAAGAAAGGCACTGAGCAGTCTGGGTAGACCCACTGTGCAAATGTACACAAGGCTACAGACAAGAGTTTTCAAGATGAACGAACTTAAAAGGGGTTGAGATCTGCATGTTGGAGGGAACTTAGTCCAAATCAAGGAGAGTACATATTCATGTAGACAGACTCATATTTAAGAATTAGTATACACAGCAGATGAATTTGGAAATTCCAGAGAACACTTGGACTCATCATTCCCACTGTCATTTTCAATTTTGTAATCACTTCCCATAAAATACTATTACCTAAAATTGGAGTTTAATAGTCATTATTATAGAGCAGACGGGGGGGAGGAGGAGGGGAACCTGCCACCTCAAGGTCACATGTGGCCCTCTAGGTCCTCAAGTGCGATCCTTTGTCTGAATCTAACCCTAACCCTAAATTTGTTCTGTGAAGTTTGGATTCAGTCAAAGGGCTGTGCTTGAGGATCTAGAGGGTCACCTATGGCCTTGAGGTCACAGGTTCCCCACCCGTAGTAGATATTCAGTAATAGATAGCAGCTTCTTTACAGCTTCTCTTGGTCCCAGACTGTGTATTCATGGTTCAATGTGATGGTGAGATTAATGGAAATCAATACTGAAAATTCAATGAGCTCAACTTTGATATCTCCTTAAACCTACCCATGTGTTGGTCTAAGTGTTAAACTGCAGTTAAGATGGTTAAAAGTGGACATGGCTAGGCATATCAATGGGACTGGATAAAAATATTTTAAAAAACATATCAGTACTGTGAACTCAAAAAAATGAGCAAACAAACACAATACAGGGTAAATCTTGGGGTAAATATGGAGTAATTTGCCTATTAATTTCTCTTAATCACCCACTATGTGTAAGGAACTATGCTCAGCACTGAGGTTATAAAGATAAAAATAAAGAAGCCCTTTCCTTCAGAGAGCTTATACACTAAATGTCCAACAAACCTTCCCTCTGCCTCATCGTATCCTGATCAAAGAAAAAGAAAAAAAATGACCGAATTTTACTGAATATTTTTTAAAAAAGTAAAATCAAACAAATTAGAAAACAAAATTAATTTTGTTTTGTACCTTTCCAAATCCTCCTTTAGTTCTATTACCTCTGATTTTGTTTTACTATATATGTACAGATGTATGTATATATCTATATGTATATGTATATATATACACATATGTATATACATGTATATATAGTATATCTGTAAATACACACATTTATATGTATATATTTATATATATTGCATACACATTTACATATATACATGTAATTATGCTCAATATGGTTATTCTCTTTAGGTTCTGGGGTTCTCATTTTTCATCACTTCAGGGGAGTTGTTTCATATTTCCTTATATACTCTGTGTGTGTGTGTGTTTTTCCAGCACCATAAAATTTCATTGAATCAATACATCATAATTTATTCGCCCATTCTCCAATTGTTGGACATATGGGTTGTTTCCAGTTGTTACTGTTTTTCTGTTGCTATTACAAATGAAGCTGCAGCTGTGACTATTTTTGTACAGTTAGGGGCCACTCAGTGTGTATAGATGGGATGGATAGATTGACTGGTTGAAAGTAGGAAGCAGAAGCAGAAGCAGGAAACAGGAGCCCCTGGGTAATTCAAAAGTGGTACAACCATTACTGGACAATTCAGAGTTAGTTCTATGTACTTATGTAACATTTTAATTTTTCAAAGTTTGGTAACTTTAGTAAAAACCCTGTCTCCAGACAATGGTCTGACATTTTGACATCTGGAAAGTAACTGTGTGCACTCTTTTTCCCACAGGGATTTTGAGGAATTATTCAGTTTCTAACAGGGTAGGACCCTTAACATCAACTACAGTAACCATAGCTTTTAAAGTCTGACTCATCTAGTTCTTCTAGTCTCCCGACAACATAAATAATACCCTTTTCCTGGGTGTCACCCTGTTGGGAAAAAAAAAAGCATTTCTCAACAACAGTAGGTTCTACTGACATTTGTAGATGAAATATGTTTGTTTTTTCTTGTGTTAATGAACTGAAGTAAAACTTCAGCAAAGTAGAATATTTGGGAAGTAGGGTGCTCTGATGAGTTCAATTTTCTGCATATTTGGATATTAATCAGAAAGTCAAATGTTTATTGAATTCCAACTGTGGACATGGTTGAGATGTTATAGGTGATGCAGAAAAGTATGACATTGGTCTTGCCCTGCATAGAAGAGTCAGTGTTGAAGAGTAGAAAGTGTGTTAGACTTGGTGTTAGGAAAAGAATCTCAGCTCTCCCTTTGAACTAGCTGTGTGTCCTTGAGCAAGTGGTCAGTGTTGGTCAAGTAGAAGTTGCTTAGCTGGCGTATGAGGGTTCTTTTATTTCTCTGTTAAAATAGCCCATTAACTGGTATTTCCACCGAAATGTCTTGTTACTCGAAGCTGTCCATCATGCTACTGCCAGGGTCATTTTCCTGATGTTCAGGTATGATTGTGTCACCTTCCTGCTCATAAACCTTCCATAGCTCCCAATTGTCTACTGAAGATCTGTAAACCTTGAAGTGCTCAGTAAATGTGAATTGAGTTGTTATTGTCCTTACTGAACAAAAAAAATGAACTCTTTGACCTGACTTCAATGACTGTCCTGATCTAGATCTAGCCTACCTTCTTACCCCAATTTCATGGCATTCTACCCCCTTGGAGGTTTCTAAATTATAGATAAGCATTTGCTGTCTGCCCCTTTGGGCCCCTTTTCTCATTGGTGAATTCTCAAAGCCTCCATTTTGAGGAAGGATTCAGATCTACCGTTGTTTATCCTCAAATCTTTACCATCATACCACTCTATCAGCTACTCTTCCCCCTTTTTGGCTCTCTTCTGAGTCTGGTCTTCTGTCCCATTAGAATATAAGCTCCTTAAGGGTAGAGTTTTTTTTTTCTTATATTTGTATCCACAGTGCTTAGCACATAGGAAAAAAAATGCATAATAAATGCTTATTGACTTCACCAGAAGCTCTTTCTAAATTTCATCCTTTGCATTCTACCTTGGCGCATTTATTTGTCTGCACCATACCTCATGGCCTGGAAAAATCTCTCTCCCTTCCCCCATTTCTGCCTATTCAAATCCTTCCCAGCTCTGGTGCTCCCTCTTCCATGATGCTTTTCCTGATTCCTCCCAGTTAGACATAACCCTTCTCTCTCCTCATGCCACTCTTTTTGATCTCACTTATGTCCTGATTGCATTCTAATTTATATTTTATTTATGTACATGTTGTGCACATTTGTATTATTGTTAGTGTCTTCTTCCCCTCCCTCAAAATTACTTTTCATATATTTTGTATTGATTTAACCACGTTCATGTTGTTCTCCTCAAATGGAATATAAGCCCCTTCAAAGTAGGAACTCTTCTGTTCTGTCCTTGTATGTATTGAGTTTATCGTTTTCTAAAACCCCCAGATTCTTTTAAAAATTTATTTAATTTTAATCAGCAAAAATCTGCCTTCTTTCCCTCGCATCTCAACTTTCCGTGCCCCAATTAAGACTGAAAGAAAAATCAAACCCCTATCACAAATATTTATAGTTAAGAAAACACATTTCTGCATTGGCCATGTTCAAAACAACATGTTTCATTCAGTGCTCTGGATTCTTACTTCACCTGTCTATTAGAAGGTAGGTAGCATGTTTTATCATGAGTCTTCTGGAGTTGTGGTTAATAATTAAACTGATCAGAGTTCCTCATTCATTCAGAGTTGTTTATCTTTACCATATCATGTCATTGTATACGCCGTTGTCCTGGTTCTGCTCACTTCTGTTTGCATCAGTTCATCTAAGTCTTTCCTGGTTTTTCTGAAACCAGCCCCTCTATCATTTCTTAGAGTACAATAGTGTTCCATCACATTTATATACCACAACTTGTTCAGATATTCCCAAATTGATGGGTACCTCCTCAGATTCCCATTGTTTGCCACCTCAAAAAGCGGTGCTATAAATATTTTTATACATCCTTACAGTTTATTGTTTGGTCAATTTCCAGTAGTGTCCTACTCTTCTTGACCCCATTTGTTTGTTTGTTGTTTTTTTGTTTTTTTTTTGGTAAAGATACTGGAGTGGTTTGCCATTTTCTTCTCCAGCTCATTTTACAGATGAGGAAACTGAAGTGTACAGGATTAAGTGACTCGCCTAGGGTCACACAGCTAATAAGTGTCTAAGGCCACATTTGAACTCAGGAAGATGAGTCTTCCTGATTCCATTGCCCCAGAGTTTCTTTTACTTAGGACTAATCCCTCCACTAATTTATTCTGTCTAATTCCTTCTTCCCTCTTCTCTCCTTTTCCTCCTATTTCCCTGTAGCCATAAAATGCATTTCTGTATCCAACTGTCTCTATGTGTGTGTCTGTGTGTTTGTATATTCATCTCTCCTTCAACCAGTTCAGATGAGAATGAGGTCCAGGCATCCGCTCACCCTGCCCTCATGCCTTCCTCCTCATTTGTATAGATAGGTAATTATTTATGTACCCTGATTATGTGAGATAAAATTCCCCAACCTTCTTTTCTACTTTATTCCTCTTCCCATCTTTCCATACCCCTGGATCTTCTCAGAGAAACCACTGCCTGACCATACCTCTCCTGAACTATAACCACTTGTGAAGTCAGTTTTTGGAATCCAAGTATAAGGCTTAACATTTATTCTGACATTTTAAAAACTTATTAGATTCAACTCAAAGTTCCAGCCTGTCCATGTCTTTTTGAATCAGGAATCCGTGATCCAGTGTGATTTAAAGGGTGACCCTGTAGAGAAGTGGAACCAGAAGACTCAGATTTTTCCAATCTTACCATTTCTTCTCCTCTTCCTTTAGGAGCTTTCATTGTATGCTGGACTCCTGGGTTAGTAGTCCTGCTCCTGGACGGTCTAAACTGTACTCACTGTGGCGTACAGCACGTCAAAAGGTGGTTTCTGCTGCTGGCCCTACTCAACTCCGTCATGAATCCAATCATTTACTCCTACAAAGATGAAGACATGTACAGCACCATGCGGCGAATGATCTGCTGTTGTTCTCATGGTGAAACCCCAGAGAGGCGGTCTTCCGGGATACCATCTACGGTCTTGAGCAGGAGCACCGACACCTCGAGCCAGAATATGGAAGATGGTATTAACCAAGGGACGATATGTAACAAAGGGCATTCCTGAGCTTGGGACTCACCTTGTACCTGCCATGTGTGGGGGAAGCCCTCACCACCACCCCACTCTGGCTCCAGCGATGTCCCCCTCTCTCTTTCTCTCTAACGTGTGATAGTCACCGCACGGAGAAAGTCTCTTAGAAAAATAGATGTTAAAGTGGTTATTCGTCTTTAATAGAGACCAAGTACGATATCATTTGAAGTCTTAATAAATCAGTGTAGTTTTAAAAGCATATAAAGTATGCTATAAAGAGAGGATACAAGCCATTTAGAAGATGCCCTGAGAGGAGCAAATGATATAGCAGAATCATGCTTACTGTTGCATTTCTCCCCCTCCAGTGCATTCTTGTATCCTGGGAAGTTGTGCTTTTTAACTAATTTCTTTTATGTTTTCCAAGGATGGAATCAAGAGACTTTAGGCTGGGAATTCTTCATCTAAGGTCCATGGACCTTAGATTTCAGGGGGACATGGGGCATGAATTGGATGGCAAAAAAATTACATCTCCATTTCCACATAACTCATTTCCTTTGTAATCCTATGTATTTTGTTTAATGCATTTAACAGGAAAACTCTGAGAAGGGGTCCATAAGTATCAGCAGACTGCCAAAGGTGCCCATGGCACACATACATACAACATGAAGAATCTGTTCTTCTGGCCAAAGGACGATTCTTGACCCATTTTCTCTGTCTGCTTGCCAAAACTATGTCAATGCATGTATTTAACTTTTTAAAAAAGTGCTTCAGTGCTGAAACATAATTCTACACATGAAACTAGTAGCAGTAGCCGAACTTTTAATAGGAACCCTATGTGCAGTGAGAATCAGTATAGACAGGTACAAGCTTCTTTTCTTTGTTTCAATTGAAATCAAATATAATTGCTGGGTTCCAAAGGGGCGCTTAACTGAAATAGTGAATCTTTTAAAATAGAAACTATCTTCACTTAGCATGCATGTGTGTGTTTGCATATATATATATATATATGTGTATGCATTTAGATTTTTTAATCTAAACATGCATTCCCAGGCCACCAGTTTAGGGGACCCTCTACATTCTGGAGCATGATTCACCTTTGGTTTTCTAAGAAACAAGGGCTGTAACCAGCAGACCCCCCCCCCCCCCCAACGATCTGACTTCAGGAAAGGAGAATAAAAGTGACATTGGAAATCAAGATGAATCCATTCTTCACAGGGTCCCCTCTGATTCACAGTCTTGGGTCCGATGTGTTCCCTCAACTGAAGGCCCAATTTCCAGATGGTGATTTTGAAATCACCGTCATGCCTGAATCTCTCAGGATGCTTCTTTACCCCTCCCATTTTTCAGTAGACTGCAGACAGGCTTCAAGTGTTTGCTTTACCTGTGGACTGAATTCCGATCAGAGATAGATTCTGAGCTTTTTCTCCTTTGATGAGTCCAGTATAACCTATACCAAGTGAGTTTGTTACAAAGTCTAGAGCATTTAAAGCACAGTAGGCCATAGGCACAATTTTTATAGGTATAAAGCATTTTGATTTTTAAAAAGTGTACTGTCAAGTTAGTTGTTTTAGTTGTTATAGTATTTATGTGGTTTGCATAAGAAGTTTACATTTTATTTTTTGGCATGGATGAGCAAAAACTTCTTGGAATGAGAAGATTTGAAAAGTGATATTCTTAGATTATCTAATAAAGATAGACTGTTCTGATCACAAGGTGTAGACCACCACCCCATCTGCCCTCCCCACCCTGAAAAAAACCCCAACAGATACAGAGAGTTTGTGAAATCATTTACAAACCTACCCTTCCCTCTCTCCCCTCCCAACCCCCTAATAAAATATGACTTCTTCAAAGCCGGATTCCGTTCTCTTTTGTTAACGGTCACTGTTGGTTTTTTTCTGTTTTTGAAATGAAAATGTATTAGTGTTAATGACAGCACGTTTCTATTGCATAAGAAAAATCCAACCTTACCACAGAGTGCAATCTCGGGATGTTTTATGTTGGCATTTCAGAGCTGCAGCTGGCCAGAGGGTGGAGAATGGAAATTGAATTCCAGTCCCTGAATAGCCACTAAGGGATCTTTAAATGTTTTATTTCAAAGAAACAACCATTTTTCCCCCCTCCAGCAGCAGCCATGTCATATTTAGGCTGGTGTCTGGAGAGGATTCAAAGCATGGTGGCTTGAACTGGAATGATCTTGTTTGTTTGTGTTTCTGAGTGTATGTGCATGTGAGCTTATGCTTGCTTGTGTTTCAGTGGTTCATGGAGTTTGAGTCTCAAGTCTGACACTTAATACCTGTGTAATCTTGGGCAGGTCACAACCTCTCTGTGTCTGAGTTTCCTTATCTGTAAAATGAAAGGGTAGGTTTGTATAACTCCAAGGTTCCTCTCATCACTAAGTCTACCTCTCTGATCCTGGGTCACTCAAGTTTGAGTCATGACAAGTATTGGTATCATAGGTGCCTAGATTTAGGGCTGGGAGAAATCTCAGAGGCTAGCTAGTTTAATAACCCCTACCCCTTCAATTTTACAAATGAGGAAATTGCCCAATGTCTCCCAGGTAGTGAGAGAGACAGAATTTGAATCCAGGCCCTCTGATTCCAAATCTATCCATCATCCCTTCTGTTTAAACATCTCATGAACCACTAGGAACATTCAAGAAGCCAACCAATAAGCATTTCCCCACATATAGGTACAAGAATAAAGGAAGGTTTATTCCCTTCAGCTCTCAGAATTCTTTTTTTTTTTTAAATGCAATTATTTATTTAACATATTTGGTTTTCAGCATTGATTTTCACAACATTTTGAATTACAAATTTTCTCCCCATTTCTACCCTCCCCTCAGAATTCTTAAGCAACCTTGAAGCTTTCAAGATGATGGTATTATTCAAACTCAAGTAGAAAATATTGGCTCCTTCAAAATAGTTCATAATCCAGAAGATCTATCACTCCTCATCCAGGCCTGAGGAATGGTTTTTGTTTGTTCAGAATTTCAAGAACTGTATAGGAGAATTCCTATAAATGTCTACCGATAAGTAGAATTTGGTCCATAGTATAGATTGGCTAATTGAAAATAAAGACTTAAAATAATTAGTCATTGGGAGCTTGTTGAAATTTTGAGTAAAGCAAAGAATTTGTCAGTGTGGATAACAATTAAGGTGTGTGTGTGTGTGTGTGTGTGTGTGTGTGTGTGTGTGTGTAGGGATTATCCACAACTCATCTTTATTCATAAGAGATAAAATACTTTGTTATTGTTCAGGCATCTCCAACTCTTCCCAATCCCATTAGGGGTTTTCTTGGCAAAGATACTGGAGTGGTTTGCCATTTCTTTCTCCAGTTCATTTTACAGATGAGGAAACTAAGGCAAACAGGGTTAAGTGACTTGTCCAAGGTCACACAGCTAGTAAGTATCTGAGGCCAGATTGAACTCAGGAAGATATTTCCTGGCGTTGTATGGACCACACCACCTATTTGCTCTTGAATTTCTATGCTTCTCCCCTTTCAGACTTCACACAAAACGTTTTTCCCTTCTCTGCTTCTGTTTATAGTTATGTTTGCATATTTGTCTCACTGGCTGGCCTATAAACTCCTTGAGGGCAAGAATCAAGTCTTTTTTTTTTTTTTCTATACTAGATTCACTTAGTTTGATGTTGTTTTTTCTTTCAATTAAGCCCACATATCCCTCCTCCACTGGAAAAAAAAAGAGAAAATCCTTTTAACATAAACATAAGCAAACAAAGCAAATTCCTACTAGAAAGCTTTCTAGCTTTCTTTTGTGTAGAATACTCCCTCCCTCCCCCCCCCCACTTGGACTGTATGCTCCCTGAGGGCAGGCACTGTCTTTATTTTGCTAATTTGTATCTCTAACACTTAGGATTGTACCTGGCACATTGTAGATGCTTAATAAATATTTACTGACTATTGTACACATAGGATATGTTCTCCCATAAATTAACACTTTACCACTATATGAGAATACATGAAAAGAGAACATATGCGACAAAAGACACACATGGATGGTATGTGTCCAGGTAACACGTAAAGAGGCTCAAGCGTAGGGCACTTGTGTGCATGGCAAAGACAATTCCCACCTCTGATACTTTAGGGCTGCTAATGCCCTTTGGCCAGGCCATAATGCAGTTTTCCACAGTTCTGTTGGCCAGGTCCTCTCTGCTAGATGATGCTCTACTGGCGTCGTGGTCCAATCGCCTCTGTAACAAGGCTAGGCCTAATAAGGATGCTCACAATCCATTCGGCAAGTGGGTGATGCTGGAGAGCCCATTTCTGGGAGAATCGTGAGGATATATAAAGGAAGTACCCAGAAGAGAGATTCTGGGGCAGGCGGAGACTGGTTTTGGTCAGCTAACCATATGGTGAATAGGAGTCCCTCTGATTAAGTGCAGTTTTGGAGTCAGCATGAGAGTTACATTTAGAAGGTACTAACCAAGCATAGCCCTGGCTTCTCTCTCCTGGTTTGGCCTCTTCTTTCTGGGTGACTTTTTCCTGTTGACAGTGTCCAGTGTGAGACATTCTATAAAGGGAGAAGACTTGGGCACTCCAGTATGTGGCCCTGTGAATACAAGTCTTGGTCCTTCTCCCCAGGCTTTGGTCTTCTGTTTTAGGTGAAGCAGATTAATTTGGGAGCTATGACCTTGTGAGTTTCAAAAGGTCAAGAGAGTGAGACAATTGAGATCCAGCAGATCTGAGAGTCTAGTCCATCCTGGGTTCTGTAGCCAGCCCAGCCTCTATGCCCTGAGGAGCAAGTAATGACTTTAGCAATGGCTGAGATGGGGACCCATTTGGTAGCAAAGATGCCTTTGGGTGTGAACTTGGTAGAAAGTGTGATGTCTGAGCCCAGTCTCTCAGAGACTAAGATGGCATAGGGGTAGATGTTTGCACTTTTGCTCTTGCTACGTAATTGAAGTAAGTATCCCTTTGTAAAAGTTCACTAGTTGGTTAAATGAGGTCCCAATCCCAACTGGCTGGGTGGTGCAGCAGATAGATCGCTGAGTTCAAATCTGGCCTCAGACACTTATGAGCTGTGTCACTCTGGGCAAGTTATTTAACTTCTGTCTGCCTCAGTTTCTCGTCTATAAAGTGGGGATAATTATAGCACCTACCTCTCAGGGTTGTTGTGATGAGATAATAATTGTAAAGTGCCTAGCACATAGTAGGTATTATATAAATGTCAGCAATTATAATTATTCACTGATGGTTTATAGTGAGGGACTCAGTGTGATATCATTAGAGAAGAGCCCCTGCAACCTGTTTGGGTTTTTTTCATTTGTTTGTTTTGTTTTTTTGGTTCTCTTAATAGTATTTTATTTTTTCCCAATTATATGTAAAGATAGTTTCAACATTCATTTTCCTAAGATTTTGAATTCTAAATTTTTCTCCCTTCCTCCCTTCCCTTTCCCCTCCCTGAGACAGCAAGCAATCTGATATAGGTTATACATGTACAGTCATGTTAAACATATTTCTACATTAGTCATGTGAAAGAAGAATCAGAATAAAAGGGGAAAGCCACAAGAAAGAAAAAAAAAACAACAAAAAAGTAGAAATAGCATAAAATAGTATGCTTCAATCAGCTTTCAGACTCCATAGTTCTTTCTCTGGAGGTGGACAGCATTTTCCATCACGAGTCTTTTGGAATTGTCTTGGATCTTTGTATTGCTCAGAAAAGCTAAGTCTGTAACAGTTGATTATCGTACAATGTTGCTGTTACTGTGTGCAATGTTCTCCTGGTTCTCTGCTCCCCTCACTCAGCATCAGTTTATTTAAGTCTTTCCAGGTTTTTCTGAAATCTGCCTGCTCATCATTTCTTATACAACAATAGTATTCCATCATAATCATATACCACAATTTGTTCAGCCAATCTCCAAGTGATGGGCATCCCTTCATTTTCCAATTCTTTGCCACTACAAAAAGAGCATCCCTGCAACTTCTTAAAGGAATACTAGAACTCTGAGGTCAAGGTATAGTTGGCTGTGTTCTGGGAGATGGAGGCTAGAGAGTACTGAGTATATTGACTATACTCTCTTTCAGATGTTCCCTTGACTGTACTAAGTACATTTACTGATCTCATGCTCCCTAAACTGCTCTGTGTTACCACATTTTGGTTTTGTCTCTTAGGGTCACCTGCTTGCTATCTTAGCTCCAGTCTAACACAGTGAATAGCTAAGGACAAGGTGCAAGCTCTTAAATCCCAAACATTGGCTGTGACTTAATACACCCAGGTAAGGAGGGAGCAAAATTAAGATAGAACATTCTCTCAGCTATGATTAAGTTTGTTCTTTTGTCTCTTGTGTCTGGGGCTGAATCATAGTCTATTTTCTTGGACAGTTATATGATTTAGGATTAGAAATTCCTCTATCTAACCATCATGTGATTTTTTAGGAGTGTCTGGTAAAGATACCTCTCAAGAGCTGTGTCTAGGATAGGATGTCTACTTCCTTCCCAAGACCGTCTCCAACTTGGCATGCAAATTAATGGAAGCCCTCAAAAGCTAAGCCAAGGAAGCAAGATTATCTTCTTCTACTCATCAAGACCACAATATCTTTTTATTATGTGTGTGTGTGTGTGTGCGTGTGTGTGTTTGCTAGCAATAACAACAGAAGTAATTTGATTTCAGTGGGAGTACTTTGGCCAGTAAAGATCCGTACTCTTTCTCTTCATTATCTTATTCAAAAGCAAACAACAACAAACCACAGTCAGTTCTGAGAACTGATGTAATCTCCACATTGTGAATCCTATATCTTGAATTTCAGTATCATCCTGTGTCTTACACAGTACCCGTTGAGATTTGGGGGGGAAAGGTGTAGGCAGACTGTGACCTGTTAAATTCATCTAAGTTTTCTGTTCAGACTCTGACCCACCTGTAGGTGTTAGATAGGTATGGACTATGAGACAAGGAGAATATTTCTCAGTAATACAGGCAAAAGAACAGTTCAGGAATGCCGAGAACCTTTTATTTACCTTGATCATTAAACATTAAAAAGATAACTGACCTCAGAGGGTTGTCTAAGAAGACTGCAGATTGAAATCTAATAGCTGCTAGTCTGATGAGAGAGAGAGAGAGAGAGAGAGAGAGAGAGAGAGAGAGAGAGAGAGAGAGAGAAAGAGAGAGAGAAAGATTGGATGTCCTACAGGAGAAAGAAAACTTTTGCATTAGAATCTTCACTGGCATCAATTTATGACTTATGGGACAGAAGCGATATGCTGGTCATACCACTTTAGCATTTCATTTCTGCTGGGGAAGTAAGATTCCTGAACAAAGAATTGCAAAGCTATGTAAGAAGAATTACAAAAAGAGGCAGAGGGAATGGGATGGGAGCTTCTGGGATCCTTGGCCTTCCCTCTTGACTTAGGGACCTTTTCATTTTCTTGTCTCAGAAATGGAAAGAATAATACTGGGTAATCTTCCAACATCTGGGGTAAGGATTGGACTTTTCTTGATAAATTGTGTCTCAAGAGTGATGTTAATGGGAGTTGTGGGAACAGACTAAGACAAAGTAGAAAAGATGGGCCAAATCTAATACAATAAATTTTAATAGGGATAAATGTAGCATTTCACATTTTGGTTCAAAGAATCGTCTTGTCAGCCTAGATGACTGATCTTCATGTGAAAGTGAATCGATGATTTTAGTGGACTTCAAGTCCAATGATACAAGAGTGTGATATGCTATAGGGTCTGTGATTTTCCAAGCAGTGTAGCTTCCACCCAAGAAGCTACTATCATTTTAGGCTGTGTTAAGAGAATCATAGAGTCCAGGGCAAAATAAAAAAGGTGGTATTATTCCCATGATACTTTCCCTGCTTATACACTATATGAAGTATATAATTTTCAGTTTGGGGAGCCACACAACATATTGCTGAGAGAGTTGGAAATGGTGAAATTTGGGAATCATTTGAAAGACCTGGAGATGTTTTAGGTTGGACAAGAAAAGATTGGAGGTGGAGGAGGGCAGGATAGCTGTCTTCAGATGCTTGAAAGACTTTCAAGTGGATACTGCTTGGCCCCAGAAGGCAGAATTATGTGTAGACTTTTCAGAGAAATGGACATAGGCGTTGAGGTATGGACCTCCAAACAGCTGTTTAAAAATGGAGTGTTGGCCTGGGGAGGTAGCCATTTTCTTATCACTGCAGATGTTGAAGCAAAGATTACCTGAGCACTTGACAGAGGGATTCTTGCTCAGGTATGCCTTGGAACAAAATGTCTCTTGATGCCCCTCATCGCCCTGGGATTCAATGAATGTATGAATTAGAACTGACACAGAGTAGAATGGGTTGTGTCAGGAGATGATCCCTTGTTAAATAAGTTGTAGACAGGAAAATTCTTGTTTAGATATGGATTGTAGTAAATGAAGTTCAAGGTCCTTTCCAACTTAGAGATTCTGTGAACTAATGAAGGCCTTCCCTGTTTAGGAATGGACAAGGGAAATGATTCTGTAATAACTTTTCAATGCATTCCTCTCCAAACCCTGTTCCTGACTCTGGACTTTCTCCATCATGCCCCTATCTGGGTACCTTTTTTCCCCTCCTCCTTCCTAATGTGTGTTGTTTTCTCCTATTAGAATGTAAGCTCCTTGGGGGAACGCCGTCTTTCTTTTTTGCTTGTATTTGCATCTTCAGCATCACACAGTGCTTGGCACAAAGTTTTTAATATGTGCTTGTTGACTTCATCTGGTAAGTTATAGAGCTAGTTTCCTCAGGAATTCCCTAGTCTGTTGAAGACATTGGTACACTCTCTCTATCCATGGCTGGACTCCATTTCTGGCTTCACACCTTGAAAGTATTCTCTGCCCCTGGGGTCTCTCCAGAACCTCCATTTGAAATCCTAGGCCAGCCATGTCTTTATGGCTCTTTAGGTTACACTCCTAGACTTTCTCTATAATGTCTCCTATGAGTTGAGTATCTTTATCCTCCCTTCCCCCCACCACAGTTTTCAGAACTCTTTTATATGTTCTATTCCCCCCACTGGACCCATATAGCTCTGGAGGTAGAAGTGAGGTTGGTGACTTTGAACAGACCTGCCTCACTTAAATCCAATTCACTTGCATGTCATGGCATCACTTCTTTGATGCCATGGTCCTCTTGGAGAAGGAATGACAATAAATAATACATGTTATCTTCCCCCATTAGAAAGTAAGTTCTTTGAAGGTGGGGACTTTCTCCTTGTATTTGTATTACCAGAGCTTAGTACAAAGCTTAATAAATGCTTAATGACTTGTTGAGTATCACTGAGGCCGCTAGGTGTCTCAGGGGATAGAATGTTCCACTTTGGGTCAAGACAACTTAAAGTCAAGAAGACTTAGGGCCAGCAAGATGCAAGACATGAGTTCAAATGCTGCTTCAAATGCTTTACTAGCTGTGTGAACAGGGACAAATCACTTAATCTTTCTCAACTTCAGTTTCCCTCTCTGTAAAATGAGATAATAATAGTACCCATCTCACCAGGTTGTTGTAAGGATCAAATGAGAAAATATATGTAAAGCACTCTGTAAATGCTAGCTATTATTAATATCTCTATTTTACTTTTATTTAAAAAATAGGGTTCTCCCACACAGATCAGTGTTTAGCTTTGCAGCAATTTTGTGTAATTATTTTCCAGTGTACAGTCATGCGTTTTGTTTTCCTCTCAAAGAAATCTCAGTATAGGGGGACAGCCTGCAATTATTCCAATATGGCTTATGCCATATAAAGAGAATGACAGAAAGGTAGCTGTGTCAGCTTCTTAATTAATTATTGCAACTCACTTCCATTAGTATTCACCAGAAGTGAGCTTTCTTAAAGATTAAAAATGTGCTCAGGCCATGCCCTTGTCAAAGCTCCCAAGCCAAGGAGGTACATTTGGAAGTAGTGAAAAGTGCTTTCCTTGGTCTGAAATTGAGGTGCTTTCTATAAGTCAAGAGAGGGTCAGCGTAGAGTAGAGTAGTTCCAGGTCACTTGAGGTGGGAGGCCAGCAACTGATAACTTGGCCATAACAGGGGAAATCCAAGACTGAAGTTTGAACTATTTATTGTCTATGTGGTCTTCTTTCTGCCTATTGGCAAAAGTCCTAGCTTAATGTTAGAATCAGACAGGGGGCATTGAATGACAGTTGCATCCTCTCTCTGGAATTATCTCAAGAAATAGTATTCCTCTCATTCCATTAAATTATTAAGGAGAAAGGCTTGTTAATAGCCACTTATCCATTTATTTAAATAACTATATGTCCAATTTTGAGGGGTGAGAGGAAAGGGAGGAATCACCTTGTGATTTTATTGGTAAGGGAAATTTCCAAGGAGAGATCTCTCACTCTCAATACATATTGGTACCTACTCTGCCATTTTGAGTCATAGCCGCAGACATTGAAGGGTTAAGGTTAAATCCAAGGATCATATAGCCAGTATATGTCAGAGGCAAGACTTAAACCCAGGTTTTCCTGGCTCAGAGCCTAGTATTCCAAACATTATGCAATGCTGCCTCTCATATGGCCCATTAGTAGGGAGAAAAATACAGATTTCATTCGCTTTCTTTTTTTATTCATTTATTTACTTTATTTTTTAAGATATACAGAGCATTTTAGTTTTTCATTTTTATACATTTAGTTTTATTTATGTGTTTTGTTTTTCTGTTACAAACATTTACAGATCATTCCCACAAGTGGTCTTTTATATAGTAATTAAATAAAACTAATAATGCAGTGACTTTATCTGAAAGTTCATTCATTCAACATTTCACATCTGTTGTACCCCCTCAATAAAAAAAGAAAATGAACAGAAATCTATTTTCTTTCTTCATCCCAGTAACATTGAAAAATAAAAATGAAGCAAACTTTTTTGTAATAAATATCCCTGGTCAAGCAAACCAAATCCCCCCCCCAATGACTGTACACAAAAGTATCTATGTCTCATTCTGCACCCTGAATCCATCATCTCTCTGTAATGGAGGGCATGTTTCATCATCGGAATCATGAATGGCCATTGTATTGATCATAGTCCTTACAGCTTTCAAAGCAGTTCGTTTTTACACTCTCATTGCTATATAAATTGTTCTCCTGGTTTCATTCTTCATTTGTTTATAGAAGTCTTCAAAGTTATTCATTTTTATAGTATCGATCTTATAATACAAATTGTTCTGTTTCTGTTCACTTCATTCTGCATCAGTTTATAGAAGTCTTTCGATGACTTTTTTGAAGTAATTTCTTACAGCTTGGTAGTACTCCATCACATTCTCACAACCACAACTTATTTAGCTATTCCTCAAATGATGAATTTTCCATTGGTTTCAAGTATTTTTGTCACTATAAAAAGAGCTGCTACATATTTTTTTTTTGGTACATATGGGACTTTTTCTTCTTTCTTTGGTCTCTTTTGGGTATAGACCTAGCTGGGTCGAAGGGCAAACAGTATTTTGCGGATAATTCCAAATTGCTTTCCAGAAGAGTTGTACCCATTCGCAGGTTCACCACCAATTTAATAATGTGCCTATTTTCCATCAGCCTTGCCAACATTTATCATTTTACTTTTTTTTGATCATCTTTGCCACTCTGAGGGATTAAAGCAGAATCTCAGAATTGCTTTAATTTACATTTATCTAACTAATAATGATTTGGAGTCTTTATTCATATACTATGAATAGCCTGGCTTTCTTCCCTTAAGAACTTGTCTGTCTCCTTAGACCATTTATCAATTGGGAAATGGCTCTTTTTCTTATAAATTTGAAGCAGTTCCTTATATGTCTTGGAAATGAGACCTTTATCAGGGAAACTTGCAAAGATTTTCTTCCCCAGTTAATTGTGTCCCTTTTATTCTTAACTTTATAAGATTTTTTTTCAAAACCTTTTTTAATTTTATGTGATCCATTTTATCTTATATGTTCTAGATCTAGGTACCACAGTGCTCAGAGGGACTGGGTCTGGAGTCAGAAAAACCTGAATTCAGATTCAACCTTACTAACTGTGAGACCTTGGGGCAAGTCACTTAATCTCTGTCTGACTTAGTTTCCTCAACTATGAAATGCATATGATCATAATAGCACTTATCTCTCAGGGTTGCTGTGAGGATTAAATGAGATAATATTTGTAAAATGCATACTACAATGCCTGGTACACAGTAGGCACAATATAAATGCTAGCTATTATTATTTTTTTTTACTCGCTAGCTCTAGTTCTTGTTCATGAATTTTCCTTTAGGCAGGAAAATGGCACAGTTGATAACAACTGGGATAAGTTAGGAAGATCTGAGTTCGAATTTAGCCTTAGACACTTAGTGCTAGGGAAATCACCTAACTTGTGTTCGACTCTGTTTCCTTAGCTGTAAAATGAGGATTATAATAGCACCTACCTCACAGGATTGTTTTGAGAATCAAATGAGGTAGTATTTATAAAGGGCTTAACTGTACTGTTTGGAATATAGCAGATGCTTAATAAATGCTTCCTTTCTATCCATGTATTTGATAAGTAGTTTTTTTCCATGTTTCTCCAATTTGTTTATGATATGCCCTTTTATATCTAGGTCAGTCTCCATTTGGAGTTAACCTGTGTAACAAGTGTTCATTAAGTACTTAATGGGAAAGTTAGTGGACATTTACAAAAGAAGAGGAGGTAATAGTCTCTTCCTGCAACAGAGGCATAATATAATATGTTAAACCAGTACAGAATACTATACTGAAGTGTATTAAGTGACAGAAGCAATTGTTCATAGCCTGATGGTCATGAACTTTTAATATTTTGATAACTGTATTTAAATATAATTGGTTTCCTTTGTATTCCTATGTATTTTATTTTGTGCATTAAAAAACAAACAACTCATGATTCTGAAAAAAGGTCCATAGTATCCAAAGGGATCCAGGACCCCAAAAAACATGCCTTTTTATACAGCATGAATTTTCCTTATTAATACAAATAGTTACTGGTAGCTATATGGAAAGGGTATGACGGGGCTAGGCATTGAAAGAATTCAATTCAGTTCCACAAACGTTTATTAAACACCAACTATTTGTAAAGATTGGATTCCAAGAGAAGAAGGTGGTGAGGATGTTGGAGGGCAGAGGATGATGAGAGAAGGAATGGAGGGTTTGGGGGGGGCAGCAAAGTGGTGCAGAGCTGATAGGTGGCTCAGTGGATAGAATATCAGAAAGTCTCATCTTTGTGAGTTCAAATACAGCCTAAGACACCTACTAGCTTAGTTTCCTCACCTGTAAAATGGGATGGAGAAGAAATGGAGAACCACTTCAGTATCTTTGCCAAGAAAACCCCAAAATGGGTCATGAAGAGTCAGACATGACCAAAAAATGATTGAACAAACAAACAAAAAAAGGAGACTACCTTTTAGAAGCAACACTTGAGCGGACCCAAAAGCTCATTAATATGGGTTTTCCCTTCACTAATGCAGATTTCAACCCAACCAGACGATCTTATACTGTGTGATTCTTGTCCATGTCCTCCCACAGATTCTCCCTGGAGGATCTATTCACCATGATGGAAACTTTCCTCTAGGTCTTTTAACATTCTGTGGGTACCCAGGCAATACTCAAGATGCCCATCTATTATTCCTTGCTCTCAATACATGACTTTCCCACCTCCCTTTCTGATCATACATTTCCTTTTCTTTCACCCCCACTCCCAATGCACAAACTGTCATCTGTAATATGCAGCGGCCCACTCCCACCCACCATGTGAACCGGTTATTAAAAAAAGAAATAAATAATAACTCTGGGTTAGAGGCTGTTTATACTCCTTGCTAAAGCTGTGGTACTGTGCTGAGAAATGCTGGGCAAGATGATCTGTGCAATGTTTGTACAATTCATTATTTCTTTTTTAAAAAAATGATCACTGTTGGGATCCATTGAGATAAAAGATGGCCTCTGAATGCAAGCTCATTATCATCTGTCACCATGGCTAGTGGTGTTTATGTGTCTATAGTAGCTCAGAATATATATTTCTCTGGCATTAATCTCAAGGTCGATATCCCAACACCGGGCTGCCTGGAAATAAATAGTCGGTATTAAGTGATGAAGTGTGCTGCTATATTTTATTTTATTTGGCTTCCAACCCAATCGATTTTACAGCTGTCTATTTGAGCATTGAAAAATTACTGCAGATAGTTAAGATACATGTGGAAAAATGGAACACTCCAACAGAATTAATTTGTGTCCTCTTTGCTCTTTTCTCAGAAAGAGACTCAAATGTTGATGGTTCGCACCTTATAAGTTGGTCTCTCTTGGAAATAGGCCTTCTGATTTGCGCACTTGGTGACAGCTCTGTTTTACGCCCCCTTGGCCAATGGGATGCATCTTTTCCTACCTATGTACCTGTATAGCATGCTCTATCATGACATTTGTTTCATTTCCATGCTTACTGGGTTTATTTTACTCTTCCAGTAGAGAAAATGTTAATTTCTGTAGCCATGGCAACAGCAGTGAAAGAAATAATAGATGATAAAGGACAAGTAAGTACCATCTGTCTGGGCTGCTATTGCTGATTGGAAAACTTTCCCTCCTCTTTGCTCCCGTCTTCCCCATAGCTATTCTTTTTAATGTATATTTAGTTAGGACTGATAATATACCTTTCCTTAGGTACAAGCTTAATACTCCCATAAACTCTCATTGATTGTCTTTTGTTTGTAACTCCTATGCACTTACATTCAACTTTGTTTTCATTTTAAAAAGGTAACATTCCCTCAAAACCAACTTTATTTCTTCAAAATTCAAGCCAACCACAGCAATTTGGAATTATGCTAAGGAAGCGATTAAAATGTCCCGTACTTTTTGGCCCAGAGTTCTTACAGCTAGGCATATACCCCAAGGAGGCCAAAGATAGGAAGTAAGGTCCCATCTTCATGAAAATGTAGCAGCATGTTGTGTAAGAGCAAAGAACTAGAGACAAGGTAGATGTTCATCACTTGAGAAATGGCTAAACAAGTTGTGGTACATGAATGTAATGGAATATTACCACTGTGTAAGAAAAAACGGGGCACGTAGGTGGTACAGGAGATAGAGAGCTGGGACTGGAGTCAGGAAGACTTCTCTTCCTGAGTTCAAATCTGACCTCAGATACTTACTAGCTGTGTGATCCTGGGTAAGTTGCTTCATCCTGTTTGCCTCAGTTTCCTCATCTGTAAGATGAGCCGGAGAAGAAAATGGTGAACCACTCCAGTATCTTTGCCAAGGAAACCCCAAATGGGATCACAAAGAGTTGAACATGATTGAAAAACCACTGAATGACAACGAAAAGATAAAATCAATGTGATGAATACAGAGAACCGTGAGAAGACTCCTATGAAATGACAGAGTGAAGTAAGAACTAGGAAAACAATATAAACAATGATTTTAATTGTGTGAATGGAAGAAGTATCAGCCACAAAATGATCAAAAGTGAATGCTGTGAAATGTTAATGACCAAAATTGGCCCCAAAGAAGAAATACATAAAGGTACCTCCCCTACTTTGCAGAGATGGGTGGCTAAGGGTGTGGAACACTTCTTACAGTGCCATCAGATATGAGACAATACAATAAAGAATGTAGCCCAGTGCCTGGAACAAAGTAGGTACCTGATAAATATTTCTTGACTATTGACTATAAAGAGGCTTTGAGTAAAAGGATGGCTAAGAAATGCTTGATGAATGAACGAACAGTCTGCACCACTTTGGGCAGAATAGTGAAACGGCAAAGCAGGGATGTTTATTAATGTTTTCCCAGAAACCACAAAGTTAGGTGGTCTGCAAGGGTGTTCACAGGAGATTGCCATCTTTCCCTGTAAATGGTACAGGTTATTCACAAGTCATTTCTCTGTTTAAAAAAAAACAAACTTATTTTTATTATATTATTATTATTTATATTTATTTTCATTTATATTATTTATTTATTTTCATTTATTTATATTTATTATTTTTTATATTTGTTTTTATATTCATTCTTATATTTTTATTGCTGCATATGAGCTTTGCCATTTCTGGTTTTTTCCTATCATTTTCCTATTTCTTTTGTGAACCAGGAGCCAGGGACAAGGGGCTGATAATAAGAGAAGAGGCAGGTAGCTGTCTATGGTTTTCAAAAATTTTAGTTGGTATTTGCTAATTGTGTGGAGTGTTTGTGATGAGTGATTAGAAGAGGAGTGCTAATTACTCATGGCTCTCACTTGGGTAAATGAATGCAAGAAAACTGGATCCATTAAGAGAAGGGAGCCCACAGACAGGCTTACCAACAGTATTTTAAGAGCCTGGGCAAATAAAGGCTAGGGAACAGTTAGTTAATTGAGATGTTGTGGAGGCTGTCACAAAATTCTGGGGTTCTTCAGCACACAGGGCTGGACTTGGAGTACGAGGACTTGAGTTCAAATGCAGACTCCGCCACATTATCCTGAGTGACCTCAGGCAAGTCATTTCTCTAGGACTCAGTTTTGCTCATCTGTAGAACGAAGGGGTAGAGCAAGGATCATACCTATAGAGCAGAGCTTCTTAGCCTGATGTCCATGAATAGATTTAATGGGGGTCCTTGAATAGGTGTGGGGGGGGAAGGGAAATCCTGATTTCATTATTTTCTTTGTAATCCTGTTTATTTCATTTTACATATTTAAAAAAACATTCTGAGAAGGGGGCTCATGGATTTTGCCACACTGCCCAAGGGATCCTTAACATAAAAGAGGTGAAGAACTCCTCGTTTAGACCCAGAAGGGAACTCAGAGGCCATCTAGACTAAGCCCCTCAATTTACAGATAAGAAAACTGAAGCCCAAAGACCTTAAGTGACTTGCCCAAGGTCGCACAGGTTGTAAATGTCAGAAGAGGGATTGGACACTCTGACTCTGGAGCCAGTATGCATTCTTCTATGTGGTGACTCTGGAGCTGTATATACTTCAGAGGGATGTTGCAAGGATCAAATTAGATAATATATGTAGAAGTATTATATATATTTATATATATTATGTACATATGTGTAAGCCATTAATAATAATAATGATAATGATGATACTAGGTGCCAAATTTTTCAGTGACTTGCAAAGCATATATGAAAGGTGTCTTCCTATTGGAAGCATTCAACAATTACATTTGTATCAAATATGAGACAGCCTTCTTGCTTGAAGAAAAGATGAAAAGATTTGAGGAACACCTCTCTCTAGCTTCCAACTTATTAGAGAGCATGAAACATTCCCTAAATAAGATCGAAAAAAAAAATCCAAACTATGTTTGATCCAGAAATACCAGTACTAGGGCTGTATCCCAAAGAAATAAGAGAAAAGAACCTTTTTACACAAAAATATTTATAGCAGCTCTTTTTGTAGTAGCAAAGAATTGAAAATTAAAAGGACTCCCATCAATTGAGGAATGGCTGAATAATCTGTGGTATATGATTGTGATGGAATACTATCGTGCTATAAGAAATACTATTGTACTAAAAGGGAAGCAGGATGCTTTCAGAAAAGCCTGGAAGACTTACATGAACTTATGCAAAGTGAAGTGAGCAGAACTAGGAGAACATTGTATACAGTATCAGCAATATTGTAGGACAATCAATTATGAACGACTTAGCTTTTCTCAGCAATACAATGATTCAAGGCCATTCTGAAGGACTTAAAATGCTATCTACTTCCAGAGAAAGAACTGATGGAGTTTGAATGCAGATGAAAGCATGCTTTTTTTTTTTACTTTCCTTATTTTTTGTGGGTTTTTTTCTATCTGTGTTTTCTTTAACAACGACTAATATGGAAATATGTTTTGCATGACTGCACATGTACGACCTATATAAAATTGTTTACCTTCTCAGGGAGAGGGGAGGGGAAGTAGGGAGAAAGAGAATTGAAACTCAAAATTTTAAAAAATGAACATTAAAAATTATTTTTACAAGTCATTGGAAAAAATAAAGTATTTAATTAAAAATGTATACTTTTTCCAGTTCAATTAAATATACTTGCATGATAGGAAGGGGTTGGATTATATGACCTCTAAGGTCCTTTCCAACTCTATGATTCTATTCTTTTTGCTTTAAAATCTACCCAAATTTTTTTATAGCTTAAATATATACCAGAAAGGCAAGAGTCACAGAACTGAAGAAATTTCAGTGGTGATGAGATGAGTCACAACAGGCACTTTCTGGACCACTAATGGCCCATGAGCCACATTTTGGAGAAAACAAATATGAAATAGAATGCAGATTGTAGTAGTCTCTTTAAAATATTATTTTATATCTGTTTTTACATTCTTATTTTACATTTCTGAATGTATCTTAACCTACCTGCCCCGTCTAATAAGTTATCTCTCATCAAAGTGACCAGAAAAGAAAGAGAAGAATGAAAAAAACAAGCAGTTTGGCAAAACCAACACATCAACCATGTTTGACAGTAGAAGCATCATCCCACACCCATGGTCTCTCATTTCTGCAAAGAACAGAGGAGAGTGCATTTTCTCAACTCTTTCCTAAAGCAATATAATTTCATACCTTTGGTCATGTTTTTTATGTAAATTTTTTTAAATGTAAATTTCTTCAGTTAGGTTCTCCATACTCAATTCTGTATCTGTTCAGATTAATCTTCCTAGGCTTTTTCAAATCCTTCAAATTCACCGTTTCTTAGAGCACAATAATATAGCATTACACTAACATAACACAATTTTTAGCCATTCCCTAATAAGTGAGCATCTTTAGATTTCTAAAAAGTAAAACAAAACAAAACACTTTTCCTCCTGAAGGGAGCTGTGAACACTCTACTAAGATGTCTTGACAAGGCACAAATCATTTACAAAAGCACCCCTGGTTCTTTATTGTGACTAGATACACTCAACACACACACAGATTTGGAGTATTCTTGGCTGACACACTCCTGGCTTCTTGAGAAACCATTTCTGAGGTAGCTGCTCCTAAACCCTAAGAGAATTCCTTCACTCCATTTTGTGTGCTGGGACAGGACTTTGGATGCTAAGTCAGAGATGAAGCAGTTCCCAAAATGTGTGGAGACAAATGGTATGGTGTGCTGAAGGTCATGAAATTCATTGGCAAGTGAAAACTCATGATTCAAAGTTAGCTTTTTGTGACAGGCAAGTCCATGAAATCCATAGAGCCATTGATGACAAAGAGACAACAGAATTACAACAGATTGACAACTCCCTGCTGGTCATTCCCTCTGTCCTCATGATCATCAGCACAGTTCCAAAAGATAGGCTGAGTTATGTGGGTTTTAATAAGAACTTTGGTTCACAATTCTAAACAAAAAAAAATAATATTTAAAGTGGAAATGAAAACAAAATCTCTTGCCTTAAAAAAAGCAACCATATAACTCACATTTACACGTTTCTTTAAAGTTTGCAAAGCATTTTTCTTGCAACAATCCTGTGAGGTATAAACTGAAGCTCAGAGAGACTAAGTAATCTGGGATTGAAACCCAAGTCTCTCCTCACTCCAAATCTAGTACTCTTTTCACCGTACAAGAGTACAGTAACAATTTCTAGTTTAACTCTTTTCTTTTCCTTCTCCCTTCCTCTCTCCCTACCCTCTTCCTTCTCATCTTTCCTCCGTTCCTTCCTTCCTCCCATCCTCCCACCCTTCCTTCTTTCCTTCCTTCCTTCCTTCCTTCCTTCCTTCCTTCCTTCCTTCCTTCCTTCCTTCCTTCCTTCCTTCCTTCTCCAGGGGAAGACCTGTATTTCGTATTCTGCCTCCAACACTTAGTAGGTGTGTTAACACTTTGCCTCTCTGACCCTGTCTCCTCATTTGTAAAATGGGACCAATAACAGCTCACACACACACACATACACACACACACACACACACACACACACACACATATATATACACACACATATATACGCATATATAATATAGATTTATACATACAAACACACACACATATATGTCATTTTATGTATAGCATGCCATTTGATCCTCATCACAGTCTTATGAATTCAGTGCTTTAGTTTACAGATGAGGAAACTGAGGCTTACCAAGATTAATTTATGCAACAAGTAAGTGCCTCAGGCCTGGTTAAAAGTCTGACTTCCAGTTGAGGCCTCTATCCACTGTGCCAGGCAGCAATGTGGCATACCCATCTCACCAGATTTTCCTGACGTTCAAATGAGATAATGTATGTAAAGTAGTTTGGGAATTTTAAAGCTCAATATAAATGTCAATGATTATTGTTGTCTACTAAGATGTAAATGGCCATTGTAAGTGCCTGGAAGGCAGGGACATGTCTTATTTATTTAGACCTCCACTAGCACTTAACCTAGCGTTTTGCACATTGTAAATGTTAAATTTGTTGACCGAGACAGGGCAGAATGTACAGGAGCAGTAAGAAAGGTACAAGCATTGTGAGACCAGACTAGGTAGTGATTACTTCTACCCGCCCCCCCGGGATGTGGGAGTGGTGGAGAATAATTTAATTTTGGTCATTTATAACCAATGGCCCAGGTGTTTTGTTATCCATAAGCCAATGGATTTTCTTTTATGTGACTAGTTTAAAATTAATGTAGTGCTATTAATCATATACTATTTGTTTGTTTCAGGTTTGGCAAGTTGACCAGGTCCAAGAAAGAAAGCTCCATTTAGGAGAGTAGAGTCAGATATGAACATTTCCACTTCTAAACTATATAGGGTGAAAAAGAAAACAACAAAAACTTAAAGAATACATTCAGCAAATGTTTATTTTTATTTTGTACAGGATTAGTGCACACATGCCCAGCTTCAAGGACAGCTAAGTGGCTCAGTGTGTAGAGTTCCAGGCCTAGTGTCAGGAAGACCTAAGTTCAAATGTAACCTCAGACACTTACTAGCTGTATGACCCTGGGCAAGTTACTTAACCTTGTTTGTCTCAGTTTCCTCATCTGTGAAATGAGCTGGAGAAGGAAATGGCAAGCCACTCCATTATCTTTGCCAAGAAAACCCCAGAGACACAACTGAAAATGACTAAACAACAGTAATAACAAACATACAAGATAATTGGGGAGAGGGGATGAGGAAAGAATTCATGGCAGAGGTGGTACCCACAATTAACTTTGAAGAGAGATGTATGTTCTGAAAGGCATAGCTGAAAAAGAGATACATTCCAGGCATGGATTGGGGGTGGGATGGGATACAGCCCAGTGTTAGGAAATAGAATTTTAATGTGGGGAAAAGCTACTAGATCACCTTGCCAGAATGGAGAGGATGAAAACAAGAGTGATATGCAAGAAAGCAAGAAAGACAGGACTGAGACAGATCTTGAACACCTTCTTTAAATGCCTTGCTAAAAAGTTGGCATTTTATCACTGAGGCAGCAGTGAGTTACTCAATGGATTCTAACCAAGGAGAGTGATGTGGTCCAACCTCTACCTTAGGAAAATCATTTTTGCAGTTGCATGGAAGACAGATTAGATAAAGGGAAAAGTGAAGTTAGGGGGCCAATTAGGAGGCTATTCTAGGAGTTAAGGTGAGAAGGCACGAACTAGGATGGTGATGACATTGTGAGTGGAAAGAAGATAAATGACAAACATGAATCTCTAGGACCTGGCAACTGATTGGATGTGAGGGTGGAGGTAGAAAGAGGGTGGCCAGGGAGAGAGAAGTCAACGCTTACTCTGAAGTTATAAACTTGGGTGACTTGGGAGTATGAGAAATAGAAAAGCTTAGTAAGAGGTAAATATGAGTTGGGAGTTAGAAGGGGAAATGATTAATTCTGTTTTGGACTTGTTAAAATTGGGAAGCCAATTAGACACCTAGGTGGAGATGTCTAGCAGGAAGTTTGTGATGTGTGAATAGAAATCAGAGGAGGGATTGGGGGAACAAATATAGATTTTGGAGTCATCTGGAAATAGAGGTAATTGGACCCATGGGAACAGGTGCATTCATCAAAGTGTAGAGAGAAAAGAGTGGCAAGGACTGAGTTTTGGGGGACATATTCTTAGGACACAGGACATGGATCCAGAAAGATTGTTTACACAGGTAGAAAGAGATCCAGGAGAAAGTTTGATATTGTAAAAATGAAAATACTACCCCAATTTTTTAGATATTCCATGTATACTGATCAAGTTTCTAATGAATTACTAATAATACTTTATAGAATTAGACAAAGTAATAACAAAGTTGGCAGAATCAAAGGAATGAAAGGTTAAGTATATCATAGAGATAATGAAAAAAATATGAAGGAAGGAGAGCTTGGCATGACCACATCTCAAACTATATAATAAGGCAAATTTGGTACCTTATTGAAAAATAGAAAAGCAAATCAATGGAATAGACTAGATACATAAGACCTAGAAACAAACATTCAAAGCAGCCTGGTATCTGATGAACACAGTAACACAAACTACTGGGGGAAGAATACTTTACTTTGTAAGAATCACTGGGAAAATTAGAAAGCAATCTGGGAGGAAAATAGTTTTTAAAAAAATAAAATTAAATAAAAAATTAAATTAAAAAATAAAATAAAAATAATTTTTAAAAATCGCCAAATGGAAGGCAGCGTAAAAGATCATTTACTAGCTTTAGAATCAGAGAACCTGAGTTCAAACACACCCCTTATGCTTATTTTTTGTGTGGTTGCCTTGGGCAAGTCACATAACTCTTCTAGACCCCAAATTTCTCATCTATAAAATGAAGGGATTAGATGAGATGACTTCCTTTAGCTCTAGATAGACCATCTCATAAACTTATGAACTATCCAAATATAATGTCATGCTATTAAAAAGTAGAAGCAAATGTAAGGTTTTATGTTTCACACCTACAGAAAGGGTGAAAAGTCATAACCAAACACAGGATAGAAGAAATTAGAATATAAAGTTTAAAAAGTCTTTTACAAATGACATCAATGCAGCTTCCATCAGAAGAACAGAAATAGAATAGGAAAAATAATTTTTGTATAAACAATCTCTGATAAAAGTCTGGCATCCAGAATCTATGGGGAAATAACACAAATCTATAAAATTAGGAGTACAGGAAAGAAGGAGCTTGACCTTGTCATGATGTCCCAATTCAGAAACTAAAGCTGGAATAAAGTAAAGAAAGCACCAACCAGCATAAAAATATTGTAGGTCTCTGGAGCTCCAAAAAGAAGGAGCAAGTAATTCTGTAACAAATGCAAGCAGCAACTTAAAGGGAAAAAATAGATTTTCCACAGGGAATACACGAATACCTAGAAGAAAGGAAGCAAGTGTTTAAAAAGCAAAATAAAATCTCTGAAAGAAAGAATTAGAAAGAGAATAAATAGTTTAAAAGATAAATTGACAAGCCATATCCAAATAATGGACTTTCAAAACTAGAATATACCAAATAAATCATGAGGCAGCAAGAAACATTGGGACAAAATCCAAAGATTTTTTTTAAAAAGGACAAAATGTAAGATGTTTGATATAGAAACAACTGACTTGGAAAACAAGTAAAGGAGAGATAATTTTAGAACTGTTGGACTCCCAGAAAATCATGACTTATAAAAAGCCTGGACATTCATTATATTTCAAGAAATCATAAATGAAAACTGCCCAGATTGATTAGAACAAGAAGGAAAGTAAAAATATCAGCAATATTTTTCACTGATAACTTCCTCAAAAAATCTCCAAAAGCAAAAGTCCCAGGAAACTCCTAGACAAATTCCAGAATGTCCACATCAAAAGAAAAAAAAACCAAACCACTGCAAACATCTAGAAAGGAGTTCAAATACCAAAAAACCACAGTCAAGATTATATATGACCTAGTAGCTTCTACAGTAAGTAAAAGGATGTCCTGGAATTCAATATTCTAAAAGACAAAAGATATGTTTAATAATAATTTACTCAATAAATAATAATAAATAATAATATAAATATATATAAATATAAATAATAATTTATCAACAATGATTTGCTCTGCAAATATGAGCATAACCTTATAAGGGAAAAATATAACTTTAATGGAACAGAAGATTTCGGAGGAAAAGATTAGAATAGAGTAGGAACTTGAAGATGCAAACACTAGAATTAAAAAAAAGCCCTTGGAAAATAAATGCAATTGAGCAAGTTTTAATATTCTTTTTGTTTATTTGTTTGTTTTGGGGTGGGGTCTTTTTTGGAGGCAAAAGGGGGTTAAATGACTTGCCCAGGGTCACATAGCTAGTAAGTGTCTGAGACCGGATCTAAACTCAAGTCCTCCTGACTCTAGGGCTGATGCATGCTCTACTCACTATACCACCTGGCTGCCTCTAATATTTTAATAGGGGAGTTCCTTTAGAACTTTGCTGTCTTTAAACTTTGAGGGAGTTAAATAAGAAGTCAAGTAACGTCAAAATTATTTATTAAGCATCTACTATGGGCTAGGTACCGTATTAAGTGCTGGAAAAAAACAACTGACCAAACAAAGAACAACACCTGGAGTAGATTGGTTCTTTTCTGAGAGCTTTAAGAATGGAAAGAGAAGGGAGAGTAGAAGGAATACATTAATAAAGAGGAAGAAGAAATTGGATTTTGCTATTTCTCATAACTGAGAATTGCTGTTCAGTCGTTTTTCAGTAATACCCTACTCTTCCTGACCCCATTTGGGGTTTTCTTGGCAAAGATACTGGAGTGGTTTGCCATTTCCTTCTCCATACCAATTTACAGATAAGGAAACTGAGGCAAACAGGGTTCAGTGACTTGCCCGGGGTCAGCTAGGGAGTATCTGAGGCCAGATTTGAACTCAAGAAGCTGAGTCGTCCTGATTCCCCTGGTGCACCATGAGTTATGGTGCCACCTTGTTGGCCCCATAACTGAGACTAAAAGTATACAAACATCAAGGAAGCAGTGAAGGGAATGGATATTAGATGAACCTCACTCTTATCTGAATGGGACAAAAGAGAAATGAACATATGCAAACAGAGGCATACACAATGTTTGGTATAGGACTTTATTAGATTCAACAGGGAATGAGGGGCAGAATTAAGAAGGAGGATGATATTAGAGAGGGAACAATTGGGAGGAAAACAAACGTCCTGATCCTGAAGAGAAGATTAAAAGGTAAAAATAGAAAACCAAAGAACTAGAATCTAAGCTGGGGGTGGGGTGGGGAGTACCCATCACTTGTGGAACAGATTAACAAATTGGGGTATATGAGTGTAATGGAATATTATTCTGCCATAAGAATTGATGTTTTCAAAGGATCTTGGGTAATACGAATGGATGCAGAGTGAGGTGAGTAGAACCAGGAGAATAATTCATAAAAGGACAACAACATTGTAAGAAATAAAAGGTGGAAAGACTTAAGAACTCTGATCAATGCTATGACCAACTATGCCTACAAAGGACCTATAATGATACTCCCTATCTACTTTGATAGAGAAATGATGGCTTCAGGGTGCAAAAAGGAACATTTATTTTCACATATGGCCACTATGTGGATTCGTTGTGATTAACTATGCTAATTTTTTTTCACAAGTTCTTCTCTCTTTCTTTTGTTTTTTATTTGAGGGAATGAAGTTAGGAGTTGGGGGAGGAGGGAGAGGAATTAGCAATAATGATGCCAAACAAAAGAAGGCCTTTGAAATATTTTTAGAAAAATATAGAAAGGAACATAAGGAAGTCTTGAAGGAAACACAGACAAAGCAGGACAGTTTTGAAAGTAGAATTATTATATTTTCTTTTTTAAGAAAATATGCATTATGAAATGCAGATTTGTAGCTTCATATATAATCCTCTTGTGTTCTACTACGCATATGGAAATTGTCTTCTTTCATATTTAAATTCAGAATAAAAAATTTGGATTTATGCAAAAAGGTTCCTAAATTGTTCACCAGCTTTGACTCAGATACCATTATCAGAACTATACCCTACTTATCAGAACTATACTCTAAGAAGGTTCTTGATAGCAAGAAAAATATCATTTGTATGGAGGGGTTCCAGTCATTTTATTCCCAGCAAGAATGCAGAACAAAGCAGGAATGTGAATAAGATTGAAATTGACAGAGCTACGGGTTTCTTCATTTTTGGTCTTTCTTTATTTGTTTACATGGCAAAGATGGACATTATGAAAGTTAAAAAGAACCTTATCATCCCAGCTTCCCATGGTTCCATTACATTTTTGTTAAATGGAGACCTTGGGATATTTTGAAGTGACACAGAATAAACAACAGGCGTATGATTGGATTTCAAAGGAATTTTCTAACCCCAAATCACATAGGAGGCTGAGATCAGAAATCCCAAACCCAGCAGGAGTAAAACCAGTTCAAAAGACATAGTCTAAAATTCTAAAGTGTTTCCCTAGCTAACTAGCTAGCTAGGTGCATCTGGCTGGGGTTTTCATCATAGAAGAGCTAAAGATAGCCCCTGAGAATATCAAATGAAAGAGGTGGCAGATTATTCCCTCTAAGGAGGAGGCTGAATAGTAACCCAAGACCAGCAAGGCAGTAGTGGAAGGTAGCAGCATAAATGCCCAAGGGAGATGTTCAGTGGAGAAATCAGCAGCAGAGAACCCCAGATCAGTGGAGAAAGCAGTTAATCTGATGATCTCAACTTTGGAGTGTCAGGTTTACCTGACCATGTATGGGGTTGAGTTGTCCTCCTTACATGCGTGCTCTTCCATGGTGGTGTTGGGAGGGGGGGGTGGGCATCTCCAGTTGTCCTGATCTATATCTTGCCACTGGACCCAGATGGCTCTGGAGGAGAGAGTGAAGCCAGTGACTTTACACAACCCTCCCTCACTTACATCTAATTCTTTTTTTTCTTTTCTTTTTTTTATTTAATTTATTTAATATTTTTAGTTTTCAGCACTGATTTTCACAAGAGTTTGAATTACAAATTTTCTCCCCATTTCTACCCTCCCCCCCCACTCGAAGATGGCATATATTCTGGTTGCCCCGTTCCCCAGTCAGCCCTGCCTTCTGTCACCCCACTCCCCCCCATCCCCTTTTCCCTTACTTTCTTGTAGGGCAAGATAAATTTCTATGCCCCATTGCCTGTATATCTTATTTCCTAGCTGCATGCAAAAACTTTTTTTTTTGAACATCTTCTTTTAAAACTTTGAGTTTCAAATTATCTCCCTTTTTCCCTCCCTACCCACCCTCCCTAAGAAGGCAAGCAATTCAACTTAGGCCACAAGTGTATCATTATGCAAAACCCTTCCACAATACTCATATTGTGAAAGACTAACTATATTTTGCTCCTTCCTATCCTATCCCCTTTTATCCAATTTTCTCTCTTGACCCTGTCCCTTTTCAAAAGTGTTTGCTTTTGATTACCTCCTCCCCCTATCTGCCCTCCCTTCTATCGTCTCCCCTTTTTGATCTCCTTCCTCCTTCTTTCCTGTGGGGTAAGATACCCAACTGAGTGTGTATGTTATTTCCTCCTCAGGTCAAATCCGATGAGAGAAAGATTCACTCATTCCCCCTCACCTGCCTGCTCTTCCCTCCCAACAGAACTGTTATTTCTTGCCACTTTTATGAGAGATAATTTACCCCATTCAATCTCTCCCTTTCTACCTCTCTCAATATAGTCCTCTCTCATCCCTTAATTTGATTTTATTTTTTTAGATATCATCCCTTCATATGCAACTCACCCTGTATATTCCCTTTAGTTACCCTAATACTGAGGTCTCATGAATTATACACATCATCTTTCCATGTAGGAATGTAAACAAAACAGTTCAACTTTAGTAAGTCCCTTGTGATTTCTCTTTCTTGTTTACCTTTTCATGTTTCTCTTGATTCCTGTGTTTGAAAGTCATATTTTCTATTAAGCTCTGGTCTTTTCACTGAGAAAGCTTGAAAGTCCTCTACCTTATTGAAAATCCATATTTTGCCTTGGAGCATGATACTCAGTTTTTCTGGGGAGGTGATTCTTGGTTTTAATCCTAGCTCCATTGACCTCTGGAATATCATATTCCAAGCCCTTCCATCCTTTAAGGTGGATGCTGCTAGATCTTGTATTATCCTGATTGTGTTTCCACAATACTCAAGTTGTTTCTTTCTGGCTGCTTGCAGTATTTTTTCCTTGATCTGGGAGCTCTGGAATTTTTCGACAATATTCCTAGGAGTTTTCTTTTTGGGATCTTTTTGAGGAGGTGATCAGTGGATTCTTTCAATTTCTATTTTACCCTCTGGCTCTAGAATATCAGGGAAGTTCTCCTTGATAATTTCTTGAAAGATGATATCTAGGCTCTTTTTTTGATCATGGCTTTCAGGTAGTCCAATAATTTTTAAATTATCTCTCCTGGATCTATTTTCCAGGTCAGTGGTTTTTCCAATGAGATATTTCACATTGTCTTCCACTTTTTCATTCTTTTGGTTCTGTTTTATATCTTGATTTCTCATAAAGTCACTAGCTTCCACTTGCTCCAATCTAATTTTTAAGGTAGTATTTTCTTCAGTGGTCTGTTGGACCTCCTTTTCCACTTGGCTAATTCTGCCTTTCAAGGCATTCTTCTCCTCATTGGCTTTTTGGAGCTCTTTTGCCATTTGAGTTAGTCTATTTTTTAAGGTGTTGTTTTCTTCAGTATTTTTTTGGGTCTCCTTTAGCAATTCATTGACTTGTTTTTCATGGTTTTCTTGCATCATTCTCATTTCCCTTCCCAATTTTTCCTCTACTTCTCTAACTTGCTTTTCCAACTCCTTTTTGAGCTCTTCCATGGCCTAAGACCAGTTCATGTTTTTCTTGGAGGCTTTTGATGTAGGCTCTTTGACTTTGTTGACTTCTTCTGGCTGTATGTTTTGATCTTCTTTGTCACCAAAGAAAGATTCCAAAGTCTGAGTCTGAATCTGAGTCCATTTTTGCTGCCTGGCCATGTTCCCAACCAACTACTTGACCCTTGAGTTTTTTGTCAGGGTATGACTGCTTGTAGAGTAGAGAGTACTTTGTTCCAAGCTTGAGGGGATGCACTGTTGTTTTCAGAGCTATTTCTATACAGCCAGCTCTGCCACACCAGTGCTTCTCCTCCACCAAGAACCACCAACCTGGACCTGACTCAGTGTTAGGGGCGCTCTGGACCTGGGCCTCCTGAAAGGGTAGTGAGACGCCAGGGAGTCTGGACCTGCTGACGCAGCAGTGCCTGTGTGGCTTCTGTTACGTCAGTACCGGGGCGGCTCCAACTGGAAGGGCTCCACCTTCGGGGAGGAACTGGGGAGGAGCTAACCCGAAACTCCCAATATAAGGAGCACCCCAGAGAGGGTCAGTGGGATTTTGTGTAAGATTTCTGGTACGCCATTGCAATAAAACTGCTTGTCGCATTCCGGTAGCTGCCTGGTGATTCTCCTCTCGCGTCCCCCGGGAGGAGCCGGAGACGTCCAAAGACCCGTGGGCAGGGTGAGTGTGAGGCGGTAGTCGGGGAGAACGGGGTGCTATTGTGGGGCACACCCGTCCGGCCGCCGACAGCTGGCGCCCAAACGTGGGGCTTGACCAGTGAGGCCGCTCCTGCTCCCAATAGATAAGGGGAGCGGAAGACCAGGCAGAACCCAAGGAGACAGGTTGAGCCCTTGGGATGGGACCGAAGGTCTGTAAAGCCCGTGTTGAGCCGGAGGACAAAGGCGTACTCGCCTGCCAGATCTACAAGGTCTGTAAGGAGCAAGGCGTTAGAATTCATAGAAGAGCATGTAGAGAGTGGGTGGAGAAAGTTTGGGTAGTTAGCCCGTGGTTAGAACACACGGGGGTAGATCTGCAGAGATGGGGTTTGGTGGGCCAGCAAATGGCCTCTTACCATAAAACAGACCCCACATTCTTAGACCCCAAGGATTTTGCGATTTACTCGGCGATTGGGGCTGCCCTATCACCCCAGCCACCCCCTATACGGGACGAAAGGGGGGCCCAAGTAGGGGCATCCCTGGCAGGCTCGGATGATGACGATGAGGAAGAGAAAACTCCCGAGCCAAAATCCATCTACCCTTGGGAGGCTTTACAGCAAGGCAAAGAGGACTTCCCATGCCCCCCTCCGAGGGAGGGGTTGTTAGCAGCCCCCAAAAGGAAGGAAGAGCAGAACTCCCTAGGCAAAGGAGGTGCTTCTTTACCGCCTCGGCACCTCTTCAAAGAGGGAAAAGAGGAACAGACAGGCTGGCATAAGTGGGAGGGAACTCATGAGTTCAGGGAGAAGGAGGAAGGGGCCACTGCCCTGCTGGCAGAGATGACACTGGGGCCGCGGAAAGGCTTTTCGTTCAGTACAAAGGGTGCAGCTGCAGCCCGGCCCCCACAGAGCCTGCTGTCCTTCAGCCTACGCCAGGCTGTGAAGGACGGGGAGGATGTAGATTGGGCAGAGTGGGACTCCCCGCTGGCACTACCGGTGCTGATAGAAAATCCAGGCGATATAGACGAGGACAGATATCACCGACCTGTTCCCTTTAAGTTTATTAAAGATTTGAAGGAGGCAGTCCAGAAATATGGCCCAGGCTCAGCCTATGTACAAAAGGCTTTAGAATCATCCTGCCTTACGCTCCCCTGGACCCCATTCGATTTTCAGGAAGTTGCAGAGGCGATTTTTGAGCCCGCCACGGCAGTAGCCTTCAAGGCTTACGTCCGTAGGGAAGCGCAGAAGTTTATTACAGAGCATAATATTGCAGACGAGCAGGATGCCTTAGACATGATTTTGGGACAAGGACCTTATGTGTCTTTACAACACCAGTTAAATTATGACGACCTGGTGAGGAGGGCAGTGAATACCTGCCACATTAAGGCCCTCCAAAAATTAGGCACTCCTGGGAGCAAGGTCTCCTTAACTTCCCTCAAGCAGAGGAATAATGAATCACCTCTGGACTTTATTAGCAGGGTGAAAACAGTAGTCCATGCCACCTTTGGCAAGACGGGCGCAGCACCACCTCTGATAGTGCAGTTGGTGAAGGGAGGGCTGTTACCGCAATATCGTGCAGCGCTTGCATCGCTGCCACATAATCCCTCCCTTGATCAAATTATTGAAAAAATGATGGATTTGCCACACCGAGACCCTATGACCATGATGGCTTCATGCCTGGAAAAACAAACTCAGTTGATGGCACAGTGGGGTGGGAATGGAAGGAGGCTTACTTGCTTCAACTGTGGGAAAGAGGGGCATATGAAGAACGCTTGCCGTGCGCCATTTAACGGCATTAAATGCTTCTCATGTGGCAAGTTAGGGCATGTAGCCAAAAACTGTCGTTCCATGCTAAGACCATTGGAACTATCCTTACCCAGTCAAACTGCCATTTCTGAAAATGAGATTTTAAAGAAAGAGTTAGATGCCTTGAGAGCCTTTTGTGATTCAGTTAAGCAAGATAAGATTAAGCTCCAAAATGAACTGGCCCATAAGGTGGCAGTATGCAAAGCTTTGGCATTAGAATGTGAAAGAGTCAAGGAGGATTCTGATGACCAGATAAAGCAGTTGGAGGATGCTTTAAAAGATGTGCAAAAGAGAATGTATGATTCAGAAGGTAAAATAAAGCAAATGCAGACTCATTTTCTTGCTCTAAAGGAGCACTTGACGAATGAAGCAGCTTCAGGAAATAACAGATTAACAGAAGAACTAAGGGAGCAATTGAAAGAAATGAAAGCAAAATATGAGGGAGCTTCTGCTGAAGCAGGAAGGCTAAAGAACCAAATCAAAAGAAATGAAAAGTTAGTAGAGGAATTTAAAAGGGATAAAGGGAGACTAGGAGAAGAAAATAAGCGACTACAGAAAGAATTTAGCATGTCTGAAATAGAGCGAGAGAAGAGAGGAAGAAAAGCCTTGGAGATGGAAGGCCAATTAAAGGAGTTAGCAACAAAGTTGGCCCTCTCCATCCCTACGGAAAAATTTGAAAACATGAAGAGCTTACTATCAAATGAAGTGAATGAGAAAGCAAAAAAGTTCGTAGAGATGGAAAGGGAATATGAAAAATCACAGGCTGAACTTAGGCAGTTAAAGAGAGAACTTGAGAACTATGAAGCTAAGCTTTCTCAACATGTTAGGCCAGAAGAACATGAACAACTTAAAGACAAATTTGAACAAAAGTCAGGTGAATTTGGAAAGAAGATCACTGAGTTAACTTTGAGGAATCAGACATTACAGAAAGAACTTGAGAAGGTTGGTTCAGATAATAAGCTACTAAACCAACAGTTGCAGAACTTAGAGATTGAGATGCTGAACACAAAGCCAATGAATGTGACACAAAAGTATAAAGAAAGAGAAATGGAAACTGAGAAACTTAAGCCACGGATCAGGCCACATTCATAAGAATCATATACAAGATGGCCAAGATCAGGGGTGTACAATCACTCCCCGAATTACAGATGTGGCTACCGGAACAGAGCAAGAGGAGGAATTTGCACACTTGGTAGACTCCAAGGACAAGATACCAGAAAAAGGCAACTTAGCATATGGTCCGAAGGAAAGAATGAAGTCTTCTTTGGCCCCTTCCCCAACTCCTCACTTTCTGAAGAAGTTAGTAAGAGAAAGCTGTCTCTTTAAGAGACCAGCCAGCGATCTGCCTCTGATCATCTTAAACGCAGGGTCTCCACAACCCCAATAAAGCATGGCACCTGGCCTCCGTTACATCAGAGGGCCAAGCAATTTGTGCATAGGATTCAAAAATCCTCTCTGTGTTTTTTGTCTCTGTGTCTGTGTGCTGTATCTGTGTTTCTGTGTGTGTGTAACCTGACACCCTGTAATGTCCACTGTCTCTTTCTCTCCCTCCCTGACTCCAGTCTCTTCAGAGGAGCGGGAGGGCAGGGGGGGAGAGCAGGAGAGAGGAAAATGTCTTCTTGTTTAACGGTTTATAGTTGTTGAAAATAATGCTCTTTCTTTCTCTCTTCATCCCAAATCTGGCCAATTTGGGATGTGAGGAGAGATAAGAGAGGAGGCGGGGACCTTTTCCCTGAAATTTAAAGAAATGTGTTACTCCTGATTTGATGCTTAAGATAAAGTCAGAATTTCTCATACCATTTGGCACTAAGGCAAATTTGGAAAATGCATAAGGAAGAGACACTCTGAGTCTCCCAGTATGAGGAGAAAGGGACATGGTACCACTGGATCTTTTCCAGAGTCCCACTCACCTTAGACTGGCAAATTCAAAGCTCTCACTTCCAAAAAAGTTTTTAAGGAGTGAACACAGAAGTAAAATTTACTTGAGAAAATTAGAACCATTAAGATCTTGATTTAGCAGATTCTGTTGTAAAGAAAAATCAGTTTATAAGACAAAAGATATTCTGTATCCCCCTCCAATCCGTAGACTCCTTGGGGGGCTAAGAATTCCAGCTCTATGTCAGAAGTATATACAAAGATGTTTTAATTCCTGTGTGGTGAATGAGAATCACCATGAGACTAGTATAGATAAAAAAGTTGGAAAATATTTAATGACATAACGGTATTAAATCTATAGAGTTGATAAGTACTTTTCAATCTACAACTACAGAGATCCTTATGTGCAATTTAGTGACCCTCATTCCTGTTTGAATTTGAAACAAGTGGTTTAAAGCTTCCAAAACAGAGAAATGAAAGCCAAACGTGAAAGCCAATCTGAACATAGTGTACCCAAAGGACTGTTACTGACTGTTACTGTAGTCCTGAGAAACAAAAATACTTCTTCGGATAGGAATTATCTCCATAGATATAACCCAGTCCGCCCGGGTGAAAACATTTCTAGCTCGCTGTGATTTTCCTACGTTTGCTACTTGGAAAGTTTAAAGTGATTCGTAAATATACAATAGAGAGTTGGCTTCTTTTCAAAATAATTGCCCTGTGTACAAGCTGCTTTTTCTTATTTAGGCCCTTTTATTCTGATGTGCCTTTCCCCTAAAAGTCCTCAAATAAATTAAATCATAATACATAGAAACTGTAGAAATTAAAATACAACCCCTATAAGAAGGTAAAGATCTCTCAGGGACCCCTCAATAATTCCTTAGACCTTTAATTCAGGTGCTGGACTCTGCAGCTTCCCAGCACCTTCCCCCCTTTCAGTCCACAGCCAGGCTCTGCAACTATGAGGAGAAGAAAAGCCTCTATGCTTGGTAAGCCTAATGTATGTAATGATTTGGGAATGCAGTTAATGTCATCTGAAATTTTTCTATTGTACTTCTGAATTGTAGTAAAATTCTCCTACGTTGTAAAATTTAAGTGACTAGATATGAGATTAGACAAAGTGATCTTTAATTTGAATTTTGGTGAAACTACAAAATGAAAACAATTGTGTAAGTTACTTTCTCAGCCTTGCTAACCCTACCTTGTTAAGATCACAGCTAAAACACTTCTGCCAGCACTTAGGAAACTTGTAAGATTGTTAACTAGGTTATTTGGGATTACTGTTTTAGTGTTAAAAACCAATTAAGTTCTGAAGAGATAAAAGAAATTGTGTCACCCACCTTTTGACCTAGATTTGTGGGTGGGTTCTATTAAATTTTATACGAATATTGATTAGGGTAAAGATGTTGCTTATTATGAGTTGTTATGATTGCTGTTCAATTAATTATCAACCCCCTCTGCCTGGAAGGGAAACCGACTATACCTTCTTAGCAATGTTTCAAATTTCTTAGGGCAAAAGAAGTAGTTAGAATACTGGCCCAGTACATTTTAAACCGATCTAATTATAATACGTGATTGCAAACTATTTGTAAAACTTTCCCAAGAAAAATGTGAAGGGAACTTAGAAATTCATATTCGAATAATTGAGAAATTTATTAACTATATAGCCCCAAGAAAATTCTATTTACTGTAGTTTGCTGTTCAATAAGGGAATGGTGGTGGAATCCATTCCCAGGGATGTTACAAAGATCGCATAATTGTAATAAGATACATGCTATTTAAATGTAAACTGTTTTAAGTTAAAAATAATTGCTTTATATTAATTTTATGTGGATTTTCTTCAATGTGAAGTTTTGGTAATGAGATGAATGATTCTCTGTCTTAAGCAATTTGGGGTCATATCTGACTGCGGTGAAGCCACCAAAATGGAAATTAATTGGTCTTGGTTTTCAAGTTTTAATGGATGATAATTATGGTTTTTTTTGATATTTTGTTATACGTCTCAAATTTTTCAGCTATATCATCTGTGTTGTTAGAAACGCAATTTCTTTTATAATCTAACTGTTATTCGGTTCCGAATTGTAATTTGAGAAATCTTAAATTACCAAATTTTGTCTTTAATTGTTTTGCTATCATTTGGGAAATTTGTGAGATCATTAATTAAGCTATTGATGTTGTTGCTTAGAGATAGTATTTACTATGGTGAGTTTAGTTTTCCTTTTTTTTAATTATGTGGAGAAGGTGGAAATTAATAATATCAGGATAAATTATAAGCTGTCTGAGAAAGAGAGATTTTTTATGAAGGAAAGTTTTGTGCACTCCTTTGCATAATTTTTGGTAAGACTCGACCTTGAATAAGTTTGCTCAGGGGAACAGCAACAGATAGCACACAGAGTTCTCTGTGTAACCCCTTCCTAGAGACCATGTTGCTTCTCCTTATTTTGTAACATTGCCAAGGCCCTTGGAAACTCTCTGCACTCTCTGCACGGGCAAGGTCATCAGCCCAGAGAAAGAACTTGTTTGAGTTATGTAGGTCCTAAACAATGCACTTGACTTGCTGAGGAACTGAATGTACAATAGATGGAAAGGATTCTAATATTTGGCTTTTACACTGGGATAAGTTTAACGTAGAGGATGAAAGATGTTTAATTAAATCCCTTATATATGTGAGTCCTATTCTCATAAAACAAAAAGGGGGAGTGGTGGGTAGGCTGACCCATGCGCAGCTCGCTACAGCTACCTTTACTGCCCATTTTTTATTACTGCCAATTTTTTATTTTTTACGATTTCGTGATGATGGCCTCACGCCTGCGCTAAAATATTATGCTGGAGGCCAGTGTGAAAGACAGGAGCCGGGCCAAAAGGAGACACCGCCGCCAACTGCATGCCTTCAAGGCAGCCCAGTCTGGTGGAAAGATGAGAAAGGGGTGTGGCACGGGCTGGGGAGGGTCGTAATTGGAGGGAGAGGGTATCTTTGTGTCTCCACAGATGCCACAGGAGAACAAATCTGGGTGCCCATCCGCCGGGTCTGTGAGGTTGCGCCCCCGTCGACGCCCCAGGGAACGGAGGCCACGGCGGAAAAACAGGACCGTCCAGAGAAGGAGGGCTGCCTTGAACAATGCCCTTAGCTGCCTGCTTGCCATGATCCAGTTGGCGACCCCATCCACATCTGCTCCTGCCATCTTGCCACCCCTGGCAGTGAATCCTACGCACTGGGCCATTACCCCGAATCTCTGTGTAACCCCTATTCCCTACAATGCCTCCCAGTATGCACAATTAGAGACACTTCTTATAACACTGCCACTAATTTCACAACTGAACTGCATATGCTAGATGAGGTCATTGTGGCCATACAGAATGCCACTATACAATTCAATGGCGACTGGGAAGAGAACTATACCAACGCTAAGGCCTGGTGGGACACTCTCAGTGTCCACCAGTTGCTCCAATGGGCCTCCATTGGAGGACTTGTTCTCATACTAGCCTTTCTTATCTGTCTGTTCCTGCCCTGCTTGATTTCCTGTATGATTGGGGTTTTGCGCTGCTCCTTAGAAGCTGTAAAAGCCGATGTCATTAAACAAAAAGGGGGAGTTGTTAGGGGCGCTCTGGACCTGGGCCTCCTGAAAGGGTAGTGAGACGCCAGGGAGTCTGGACCTGCTGACGCAGCAGTGCCTGTGTGGCTTCTGTTACGTCAGTACCGGGGCGGCTCCAACTGGAAGGGCTCCACCTTCGGGGAGGAACTGGGGAGGAGCTAACCCGAAACTCCCAATATAAGGAGCACCCCAGAGAGGGTCAGTGGGATTTTGTGTAAGATTTCTGGTACGCCATTGCAATAAAACTGCTTGTCGCATTCCGGTAGCTGCCTGGTGATTCTCCTCTCGCGTCCCCCGGGAGGAGCCGGAGACGTCCAAAGACCCGTGGGCAGGGTGAGTGTGAGGCGGTAGTCGGGGAGAACGGGGTGCTATTGTGGGGCACACCCGTCCGGCCGCCGACAACTCAGATCTTAAGCAGGCTCTGCACTCCTGCTCTGATCCGCCACTTAATTCCTCCAACCAGGTGGGCCTGGGGCCAGAAGCAACTGCAGCTGTAGTTCTGTAGCTGCACCACCCCTGCTGCTGCCAGGGCGGTGGCCGAACCACAAACTCCTTACACTCCCCACAGCTTTTCCCACTAAGCTTCTCTGTCGTCTTTGGTGTTTGTGGGTTGAGAAGTCTGGTAACTGCCACAGCTCACTGATTCAGGGCACTAGGGCCTGTTCTGCCCAGCTCCCGGTCTGGTTGGTCCTGGCACAGCCCATGCTGAGCTCTGCTCTGCTCCACTCCTAGCTCTGCACATGATAGACCTTACCCCCCACAACCATCCAGGCTCTCCTGGGCTGGAACCCTGCTTCCCTCTGATATTTCATGGGTTCTGCAGTTCTAGAATTTGTTCAGAGCCATTTTTATAGGTGTTTGAAGGGACCTGGGCGGGGAGCTCATGCAAGTCCCTGCTTTCCAGCTGCCCTCTTGGCTCTGCCCCCCACTTATATCTAATTCACTTGCATGTCATGACATCACCTTCCTGATGTCATGGTCCTCTTCCAAAACAAATGACAAACAATGAATGAACAATGGTCTTCCATGTGTCTTTCCTCATTTTATGTGAACCTTCCCCACTGGGAATGTGTTAACCTGTGGAAAAGTGTATCCCTGAATGTATGGAGTATCTTTGTTCTCATTTATCTTACTATAATATTTTTTTGCTTTGAACTAATATGACTTTGGGCTAGCTGTACTTCAACAAGGGCTTGTGAGCCATGGTTTTGAGTAGATGCTGACCCACACCCAGAAATATGTCTCAAATTCAGCATAGTATTTAGGGGACCCCATGTATAAGAGGGGAGCACAAGTGCTACACATTCAAAAATATTTATTGTAGCATGATTTGAGAGACAGAACAAGCAATTGGGTGGGAGGAGATAATTAAGGAAGGAGTCCCATGGGCCCTGCCACCTGAGCTGAACCTGTAGAAAACCACAGAATTTAAGAGGTGAGTATATGGAGGTGAGGAACGACTGTATTCCAGGCAATGGAGGAAGACCTCTTTGAAGGCACAAATGTTATGATTACTTCAGGGAATAACTAGTAGTCTAGTTTGTCAGGAATGTAAAGTGGATTCCCTCCTTAGTTCCTTCTGCTCCCTGCTACAGATTCCTGGTACCCACCAACCACCAATGTCTGGCCCCACAGATTTCCATGTTGTTAGTCTATCTTCCCACACAAGGCACTGTCTTATTGACTAATCCAAAGCAGCTCTGGCTTCAACCCCATGCACATCACATTGGAGCTCTTATGTCTGCTTCTGGTTGTCCATATTGGGAAGGGCATTGACATGCTATGGAGCAGGTCCAGAGTATAATGATCAAGACAAGGGAGCTCAAAACTGTTGAGTTGCAGGAATTTGGAATGTTGACTTAGCCTGGAGAAAAGAATACATGGAGAACTTGAAAGTTAGGTTCATAGGACCATGGATTTAGAACAAATTAGGACAATCAAAGACATGTATTTGAAGAACTGTCATGTAGAAGATGAGGGACATTTGATGTTCTTGGCCTTAGAGGACTGAAGTTAACAAGTCAGATTTTCAACATAAGGAAATGTGTCCCATTGGATAGAAGTATCCAAAAATAGAATGTGTAGTCTGGTTAGTTAATGAGTTCCCTATCATTAGAAGTCTTTGAGAGGCTGGATGACTACTTTTATAGATTTTGTAGAAGATTCATAATTAACGTGGGACTTGGATAACCTTAGATAACCTTTAATTCCATCCCTCTGGCACCACTGGTCAGCATTCCTCACATAAAAGGAATACCCTCAACTTGCCCAAGGCTCATGAACCACCCTCTTTTCCCCACTCCCTCCAAATATTCTCTAGTTTGGTAATTCTCAGTGTGGTCTGGGGTCCCCTGGGTATTCCCAAGGCCCTTTCAGGGGCAATATGAGGGTCAAAACTTTTCATAATATTGCATGGTCCTTTTTGAGAATGAAGGACAAATAACAACCACAATAACAAGATATTTTAATTTCTATATGGTAAATATGAGTATAATCCACATAAACAAAAGTTCTTTGTGTGTGAGTGGTTCAATAATTTAAGAGAATAAGGGAGATCTAGCACTTGAGTGGGATTATTCAAGGTATTCAAGGCTATTGGTCACCTATATGATATTTGTCTCAATTCAGGTTAAAGCATCTATGTCCTTAGCAATTCTTTAGAAATGCATCTTCTCAGGTTATTTCCATTCTGTCGCTCCCCTTTACTTGGGAGGAGGGATGCTGCCTACATGAGAAATTATTTTATTGAGAGTTGCATCCCGCTGCTTGCCGTCTCCGTGGAGTATATTAGATATGAATCAGTAGTATAACAGTCTATGATTTTTATCACAAGAACTAACAACTGTGATAGAATTCTGCTTTTTTGGCAGCCTGTTGTCTAATTAACAACAAAAAATAGGAGCCATCAAGAAAACCAGCGTGTTCTTGAGAAGGATGACAAACTACAGTATCGAGGCATCAAATTCCAGGCTAGACACCATTTATATAAAAATATTCACAGCAGCATTTTTTTTGTAGTAGCAAAAGAACTGTAAGAAAAATGAATGCCCATCTATTCAAAGGATGAACATATTTGTAGTATACATGAATATAATGTAATATTATTGAGCCATAAGAAAATGACAAATATAAAGAATTCAGAGAAACTTGAGAAGATTTGCATGAATGGATGCAGAGCAACATAAGCATCTAGATAGATAGATAGATGAATGGATGAATGGATAGACAGATGAATAGATTAGATAGAGAAATAGACAGACAGACAGACAGACAGACAGATAGATAGATAGATAGATAGATAGATAGATAGATGGATAGACAAATGGATAAATTAGATAGAGAAATAGATAGACACGGACCAATGGATGGCCAGACAGACGGACAGACAGACAGATGGATAGATGGATGGATGGATAGATATAGATTAGATAGATAGACAGAGAGGGAGAGGTACATGCATAGATACATAGAGAATTTCTTAAATGTTTTTATATATTAGGATCTATTCGAAGCACTAAAGATCCAAATACAAGTAAATATATGCCCTACCCTCAAGGAGCTTACATTCTAATGATTGAAGACAACACAAAATGGGGAGATGGAAGGTGGTGGGGAGGTTCTTGGGAGAAGTCTGGAGAACAATTTATGAGCTGTCTACAGTAACATAAAGAAAAACAACACTGAAAGATTTCAGAACTTGGCTGCAGTGACCAACCAGGATTATGGAGAACTGATGGGGAAGCTTGTTTCCACATCTTGGCAGAGAGATTATAGGTGCAGAATGAGACAAGTGTTTTCAGACCTGACACATATATTGAATTGTTTTTCTTGACCGTATTGATTTATTATAAGAGAAGGCTGCATTTGGAGAGAGGGGGAGCATCATTGAAGAGCGGTGGTGATACAGGGGGAAAAAAAGAAAAGTATATAAAAAATTAAGGCAAACAAACAAAAAACTAGGCCAGAAACTGAACGTATCATCATTGTTCCTTTCCTAGTGTCCTGGCCTGCTGCTTTTGAGACTTATTTCTGTTCACTAATCCGAAAACCAGAGTCACGAGCTGCTGCTGCTGGTGACAGCAGTAATAACAAGAAAAGATATTTATGCTATACATTAAGATTTGAAAAGCGTATTGAGCCTCCCAACAACCCTGTGAAGAAAGTGTTGAAAGTATTGCCACCCCCTTTTATTTTGTTTTGTTTTTTAAAATCTTTTTTTATTGATGTCTTATTTTTACACCACCATAGTTTTCTCCAGTGTTCTTTCCTTTCATCTCCCAAAGAGCCATCCCATACAACAGATATTTATTTTTAATAATTTATTTTCAGAAAAAGTCTGAAAATATGTAGAGGTGGACTTGCCACCTCCACAAAAAGGTGGGTTGGGGGCACTACCCCCATTTTATAGTTGAGGGAATAGATTTAGGATGGTGAATTGACTTGCTCAGATACTCATGAGAATTAGATGGTTCAAATATTAGATGTCTCTCCTTATATCAAGTCTAAATTTGCTTTTCTGAAAATTCTCCCCATTATGCTTGTTCTATTCTCTAGGGCTTCCTAGAATGAAGTTAGGCCCTTTCTACAAAATAACCCTTCTGTTGAATAATAATAATAATTACAGTAATAAATTATTGCTTATTTAGACATGCCAAGTTAGGTTTGGGCACCATATCTTCTCTAATACAGGTTTTAAAAAATCAGCAAAGACTTCTGTTTCATTCCTTGCCAGCCTCAACTTGTTCTGAGCTCTAGCCTTCCAATATCATACCTATAGGCTGTGCCCCACTTTTATTTATTCTATTACTTGCTCTTGCTTTTGTCTTCTGTACATGTCTTTTAAAAAATCTAAGGCAGCATGTGAGCTCCCTGTGCATCCACATCAATCTCTTTAGCCATGTCCCTCTTTTATTCCTCATTGAAATTGTTTCTCTTTGTGTTTTCAGGATTTCAGTCTTAAGGACTTCTCCTTCCTTCTGAGTATACTATAAATACATTCTAAGAAATCTTTATTAGGAACACTCTATCTCTGTGCAGAAGCCTGTTATTCTTATATTATAAGTCATAGTCTAAGGAATCCAAAGCCAGTTCTCATACAACATTATCTTAATCTGCTGCTCGTTTTCCAAGTCTGCCCTTCTTTTCAGAAACCCTTGCCTTTGACTGGTAGCTGTGATGCTCTTTGTGCCCCTAGATTTTTTTTTAAGCATTTCACCCAAAACTTTATGATCTTTAGCACTGCTTTCCAGCTAACTTTTGGCAGCCTTATTGTACCCCTGTGTATCACAAAAAGTGATTTACAATGACAAGGTCTTGGTGCGTAGCAGGTCTACCATGACTGAAGCAAACCTCTGCCCAGACCTGATTGGGTGTAGAATGTTCAAATGGCTCCTGTAGAGTAAGCAAACATGAGCCAATTACTAGCAAAGAGGATAGGAAAAAGCTTTAAGAAGAAAGCACAGTTTGAAACAATTAGATCTAACCATGACTGATTGAGAAGCATCTGGCACCTGATAGACTGGCTTGGCTCATAATTGCATAGCAAAATTGTCATTTATTAAGTGCTTACAGGTGTCAGGCCTGGACTCAAGAAGACTCATCTTCCTGAGTTCAAATCTGGCCTCAGATGCTTACTAGCTGTGTGACCCGGGGCAAGTCACTTAACCCTGTTTGCCTCAGTTTCCTCATCTGTAAAATGGCATGGAGGAGGAAATGGCAGACCACTCCAGTGTCTTTGCAAAGAAAACCCCAAATGGCATCATGAAGAGTGGGACATGACTGAAATGACTGAACAAACACAAAACAGGTCCTTCTCTCAAGGGGGTTTACCCTCGCCTGGTGAGATACATTATGTGTAGAAGTAGGATCAGGGCCTATTCTTGTGGTTTTATTGGTATAGGAAGCTTTCAAATGAGGTAGCTTCTTCTACCAATTTAGGTAAGCACTTTATAAATTATAATCATGGAGAGCTGTCTAGAAGTTAAGTAAATGATAATATCTAATACCTATTATTTGCCAGATACTGTCCTAAGCACCTTACAAATATCTCATTTGAACCTCATGACACCCTTGGGAGATAGGTGCTATTATTATCTTCATTCCACAGTTGAGAAGACTGAGGCAAGAAGAGATTAAGTAACTCTTCCAAGGTCATACAGTGTCTCAGACTAGATTTGAACACTAGTCTTGCTGGCTCCAGGCCCTGGTGCTCAATGCACTATGGCACCACCTAGCTGCCCGAGGTCACATATCCGCTGTATTTCAGAAATGATGCTTGAAGCCAGATTTTTCTACCTCTAAAATGCACCTAGTTCTCTGTTCATTTCCACCGCTACACTCCTATGTATAATAAAAGGCATTTTGAAGTAAGATAAGGATTCTGAGAGGTAGAGATGAAGACAGAATATGTACCTTGCATGGGGATAGCCTGCTCCCAAGCATGGAGGTAGGAATGAGACTTGGCATATTTGGGTAGTAACTAGTGGTCTGGTTTGGCTGGAATGTAGAATTCTTTAAGAGAAATAAAATGAAATAAAGATGGAAATGTAGGTTGGATCCAAACTGTGGAGAGTCTTAAATACTGGGCTGAATAGTTTTTATTTTATTCTAGACAAGGTCAATAGGAAGCCACTAAACCCACTATAAAGACTTCCATTTTGGACCCAGTGATGGCCTGTATATCTATTTATCTGGGGACCAGTCTAGCTAAGTTTGAAGATCATAGGATCATAGACTTAAAGCTGGAAGGCAGCTTAGAAGCCCTCTTGTCCAACCCCTCCTGGTGTTAAAGTGATTAAAAATCTTCCTTGCCCATTAATCTCCTTAATAGGCCTCAGGTGGAGCTATTTAAGGGAAGGTTGATTAGGGGAGGCTGGTTTGTAGGAAGGCCCACACCCTTTTGCTAATTAGATGTGAAGTCCTTGGGCCCTAAAAAGGGTACATATGTACTCTGAGGGTAACCTTAAGCTCTCAGAACTTCAGGCTCTCAGAACTGAGGGAAGAGAAGACACAGGCAAGCAGACAACTAGGATTGTGAGTGAGTGTTTATGGGAAGGCACCAGCAGAGGGGAAGGTTATGGGATGGCTTGGCTACCCACTTCAATATTGTGTTTTAATTTCCTTGCTGTTATAATGAAGTGTACTTACTGGCTTTGAGATACAGTTGCTGCTATGTCGTATCAGAGTTATTGGTTTGGGGATTTGATCCTCTGGTGGATGAATAAATGTTTTACTTCTTCTGCCTTCTATATGGAGAGTCTCTTATATTCTTTGATACGGAACTATACAGGCATATCGATACTGTGACACTTGCCTTATAGATACACCCCTTATTTTACAGATGAAGAAACGAGGAGCAGAGAGGTCCAGGGACTTTCCCAAAATCACACAGTGAATCAATAGTGGAGCAGGTGTCTGAATAAAAATCACCTGACTCCTTTCACTGGACTGTGCTACAAAGACTCTTCACCAGGTAAGCCGTGTGAATCCTTTGGCCCAGTGACTCTTCAACATCATTTACAAAATTTGGAGGGATTGAGATCTGCATTGATATAAGGGGAATCCCTATATTGATGCAAGCATAAATTTTAAAGAACTGAAGTAAAGGTGCAGACAAATATCAAAATAAATAAAGTATGAAGAAAATGGGTTTAGGAGAAATTTGAAAATTTTGTAGGGAAACTCTAGTGTGGAACTCTCACTATGGATCAGTCAACAGATTAATCAACAGGTATTTGTTAAATGTCTACTATGTTCCTAACACTGTGCTAGGTGCCATACAAATACAAAAATCTGAGAATCCTTGTCCTCAGTGGATTACAAGGGAAGTAACAGATAAGGAAATGTAGGATTTTTTTTTAAATATGCAATGATTTTTTGAGTGTTTTGGGAAGAATGATGCACTAATAGCTGGGGGAATCAGGAAAGTCCTCTTGAAGGTAGCACTCTAGTTGAACCTTGAAAGGAGCTAGATGCAGACTGGCACCTCCATTGTGAATTAGAATCTATGAGAGTTCCCTAGATCTTTCAGCCATTGAGTGACTTGTCCATGGTCACATATACAATGTACCAGAGATAGACTTGAACTCAGATTTTCCTGAATCTAGGGCCAGCCCTCTATATAAGATGCTAGGCAAAACAAAAATGTGCTCCTTGGGATTTCTTTATTATTTGTAAGAAAACAAAATTAATAAAATCCTCCCTTATATTTCCCCACAAATTCCCAGTACTCCTCAGAATGCATTGCAGTCTCCCCATATTTCAAGATGGAAACAGGGAGAGCCATGGATGGACCACATTATGTGCCCATAGTATTGTTAGGGGGCAGATTCAGAATAATAAATTCTAGGTCTTCCTTTTCTCCTGGGGTCATGTTGCTTCTTGCTCAGAGAGTAAGTGATTCACGATGATTCAGTAACTCACCTACGATCACTCAACTACACTTAAAAAAAATTACAGTGCTCCTCAGACAATGGAGCTGTCCCAGGAGCTGTACTGTGCCTCATTCTCGGATTTCTCTATCTTAGCTAGAAAAAGAAAGAGAGGCTTAGCAAAGTGCAGTGAATCATAGGGCAGGCTTCAGGATTACTCTTTTCTATACCTAATACCAGTGCTCCTGGGAAATGATGACTGTCTCATCCCAGAACAAGAATCTATTTTGCATGTTAAGTAGGCTGAGTGATTGACTTCAAAAAAAGTAGCAAAACCCCCATACACCAAGCACCCTCCATCTCTCCCACCACCACCCTGTTCCCTCACAGGCACTAAAGTGGATTCATTCTCCCCTCTGCAGTTGGTTTCTATAATTCCAAATCATTTTCATCTGGCAAGTCAAGTGAAGCCAAGTTTCGGGAGGGAAGAAACAAAGTGCGTTCCTTGGAGTGGAACAAAGCTGCTGCAGGAAAACAACCCCACTTGCCATGTAGACATGCTTGCCCCTCTGGCTTCTGTGGGGGCAGGTGCTGGGTCTGGCACCGATGATTTTGTGGGGCTCATACTAATTGGTTGTTTGAAATGGGCTGCCCAGCTGGCAGATGTGCCAGGCTCTGAAATTGCCCTGAAGGAGCCCTGATTCATTCCTTTCCCCAGTCTGAATAAGCTATTATTTGAAAGGTAGAATGGAGCCAGCCTATGCTGCACTGACATGTTGGGGGATGATGGAGATACTATAGAAGTACCTTACCTGAACTTTGGAGTGGTTTTGATTTTGCTGTCAATGAACAGGTCAAGGCAGCCCATATTGCCTCTAGTTCTAGGATGTGGGTCAAAACAGATTTGGGGGTTGGGAGTGGAAAGGGAGAAAGAGAAAGGAAAATAATGAGAAAGAACCAGCCCATCTTACTAGGGCTGGTGGCATTAAATATGGGGCTCATCACCCTTTGAAGTGCCTCGCTCTTTACAATGTCTTCATGGTGTCCCTTTAAGTGACACCCCTTCCTATGCTAGATGTGAGAGAGAAAAAAGCCAAGGTGGGAGGGGGTGTGCGTCCTAGAATTTCTCTCCCTTCAACTGACAGGGCCACAGCTCCAAGGGAGAAAGATGATTTTGACCACTGGTACAGCAGCTATTAATATGTTGGCTGAACACATGTGGTACCTTCAATGAAAAACAAAACGTGTTGAACATTTCCTACAGGCAAGGCATGAGATGGGGGGATAAGAGATGCCCTCTGCCTTCAAGCTCACGTTCTGGTTGGAGAGATAAAGTATAAAACTTATGAAATTCAATTCAATATACGCTGTTAGAAGTGTTGGGAGAACTCCAAAGTTTAGAGAAGACAAAGTACCTGCTTGGATGGAACTTTAGCAGACAATCTCAGAGGACAGTTTGTGGACTCACGGTGGTGAGAAACTCCTCGACCAATGCAAATTTTGGCTCAGTTTACAACCATCTATGTTTTGGTAGCTAAATCATCTCTAAGCCATCTGTAAAATGAGGGAGTTGGGCTAGTCAGCTTTTATGTTCCCTTATAGCTCTAAATCCAAGCTCCTAGGTTCTACAGTTGTCCCACCCAGATATGTAAAAGTGACCCACTGAAGGGCACGAATATTGTAAAGTCTTGGAGGACTAGGTATTTATCCTAGGTCTTCTTGACTCCATGAACAGTATGTCAGAGTTTCTCAATATTATGTTATAAATGCACTAGAGGTGCGTTTCATATACATGTAAAGCAAAGGGGTCTGTGTACGCAAAATGGTAACACTAAAGATAATTCAAGACATAACAGCTCTAATTAAACATTGAACATAGTTCACAGTATAAGGTAGCCATATCTCTTGGGACTAGACTATATTTCTCAGAATTCCTGGCTCTAGAAAGTGATCCAAAGACTCCATTTCCCATGAGAGTAAAGGTGTAAACAAACAGTACCTGTGGTATGGGATAATTTTGTCAAAGGGAGGTGATGACGGGAGAAGGACTTACAGAAAAAAAGAAACCAGCTCCAATGACAATGTTCAAGAAGCCAGGAGTCTTGATGTTCTTGAGAGCCCAAATTACAAGGAGAGAAGTCATCTAAACCTTGGTGGAGTTTTGGAGACTGGCTGATCATCTGAGTGGCAATACAGGCACTGTGTGTGTTGATTTATGTCATGCCTTCCTTCCTCAATTTGTGGTCTTGGAATAGTTTTATTCCTAGGAAAATCTGGTGGGTATAAGGGGAAGGGAAGGAACAAGCATTTTAAAATGCCTGCTATATTCCAGGGACTGTGTTAAACACTTTCCAAATATGATCTCAGTTTATCTGGAATCAGGGAAGAGGTGGTGCTCTTTCAGGAATGGGTGTCGAGTTGTGTTTCTGTTGCTTTACTTTGCAATTCTATCATGATAAAATATTTTATTATTTCAACCTATGTTTCCTGCTTGGTATGTTGATAAGGTGCAAGCTGAATTTAGATTACTTTCAGAAGTTCTCTGAAAACTGGATTGGGACTTGATCTAGGTTAGGTAAATATAATCAGCCCTATTTCCTTCACATTGAACTTTAACCTATATGAATCCAGAATTGAGTGGAACATAGGTTACATTTTAAGGCAAGGGGAAGGGTTTGTGCAGCATAATAGAATTATAATTAATCATCATCAATACCCCATCACTGAATCCTTTGTGTATATGAATACCGAAGTGAATGAAAACAGGACCATCCATTCCAGCACCCTTTTTTGACAGGTGAGGAAAATTGGGCTTGGCAAAGTAATCAGCCCAAAGCTACACAAATCTCAAGGAGCAGAGCTGAGATTCAAACCCAATTGGCAATCCAATGTCCTCCATGATACACTAAGCCCATTCTAGTATCTGAGATGGATGAGCGATTGCAAAGTTGTTGCTCTTCCCCACAACTTCCTGCTTTGGTCTCCCAAGGCAACATTCTCCAAGGAGAACTGACCTTAATAATTTTTAGCTATAATCTCCTCTTCTCTCCTCCATCCACTCTGCTTTTTCACTGGACTCACTGAACGTCTTCCCAGCTCCTATTCTGCCAGTCCCCATTAATTGTTTTTATTTATTTTTAATTTATGGAATAAAACAGGAATTTCTCTAACATAGTATAATAAAAAAAGATGATTGGACATGAAATTCCAAATCTACTATGTCTAACTTACTATTCTTTTTATACATACAACAAAGTTACCATGTACATTTTTTCCCCTCCTTCTGCCCCTTCCCTCCCCCACTTTGAGATGGCTGCCATTAGACACAAAACCTTCTCTTTTTTCATGGTTCAACTCACTCACCCTACTTTAAAGCCTTTCCTGCTGTCTCTGTCCCTCCTCCCCCCAAGCTAAAAGGGAAACGTCTCCCTTCAAATCTCTAGAAACACATTCTTTGCATCTCTGACCATTTCATCTTCCAATTTCTATGATAATTATCCACCTACAAGTCTTGTTTTCCCTACTGACTAGAATGCAGATTCGGAATAATAAAGCTCAGGCCTTCATTGTTTCCTGGGGGTAGGTGGGCAGATGGAAGCAGAGAAGGCTTTATAGAGAGGTGACTGAGTTGGGAGATGGAGTGTCCTGTCTGAAGAACAGCGAGGAAGATTACTAGATCTTAGAGGACATGGGGATAAGGCATAAGAAGACTGGGAAGGCAGGATGAGGCCAGCTTAGGAAAAGCTTTGAGGATCAAACATAGGATTTTATATTGGATGCTGGAGGTGACAAAGAGCCACTGGAGTTTATTGAACAGAGGAATGACATGGTCAGATCTGTGCTTTAGGAAGATCCCCTTGATAATTGAGTGGAGAATGGACTGGAGTGGGGAAAGACTTGAGACTCACTAGAAGGCTATTGCAGTAGTCCAGGCAAAAGATGAAGAAAGGCTGAACCAGAGAGATGGCAATGTCAGAGGAGAAAGGGGGTGCGTACAAGTTAAAGTTAACAGGACCTGGCAATAGATTGAATAGGAGGGGTGAGAGGAAAGAGTGGAAAAGGAAACAGATATTTATTAAGCACTTATGTGCCCAGCACGATGCTAAACATGTTACAAATATTATGACATTTGATCCTTACAAAAACCCTATGTGCTTGACAACTCCAATGGTCTGTGCCTGTTATCAGCTTTTTCCATCATTTTGTGAAATGATGTATGTTTGTTCCAAAAGCATTTCTGTAGGTTTTTGACATGTTTGCATACAGTCCAGAGTATCTATTAATTCTCTTCCTCCTTGTTGGCAAGGAAGTGCCATTAGTATTGTCTTGTTGATAGAATAAGGATTTTTCTTAGGATACTTTTCAAATCTGCTATGGTTCATTTTATAGTTTCAAAAGTACACATAGAACTGGTATTGTGTAGGTGTTTGTTGTTTTAAATGTATTCTGTTCATTCAGCTTTGATTTCAAGTCTTCTAGTTGGCTTTATGCCAAACTTAAAAGAAATCTCTTTGTAGTTCTATTTTAAATATGTATGTCTCCTTCCAAAATCAGTTGAGGTATCAGTGTTGTTTTTGTCAATTTATAATAATTTTTAAAGTTTCCAGTAAGTAAAGTTCTTTATCATCCTTACTCTACTCTCTTCAACTTTCCCTCTTTGGTTTTTAGTAGCCACTTTATTTCAACTTTTATTTTGTTTAATCTAGATTTAAGAATGATGTGGGTTTTTTTAATGGTTGCTTTGATGGATCAACAACGTGTTGGTATGTGACTAAGACTGGAGGACACCATTTAACTAATGGCAGCATAAAGCCTTTGCCTGTAACTGATGCGATCTGTTTCCAATTTCGTAACAATATCATCCTGATATGTAATCATATGTATGTATCGGTATTTTCAGTCCATTTCATTTATACTTCTGATTTGTCCACTTTAGTGGTCAGTAACATCAGCACTAAAGCATTTCCAGTAGAATAAAATACTTGTAGAATTGGAACACCAATGAGCATTATCCATTTTGTTGTTCTCCAAGCTGATTGATCATCACATAGGTTTTGAATAGGGCCAGCCTGCAATCCTACGCCACCTCATCTATATTTTGAATTCATAGAAGTACATTCATCACAATAACTTGGGTGCTCTCAACTGGCCAGCATTTCAGCGTTCTTGCCAGGCCTTCATAGCTACTGTAATAGTCTCAGGGTACACACAGTTCTCACTATATATCACCCTGGCTGCCCTTTTTTTGATGTTTGGGATTTGATGGGACTACGATTGTAATTATTTTCTAGAACCATGGGATTCTAGGGAAGGACATGTGAAAACTGACAGTTGTGCAGTCCACTGCTCCCACAGGTAACATTTTGGGAAATAGTGTTGATAGGACTAGGTGTTACTGACTAACGTGGTGACTAGGTGGGGAAGTGAGGGCAATGGGAAGGATTAGCTCTAGTTTATCCTCCCAGGCTATTTTGCTTTCCCCCTTATGTACTACATATTCCAGCAAAATTTGCCTAATTGCTCTTCTCTTTTTAAAATATCTTTTTATTGATATTTTCTGTTTCTTATATCACCAGAGTATTCCATGTATCCCTCCCTCTCCCCAAGAGTCATCCCATGTGATAAATAGCATTTTTTTAGAGAGGAAAAAAAAGTGGTATAACTGATTGATCCATTGAAAAAGTCCAAAAACACATGCAATGTATAACATCTCTGACCTCCCACCTCCTTGAAAGGGAATCTCACTTGATCTTTATAATTTTGTTTCATTTATTTCTGATTTTTTTTTGGTATGTGGTTGTTCTTTCCATTTACAACATTGTAGTTACTGTGTATATTGTTTACTTGGCTCTGCTTACTTCACTCTGCATCAGTTCATACGGATCTTTCAATGCTTCTCTGTATTTTCACACATCATTTCTTATAGCCCAGTAGCATTCCATTATGTACATGTATCAAAATTTGTTTAGCCATTCCCCAGTTGATGGGCATCTACTTGATTTGCAATTCTTAGCTATCACAAAAAGCTCTAAATATTTTGGAGTATATGGGGACTTAATTCTTATTGAATTATTGAGGTATAAGCCCAGTAATAAAACCTCTGGTTCAAAGGGTATGGACGTTTTAGTCACTTTATTTGCATAATTCCAAATTGCTTTCCAATATGGCTGTACTGTTTCACAACTCTACCAACCAAGGCTATACAGGAGGTGGGAGAGGGGTTTGAGTGAGCTCAAGGTCAGTTCCTGAGTTTCACAGGGGGGTGGAGTTATCTCCTTTTGAATTCTAGGTGCCCTAGGCCATGGAAGCAGCTGAATTTGCTTTGTCCTTGCTTCATAATTTATGTTTTGAAGAGGTTTGAGAGGTTGGGGAGGGGCAGGGAATGTCTAGTCCCCCATTTTGTTTCTTATATGACACAGAAGTCCTGTTGCTTTTCTTTTTCTTCTCTTATTTCCTGCCTCTTCCCTATACTTGGAATGCCTCATGGAGAGGGATGCAATATTGTCCATCATACCTCCATCTCTACAAACTCCTAACTCCCTCCAAGGCACAGCTCAAATGCTGCCTCCTTCAGGAAGTCTCTCCTAATTCCCCCAGCTGTTTGCGCCACTTTCAACACTGAAAAAATTTTGTATTGTGTGTGTAAACATATATATGTATATACATACATGTATGTATGTGCGTATGTATATATGTATATACACATATATACATATACACATACATATGTACATGCGTGGAGAGAGAGAGAAAGAATATGTGATTATTTTTCTATGACCAGTTAATCCTTCCTGTGCTCCCTCCCCCAAACCAAACACAGTTGATATAATCACAGAAAGGAAGGGACGGATAAAAGAGATAATTAGGTATTACTATGTTACCTAATTGTAAAGATGTTAGCAATTCGTCATTCCAAGCTTTCCTGGATTGATTGGCTATGCTACTGATGTCCTTCAAAGAGCTGAGTTCACCGGCTCTTAAGAGCCAGCAGTTAAGGAAGAGCCCAGCATCTACCAAAGTATATCTGACAAGCAGAGATACTCTCTAGATGTATATGGACACAGAGTGACAATATTTTTAGGGAGATAGTAGCTTTGAGGAACATGAGCCCTGGTAATCGTTAGTTAACCTACGGAGAGGAATAGAACCTGGGATCTCCAACGAGCAACTTGTCTAGAAGAGATGCTTCATCTAGTTGGGCATAAGAGTAACCTGAAGACTCCACAAGGAAAAGAAGCACATTGAGACCCCGTGATACCAGAGGTGTGAATTCCCTTGACCACCTAGTTTGCCTAGATTTGTGCCTCACTGACATTGCACTCTAAGTTAACACCCACTCTTTCCCATGGGCTTTCTGGGTATTTGTGGACAGAATATGAATTACATAGGTCTGAGTTCAAATCCTGCCTCAGACATTTACTAGCTGTGTGTCTCTTGGCAAATCGCTTAACTTCTCTGTGACTCAGTTTCCTCATCAGTAAAATGGGGATAATCATAGCACCTCTCTCTTAGGGTTGTCATGAGGATGTGCTATATAAATGTTAGCCATTATTATTAGAGCGAGTCGGGAGACGGTGCCAATCTGAGGCAGCCTGGCCTGGCTCACCATGTATTGAATGATACAATAAGAGACAGTCCCATGCGTCCAACTGAGAAAAGCCATTTAATCTGTTGGTATTTGACAGTAATGACAGAGAATGAATGAGTCGGTTTCTGAGAGAGGCTGCCTCTGAGGCAGCAATTTACAGGGCCAAAATGGAAGAAGATCTGGACGTTGCTCTTGTCGGTAGGTGGCCGAGGTAAAGCAGGAAGAAAGCGTGTCATTTCAAGGCCGCCATTTTGCAGTTGGAGAAGCTACTGACCTGGCCACAGTCCCTCACCCCAGTGGCTGTGGCCCCACTACCTAGGAGGAAAACAAAATGACCTTTGGCAGGCAGAAACTGGACAAGCCTTTCGCTTTTCCTCTCTGGTTATCTATCCTTCCTGCACTGCCCTTTAAACTACCAGCACCAGTCTTAAGATAGTGGGGCTCACCAAGTTCAGCTCCCCAGGGGAGCCATAGAAACACAGCACAGGCCTTATTTACATATTAGACAAGGGAATCACAAAACCCATGTCCAGATGATAATATTTTGAAAAGCCGCAGGGAGCTCTGTAGCTGCTTGAGACGGAGTCACTCTTTCATGTGATTAAAGAAACCCCTACTGCGTTGGGATTTTTCTTTTTGTTTTGTTTTGTTTTATTTGTGTTGTTTTTTTAACCAGAGTTTTCTTCTTTTTCTCCAGGAGCCCTTACATATTTTAGTCTTTTTAGTGCCCTGGTACTTACTATTCATTCTTTCAAAAGAAAGGGAAGCTCAAGCTTATGAATATATCTCCTAATTATTGCAGTCCTTGAGAAATTGATTACCTGCAATGCAGCATGGCTGGGTGCCTCCCTGCCCCTCCTGCCCTCTAATACTGGAAATGAGAAAAATGGGAGCTTGCCAAAAGCGGGGCAATATTTCCCCCTCCTCTTCATCTTCAGAGTCACCCAGTGAAGCTTCTAACAAGAAGTTGGACCCTCTCTTGTCCTCCCCATCCTCCCCCCCCAACTCTCATGAAAAGTTGGGTCTCTTCCCAATTCACAGAATCTCTGACTTGGAGGAGAACTTTAAAGACCATTTTTTAATCTGACTCACACAAGAAACAAGAATTTACCTTTAAACCACCTCTGACGAGTGATCACCCAACCTTTGTTGGTTCCTGTCATGAGGGAAGAGGGAAGCCAACACTTCCTAGGACAGCTCATTACGCTTTGGGTTAGCTCTAATTGTTAGGAATTTTTTTTCCTACATCGAGGCGTCATGTCCATTCACAATCAATCATCGTGCATTTATTACACTACTACTACGTGCCAGGTACTGTGCTGGACTTCGGAATGCAAAGACAGAAATGAAACAATCCTTACCCTCGGGGAGATGGCATTTTATCAGGAAAGGTATATATATATATATATATATATATATATATATATATATATATACACATATATGTATATGTATACACACACACACACGTATAAACATATATAAAATAAATGAGGTAATTTTGGGGGGAGGGAGGCATTAGTATTAGGGGGTTATCAGGAAAACTTTAATGCAAAAGGTGGCTTTTGAGTTAGTCAGTTAATCATCATTTATTAAGTACTTACTATGCATCAGGCCCTGTGCTAGATGTGGCCAGATGGAAGTTCCTAGGGGTCTTAGGTGACCACAAACTCAATGTGAAGTCAATAGCGTACCATGAAAGGCAAAGAAGCTAAGGTGATCATAGGCTGCCTTGAGGGGCATAATGTCTAGGAATAAGGAAGGTATACTTCCAGTCCTGATTCTGCCTTGGACATACTACCATCAGGAAGACTGGGTTCACTTCTGGGTGTGGCAGTTCAGAAAGACCATCAATTAACTGGAGACCAACCAAAGGTGGTTTACCAGGATGGTGAAGGGCATAGAATTCATGCCAAGAGGATTGATTAAAGTAACTGAGGGTGTGTTGGTTTGCTGTTATTGTTGTTCTGGAAGACACTAGGTTTTGACTGTTTTATCTAGGCTGGACATGCAGTGGCCAGCTGGATGTTCGTGGGCCCAACCTCACTGATCATCCCCACAGAGGCTCGGGTTGGTTCTTCCTTTCTTTAGGAAGTCTAATGGCCCCGTGCTTCTGGGGCTCACCATATTCATTCTAGGCTTAGTGTGGTTTTAGCCCTGCTGCTCAGAACTTGGGAATTACCAACTTCAGCCTCCCCAAGTAGAAAAGATTACAGGCATGTGCCCAAACAACTGGAGGACTTGGGGAATTTTAACCTGGGGAAGAGATGATTGGGAGAGTGGGGCAATGATAATTTTATCATTGTTTAGTCATTTTTCCATTGTTTTTGACTCTTTGTGACCCCATTAAGGGTCTTCTTGGCAAGGATACTGGAGTAGTTTGCCGTTTGCTTCTAACCAGATCATTTTATAGATGAGGAAACTAAGGCAAAGAGGGTTAAGTGACTTGCCCAGGGTGATACAGCTAATGTCTTAAAGCCAGATTTGAACTCAGGTCTTCCTGACTCTAGGCCTGGTGCTGTATCCACTGTGCCACCTATCTGATAATTATCTCCAAGTAAATGCAGAACTGTCATATAGAGGAAGGATTAGATTACCTGGCCTTAGAAGGCAGCACCAGGAGTAATGGGAAATATTTGCAAAGAGGCAAAGTTCAACTTGGCACAAGAGCGAACTTCCTAACCATGATAACTAGCCAAGAATAAAATGGACTGCATTGGGAGTGAGGGGCTTGGCCTCAGCGGAGGTTTTCAGGCAAAGACTGAAATGGCTATTTGTGAGGGATTTTTGTAGAGAGGAATCTTTTTCAGGTACAGGTTTGAAGAGGCCCCCTCCAATTCTAAATTCCTGGGATTTGAGAGGTCTTCTAACCTACCCACCATGTCCAAATAGATAGCCTGGCATGATTCCCCAGGCTTTTGAATTTCACATGCCCCATTAAATCCTGAGAGGTAGAGAATTGGGCTCGTAGCAATTAAAGCTGCCCATTCAAGAATCATAGGGCCTTCCACTGGTGATTTGTTTCATTGCTCCTCTGAAGAGCCCCTGGTTTCTCCAAAAGCTTACACCTGATAAGTCCTTTTCAATATTATAACTGAACACCTGGGCCCTGAGAGTCTGGACAGAGCAGAAATCAAGCGAAAAAAAAAAAGTCAAAGGAGAAGCATCTGGTGAAGAAGCCATTTCCTTGTTTAGAATCCACATTGACGTTTTTATCTCCAGCATGGACAATCTTTGTGCATCAGCGACTGGTCATGAGGCCACCGGTGTAAGGAAGAAATTGTATAGGGAGCTAGCTGTGAAGCGACCTCTGGAGAGGCAGAAATCATAGCCGTGAACAGATAGAAAGGGAGGATTATTTGATGTAGCACAGTACGTGGTTATGTGATATAAATGTGACCAGCAGGATAGGAAATCCACCTAAAGGGGGTCTACACCATACAACACCTGACCAAGAATGAAAGCCCACTGGCACTGTGGGTAATGACTCTCCTAGAGACAGGAAAGGGTCAAGCATTTCTTTCAAGACTCAGCTCAGGGTCCACAAGCTCCTGATTCCTCCTAATTACTTTGAATCTATTTTTTTATATATTCATGTATGTACATACTGTTTCCTCTGATGAAATTTACTACCCTTGAGGGTAGCTACTGTTCCATTTTTACTTTTAAATTATTAGCTCCTTGTACAGTGCCAGGCAACAACAATACATCTGCTGTTTTAGCAGCCAGTTATCTGTGGGCTGGATTGGTGTGAGCTCTGAGCTTTGATCTATTGGGCTCTATGATCAGAGCGCAAAGAATGAAGCAGCATTTGTTCTCAAACAGCTTTTTTATTCCTTCAGCAATTCACCAAATTCAATTCCAAAAATATTCATTAAGCACCTGCAGTGTTCGGACTGGGGGGTGTTATCATTAGCAATCTTGTGATGAGAGTAGAATCAAGAGCGATGGACAGAAATCACCAAGAAAACGACTTTGGCTTGGTGGAAGGAAGGTCCTCCTGATGTTTAGAGTCATCTTGAAGTGCAAGGGGCAACCCCCACTCCCACCCCCACCCCCTCACTGGAGGTCTGTAAGCAAAGGTTAGAATTATCAATTGTTGGTAGACAAGGCAGTTCAGTGGATAGGGTGCTAGATTTGAAGTCATCCTGGCCTCTGCCATTTCTGCTGTGTGACCTTGGGCAAATCCGTTCCCCTCCGGATGATCCCTTGCCAGGTACATTGTAGAGGTGATTTGTATTTCTCTGATACAGGGTGAGTTAGATGGTCTCTGGGGTCCCATCTAGCTCTTCAAGGCTGTGATTCTAAGGCACGTAGCAGTGATCACCCACCTGCCATGCCTTCTCTAAATTGGTTGCTATCTTTCCATCTCCCGAATGAAGGACAATGTCATTCATTGTAGGAGAGAGACAGCTGAGCAATTCTCCCTCCCAGCAAGCTGCCATGGTAACAGTTATCCTGAGGTCCCAGGGCCCGTTCCTCCCCTGGTAGCTCTCTGTGCCCCATTGCTCCACCTTTCCTGTTAGCTGAAGCCAAAATGTGTCCCTCTGTGTGTATCCCTGCCAGGGGCACATCTTGCCTGCCTGAGGTCATGGATGTAGGCACTGTAGGGATTCTGGCAAAGCAGACTGGCAAGTGGGAGTCGGTCAATTGCCAGATGAATGCCTGAAGGCCCAGCCTGCTGGAAGATTTGTACTGAGGTTATTGGCCTTTCCCTAAAGGCATGCCTGCATGGGAGGCCAGAGCCTCTGGAAACTGATAATCTGACTTAAGCAGGCTTCCATGTTCACTTTCAGCCCCAAGTTCTCCAGCAGAACTAGTCAGCATCAACCTCTGGATCTCAAAGACACTAGAAAGCACTTATCTTGATAGACTATATAACCTGATAAATCTCACAGCTACAGATTTCTCCTTGAAAACTGAAGCATGTATTTATCAACTGCATAGGACTAAAGCCCACATTTATTACTTGGGTGAAATTGTGATGTGTAAACAAATATGCCAATCTGCCAAATAACTTTTTTTTTTGCATGGAGAATTTTTAACTCTAAAACAAAATTGTAACCATCCATTTATAATGATAGCTGACATTTATATAGTCCTTTAAGGCTTGCAAAATGTTGTACATACTTTATCTCATTTAAGATCAAAGGAGCATTGATTCAGCACTACTGTAGCTCTATTTACGGGCCCCGCCACTTCTCTGACCAAAACAGGCTTGCCTGGCCACCACTCCCATATATGTGTGTTCCCCTCCTATTAGAATATAAGCTGCTGGAAGGCAGGGACTGTCCCACTTTTGCATTTGTATACCTAGCACTTGACATATCATAAGGGCTCAAAAAAAATTTTTTTTATCGATTCATTTATGGATTAAGAATTGCTGGAGCTAGAGACATACTCCATGCAGGTACAGGCAGGGCCAAGGATACTGAATATGGAGAAGATGGTCCTTCTGTTGATTGAAAATGATTAATAGGATGTACAGAAAGAGGGTAGAATTAGGAGTTAGGAATATCTGGGGTCGAATCCTGCCTCAGACTAGCTATGTGACCCTGGATACCCTCAGTTTCCTCATCTATAAAATCTTATAGGGTTGCTGTGAGGATCAAATGAGGAAATGCATGTAAAGCAAGCCTTCAAATACCATAGAAATGACTGAATGGTGATGGTGATGATGGTGATGTCATTGTGGGCAGGGACTATTTGGTTTTTAGCTTTGTATCTCTAGTCCTTCTGATAGTACCTTGCACACAGTAATAAATGCCTTTTTCAGTCTGGAGCTGGACCCTAAGAAGTTATGTAATCCAATTCCCATTTTAGAGATGAAGAAACTGAGAATCAGCACAGTCCCGTAAAGTTTTATATTCTTTGTTTTACAAAAGGGGGAGAGAGGGATGAGACTCTAGGAGGTTTAAGTAACTTGCCCATGGGTTAAGTGTCAGTGGTGGGATTCAAACCCAGATCTCCCCTGACTCCAGATTCTGTGCCCTTTCTACTACATTCAGTAGATCAAGGCTCCATGCAAATATCAGGACAACAGAATCTCAACATTAGAATACTCTCTACAAAATAAAGCCCTGGGCTTAGAGGCAGGAAGAACTGGATTCAAATCCTGCTTCTGACACTCTCTAATTCTATGACTCTGGGCAAGTCCCTTCACTGATCTGTGCCTCCAGTTTCTCATCTGAAAAAAAGAGATGGGTCCCAGTGTCCTTCCAAGGTCCCTTCCAGCTCAGAATCCATAATTTCAGACAAGCGGTCCTGTCTTCTGTTCTTGAAAGCCTCATGGGAGGGAACACTCGCTGTGCCCAGAGGTGGACCACGGCAGAGTAAAAGGTTGCACAATTGTAGAGGTTCTAAGTGGAACCTTGAGGAACTAGATTCTGAGCAAAGTCTCCCCCCATGAGGCTTGGGGAGCTTGGAGGAGGAACTCAGAGGTTCCAGGAACTTCCAGCAACTCAGACCAGGAAAAAGCAATAGGCCCTTAGCTCCAAAGAACTCTCTCCAGCCAGGTAGGAGCTTGGGCCTGATTTGCACCCTAGAAAAATCTTGTGACATCTGTTTGCCATAAGTTCCCTTCTCTCTTGCCAGCTTTTGGCCTTCATACTTACGGTTCATGAAGAAAAGATTCTGGCCCAAGAAGCACAACTTCTGCTATCCTGTGATGTTACCCTAGAAAAAAGGAGACGCATCATAGAGCTGTAGGCTCAGAGTGTGAGGGCTGGAAAAGGACTTAGAGCTCATCTAGTCTAACTTTCCTTTATAGATGAGGAAACTGGGCCCTAGGGAGGTCTCACTCAAGATCTCGGAGCTAAAATCAATCATCAGGCAAGCATTTATTAAGTGCTTACTTACTATGAGCCAGGCACTGTGACGGGCACTGGGGATACAAATACAGGAGTGAGATAGTCTCTGCCCTCCTGGAAGTTATATTTCACAACCCATACCTGAGCAAGAATCCTCTATGGCAAATGGTCATCCAGCCTTTTCTTGGAGACCTCTTATGACTGAGGACCCACAACTTCCTGAGACAAGCCAGTCCGCCCTTGGATGAATCAAATTATTAGGACATTTGTCCTGACATTGAGCTGAAACATTCCTCTCTGAAGTTTCTCCCCATTGCTGCTAGTTCTGCCCTCTGTGTTGAACAAGGCTAATCTCTCTCTATTTAATTTCTTTTCAAGTAACAGAAGATAACTATCATATCACATTAATCATATAAATCATAATATCTCATATCATATGATATCACATCATAATCATATCAATGATATAAACCATCATATCATATTGCACCATGTCATATCATGCCTTCCCATCTCCAGGCAATGCAGCACTAGTTCCTTCCATCCACCCTTGCATGGATTATTTGAAGATTTTTGTCCCACTAGCCACCCATTCCCTTGTACCCTGTTGCCCCCCAGAGCCAGTCCCTGACCCCTTATTGGCCAGGAAGGAGGTGACAGTGATGTAGAGGTGTTCCATTTTCAAATCGGAAATGACCAGCAAAGCTGGAAGGAAGAAGTTGAGTTGAGGGTGGGAACCAGCCATGGTCATCATTCATTCAGAATTCCCAATGTTAAAAGATGAGTGGACTCCAGGCCTGACTTTGATTTACTATAAAATCATAGGTTGTTTATATTCTTTATTTTAGAGATTGGATGGTTTATTATTTAATGGTCTAATTTTTTTAGAATGGTCCATATTTGATAGTTGAGGAAATGCAACCACAGAATTTCAGAGTGAAAAGGAACCTTGACCATTGAGTCTAAATCTCCCCCAAGCAAGAATCCCCTCTCTGACCCTATGTCTGGCAAGTAACCTTGGCTTGAATACTTCTGGTGAGAGTTTTCCATTTCCTCCCGCAGATGCACTTTAGGCAGAGATTTTTAGGCAAAGAGAAAAGTTAGAGTCAGAGAGGAGGATGACTAAGACACCCCACCCTATTTCCTTGTTACCTTATCTCCCTCTTCCAAGGCTCTCCTGTTGCTTTTTGAGGATGCTGAGTGAATTTGCACTTCCCTACATTCTAGGCCATGATCTTTATGGAATAAGACTAATGGAAACTAGATGCATCCTGCCCTGACATATCTGAAAGTGTTTCAACTTATTTACCCTCCTGAGTACCCCTTTCCTGAGGCCTTTAGTACCTAATGGGTACTCTGCTCAGTGTCTAGGATGGCAAAATGTGTTATCCTGTTCCTTGTGGTCATTCTAGGCGTCTTGTGGATTATTAGCAGTAGACATTATGATGACTGCTATTAACCACAACAACGTCCATAATAACTTACATTTGCTTGAGTATCCCTTATTCAGAAGACACCAGAATGATTTCTCCTTTTGGAATATCTTGTAACTAATGAAATACAACACAAAGTATTTTGGTTCTGGGAAAAGGGCTTTCAGGTGCTAAGAGAAGCCTTTCCCCTTGGTTATTAATGTTTTTTCTCTCCTCGATTGTATGTTGTATTCCCTCTACATACACACAACACACACACACGTGCACAGACAGCAGATGCCAGTAGAATGTAACTTCCTTTAGGCCTAGCTCTAATTTCTATATCTGTATCTATATATTCTACCTCTAATTTCCATATCCGTATCCCAAGTATATAGGATAAGGGTTGGCACATAGTTGGTGTTGAATAAATGCCTTTTGGGTTGGATTAAACTGAGAAATATCTTTTAGTCCAACAGGCGGGATCCCCAGCTCTACTTCTTGGTTGACCACAGTAACCTACAGAGTTGCTTGTAAACAATGAGGTAGGGCCACCCAGAGTCTTATTCAGTTCAAGAAACTCCCGTTGTAACCATGGTATAGAAACAAACATTGCAAACATCTTACTTGTTCTTGTCCACTTGGTTCCTTCTTTGTTTGAGAAATGTCTTGGGTAGGACATTCAAGAAGGGAACTGACTCATAGAGAAAAGGCAAACACTTTTTTACCTCTACTTTCTGATTCACAAATGTAAGTAAGGATTTTAAGATTTCTGCTTCTGTTTTTTGTTTTTCATTGCACTCCTTTTGGTGGGTAGGTGAGCTGGTCAAAGGAAACACAGGTTGGTAAAGGGTATTGATTTGCCAGATGTGATTAAAGGGGGGAGAGAAATAGGTGAGGACCCAGTAGAACCTTGCAAATTCTCTTTGGGTAGAGTGAGATTATCCTTACTACTTAGAGGAGATGTTGGGGAGATGGAAAGGAGAGTGGGCAATGATGGAAATGTCTTGAATAGGCACTAGGTGTTTGTTGGCTAACTGACCTAAAGTGGTGGGGGGGGGGGGTGGAGAGGAGGAACATGGTCTGCTCTAGAAAGGAGATGACTTTTTCAAATAGGAATAAGAAAGCCAAATTCCTCTCTCAAATGCATTTAAGGTTTTTGGTTTGGCTCTCTCTAAACTCGGAAAGACTCTAGTGCCAAGGGTAGGGGTGGGTAGGACAGAAGAAGGATGTTTTAGTGAAATAAGATGTTCCGGCAATGGCAAGGTGGGAAATTGTTCTGCCAGATGATGCAGCTTCAGCTATGTATTAAGGGCTCTGTTTGGGAGAGGTGAGGTGTTGTTTTTTTTTAATTTATTCAGTAGTTGGAAAGGTGGACTAATTTAAATTGTTTCTTAATTGAAAAATATGATAAACTAAAACAAATTAAAAAAGAAATAACATGTCCTGGGATTTGCCTGTTTTGAAGGGTGTTTCCATTGAATTACCAAATTTTAGAATTAGAAAGGATTTCAGTGGCTGTTTGGTCCAACTTGTACTCACAAGACTACCCCATTAGTCATTCTGTCAGACATTAAGCATTTATTAAGCACCTACTATGTGCCAGGCATGGTGCTAAGCACTAAGAATACAAAGAAAAGCCCTCCCCTCCAAAAAAAAAACCCAAACAAAAACAACAACAAAACAGCTCAGTCCCTGCTCTCAAGGAGCTCACATTCTAAGAGGGAAAACATAAACAACTAGATGGTACAGTAGATAGAGTGCGGAGCCTGGAGTCAGAAAGATTCTGGCTTAGGACACTAGCTGTGTGACCCTGGGCAAGTCACTTAACTCTGTTTGCCTCAGTTTCCTCATATGTAAAATGAGTGGGAGAAGGAAATGGCAAACCGCTCCAGTATCCCTGCCAAGAAAACCCCAAATGGGGTCATGAAGAGCCAGACACAACTGAAAGGACTGAACAAAATATACAAGACTAATACATAGTAAATGAAGGCAGTTTGGAAGAGGATGGCATTAGCAGCTGGGGAACCCAGAAAGGCCTGCTCAGGAGGTAGACTGGAGTAGAGTCTTGAAGGGACTTCAGTAGACCCAACAATGGTCATCCAGCCTCTCCTTTAAGATCTCTTGTGAAGGGGAACCTATCATCCAGAAGAACTCAAGGGCAAAATGAAGCCCTTCTTCTTCAGACACAAAATCTTTATGGCAAAAGAAGTTCTATAGGGATTCAGCTTTCTAGCAACTTGTCAACTGCCCTTCCATATCTGAGGCTTTGCAAGACTTCACTTAATTTCACTCCTCACAAAAGGTGACGTTTGGGGTTTGGGTGGGCAGAAGGGTCAGCTGTGCTGACTTTCCAGCACAAAAATGAAATAGAAATAAAAAATAGTTCAGTTCAGGGAGGATCTGGGAAATATCCGGGCTTTCGTCTGCCATCCAGGCTGGCGCCACTTTCTTTCATAGGGCTACAATGGGCCATGCTCCATGAGAGCGGGGGCTGTTTCTCTCAAGTGACAGACAAAGAGATAGCTGGATGAAAAAGGTTAATGCCTTTTCTGGGAGAAAATAAAAGCAAGACAACCTGTGTGGGTGAGAAGAGCTTGCAGGTGACCAGCGTTCACTGTGTCCAGTCAGAGGAGGCCAGTGGGCCTGACAATGTCTGACAGGGAAGAGAACACACGGTGTTCTTTCATAGTACACTAAGTACATCTGGGTGGAGGGAGCCCCACCTCAAGGTGCCTCTTGGCAGGAGCCTGGATTTTATTTGGGAGCCAACATTGTTCATATTTCCCTATGAGCTCCACACAAGGTTGGGTCTGGTGCCCCCTGTTGATCTGAGATGCCTAACCAACTTTGGAGCAAAGCCATCTAGAGCTCAGCGTCCCCAGATCCTGGGCTGTCCTAAAAGGTATATTGTGCTGTATTGTGAAAGTTGCCTTGGAGAAACTCTCTTGGGACTGGCCAGTGAAGGAAAGAACTTTAATGGGGCTGATTTTAGCATCAAAAATTTAGAGCTGGAGGGAACCTTAGAAGCCGTCAGACCTGCCCAATCATCTAAAGATGAGGAAATTAAGACATAGAGAGTTTAAGTGACAAGAGTCTCATAGCTAAGTGTCAGAGGCTGAATTGGAACCCAGGCTTTCTTGATTGTAAGTCTAGCTTTCTACACACCATACCATATTGCCTTTTGCATGAGGACACCCCCATTCAATTTGACAAACATTTATTCAAAGCCTACTTCTGGGCACTGTGTTGGGTACATGGAGTACAAAGACAGAAGTGAAAGTCTTGTCCCTCACAGAGTTTACATGCTAGGGAGATATAACAGTGCGATTGAAAGAATGCTGGGTTCAAACTCTCCATCAGACACTGACAGCTATGGGAACTTTGCTTTGTGCCTTGGTTTCCCTGTCAAACAAGGGGCTTGAATTCAATGACTTCTAACCTTCCAACTCTAAATCTATTATCCTACAATTCTCTATACATGGACAAGTTCATTCAAGGGACGTACAAACAATATAACATAGTTTCAAGAGGGAAAGAACATTAACAACTTGGAGGAAATTGGGAAAGGCCTTCTTTAGGAGGCAACATTTGAGCTGTGTCTATAGTGATGTGTCTATGAATTCCAAGAGGTGGAGGTGAGGATGGACTCTATTCCTGAAACAAGAAAATGTCTGTATAGAAGCTGGAGATAGAATATCATGGAATGGCCAGCTGGTAAACCAGCTGAATTAAACAGAGACTGAGTGCATGAAGGAGAGTAATACCACAGATCTAGATCTGGAAGAGACCTAGGGGTTGTCTAGTCCAAGTCACTCATATTACAGATGAGGAGCACGAGTTGTTAACTGAGACGATAACTCATTTGTCCAAATCACACAGGTAGGGAGCGGCAGATTCATTCTTGGTTCCTGTGTCTCATCTCTTCAGTTTCCATCCCACTTTCTGTTCCACCTCACTGTCTCTGAATAATATGAAATGATTCTATTTAGCTGAACTCTCCTGGGACTTTTGTTTTGTAGGACCATCATAAAGAAAATGGTTAACAGCAGTGCATAGTCTATTTGACAAACATACTCTGATCAGGAACTGAATTTGTTGTTGTCTTAGGGTCATGTTGATTCGCATTTTAAACCCCATGACTTTTTAAGATCATAAGACACAGCTGCTGAACATGGAGAGGCCATCTAGTCCAGTGTTCAGTAGCTAAGTGGTATAATGGGCAGAGCTCAGGGCCTGGAGTCAGGAAGACTTGAACTCAAATCTGACAAGAGAAAAACAAAACAAAACTGAGTCCCTTGCTTTCAAGGAGTTCGCATTGTAAGGGGGAAAACATATAAACCATTAGGTAGTGGAGTAGATAGAGTGCTGGGCCTGGAGTCAGAAGGATTCATCTTTATGAGTTCAAATCCAGTCTTAAGACACTTGCTAGCTTTGTGACCCTGGGCAAGTCGATTAACTCCATTGGCCTCGGTTTCCTCATCTGTAAAAGGAAATGACAAACTACTCCAATATCTTTGCAAAGAAAATCCCAAATGGGGTCATGGAGAGTAGGATATGACTGAAAAGACTAAACAAGAACAAGGATTGCTATTGAGCTGCATACTCCCTTCACTAATACAAATTTCTGGCCTTCTACACTTGGTGAATGGTCTTTATTGTTGTCAAAAAAAAAAACCCCAAGAAACAAAAACAAAAAAACAACCCATCACTTTGTGGCCAGCCTATTGATGAACTTTCTTGACTCAGCTAGTTGGTCTTCAGAGGACAGACACATAGTTCATCACCGGCCCATATGTGTTCTAAGCATGTCTGACTTGGTTGGATCTCTCAGAGCTTGGTCTCCACTGGCATAACATTTGAGAACCCAGTATCCCCTCCATGCTACATCACTGGCCCAGGTCAGACACAAGTAACTGTCATACTGGGCAGCAAGGTGGTTCATTGGATGGTGCTTCCTGGAGTCAGGAAGACCTGAGTTCAACATATATCTAGATTTGTGACTCTGGACAAGTTCTTGGTTTCCTAAACTGTAAAATGGGGATAAAAGCACCTATTTCCCAAGGTTATTGTGAGGATCAAATGAAATAATATTGGTAAAGTTTCTAGCACAGTGATTGTCACATAGTAGGCACTTGATAAATGTTTATTCCTTACCTCCCTCATACAAAATAACACACCCATGCCACTAACTAGCTGTGTGATTTTGGGCAAGATACTTGGCTTTTCTGTGCCTCAGTTTCTCCATCTATAAAGTAAAGGAATTATTTCTTATAAAGGCCCATGATTTCTTAATTAATTAACCATCTAAGTGAGCTGGATTGGCAGTATGGCTCATGTACTCTCTTTTCTTCAATTCAATGAGCACTTAACTAGTTGTCAATTAACAGATATTTATTAAATACCTACTATGTACCAGGTACTGTGTTGGGCCTTGGAGATACAAGCACAAAGAATGAAATAATCTCTATTTATTATCAGTTTACATTTTAATAGAGGAGACTACAAGTAACAGCTATCTTCTATATGCCAGGCATTAGAACAACCATCAAACAGAATAGGCCTTGCTCTCAGGGAGTTTACATTCTCCTATGTACGTAGAAAAATAAATACGGAAGAGATAGAAGGTAATTTGTCAGTAGTGGGTGGTGGGATGAGGGCACTAATGACTGGAAAAGAGCCAGATTCTGAGAGATGGAGGTGAGGAGTGAGAGCATTCCAGGCACAGGGACAATAAAGATATGGAGGTAGGAGATTACGTGCTGAGTACTGGGAACAGCAAATAGTCCAGTTTGACTTGAATATAGGGGGAGGAAAGGGGAGTAATGTGCAATTAGACTAGAAATAGGGGCTGAATTCAGATTGCAAAGGGATGTAAATGCTAGAAAAAAAAGAGTTTTTGTTTTATCTTACTGGTAATGGGGAGCCATTGAAGCTTCTTAAGCAAGGGGGTGACATGTTCAGACCTGTGCTTTATGAATATCAGATCCAGAGCAACATCAAAAATGAGGTGCTGCTCTTCGGCTGATTGGACAAACAAAACAAAACAAAACCAAACCTGAAATAACTATTTAAAGCATGAGCAATTTAATTAATGGCTTCTGCAGCATTTCTGTTCATGTAGAAAATTAATGAGCCCATGTTACCTCATGCAGAACTTAAACAACCAACAACCTCCTGAACATCGCATGATTGAATGAGGAATCAAAGCTTTTTCATTCTGCAAATACACCCTTGCCTTTCTGATACCCAAAGAAGGCCACCCAACCAGACTTGGCTCTCCGATCCATGGAATGGGCACTGGCATCACCTGCTCCTTGTCTCACATACAGGGACTTAGTGAGCAGAAGGAATGTTTGGAAAAAGCTTTGACCTCCTAGAGCTGGAGGTGGACAAAGGGTTGGCCTTTGTTTCCTCTAGATTGGGGGGGTGGGGGAATGTTGGGGGAGAGAAGAAGGCCGCGGGGAAACTTTGTGGATTAGCCAAGGAGTGTTTGCATAAAAGCAGCTTGCTGCTGTCTCTATACTCCTCACAGAATCACAGATTCAGAGTTGGAAGGAACCTGAGAGGTCACCTGCTGCAGGGTTCTTCAACATTTTTGTGTCCTGGACCCCTTCAGCGGTCTGGGGAAGCCTGTGGGTATCTTCTCACAATGGTGTTTTATGTAAATAAAATAACATTCAGAAAATAACGTTACTGAAATATATACGTTTATATGTGTTTGTATATGTATGTATGTAATAATGGTAGCTAACATTGATATAGCACCAGGCTACGTGCCAGGCACTGTGCTAAGTAATTCACAATGATGATATCTGATCCTCACAACGACCCCAGGAGATAGGTGCTATTATTATCCCTATTTTACAGATAAGGAAACTGAGGCAAACGGAGGTTAAGTGGGGTCCCATAGCTAAGAGGTGTCTGATCTCAAGTCTTCCTGATTCCAGGCCCAATGTTCTATATCCACTATATTACCTAGTTGTGTATATATTCACACATGCACATATGTATATGCATACGTATTTATATACATGCATGTAATGAACCACGAGGTGATGTATGTATAGATTATATGTGTATGTATATGTATATGTGTGTATATATGTGTGTGCATATACATATATATATATATATATATAGAGAGAGAGATAGATAGATAGAGAGAGAGAGAGACAGAGAGAGAGAGAAGGATTTATATGTGTTACCATCTGAGTCCATGGATGCCCTGAAATCTATCCACAGACTGTTTCAGGTTGGAGAACTCCTCATCCAGTCCAACCCATACCCTCTATACCATCCTCTAATAAGTGGTCATTTTGCTACTCCTTGAAGACTTCCAGTGATGGGGAACTCATTACCTCCCCAAACTACCCATATCCCTTCTGGATAGGTTTAATTATTAGGAATTTTTTTCCTGACATTAAGCCTAAATCTGCATCTCTAACTTCCACCCAATGCTCCTAATTCTTCCCTCTAATGCCAAGGAGACCAAGGCTAATCCCTCTTCCACACGATGGCTTTTCAGATACATGAAGACAGCTGAAAGACGTTGCTCCTTAGTCCTCTATGCAGGTTAAATATCTGCAGTTCTGTTCAAGTGATGCTTCTGTGATATGATTCCCAACTCTTTGACTGTCCTGGTTACCCTCTGATTTATCCATTTCCTTTTTAAAATGTGCTAGGCAGCATTAAGCACATGGTTGCAGATATGGGAGAACAAGGCGGGGACTGTCACTGCCATTTCTTCTGAATTCCTTGACTTAATGTAGCCTATGATGGGACCATGTTGGCTTCAGTGTCCTTAGCTCATACAGAGCTTTTTTTGGACTGGACACAAGATTTCCCTGGTGGAAGGAATTCCCTGGGAGGAAACACTCTCAACTAGTGGAGATCAAATAATCTTAGAGACATGCGGCAGGAGGGGGGCGGGGGGGAGACAGGGGAGGGGTAAGGGGGAGTACTGAAATGTTAAATGACCTACCCAGGGTCACCCCATTATTAGTTTATGGTAGAGCAGGATTTGAACTCAAGTCTTTCTGGCTTCAAGGCTAGCCTTCTTAGCACACTATGTCTCATACTGAGCTTACAGCCCAGTGAACCCCCCACCCCCACCCCAATCCTTTTCCCTTGAAATGTCAAGCTATATGCTATTCTGTTTGTATCCCCTGTGCTCAGCGCATAGTAGGTACTTAACAAATGTTTATCAATGGACTGATTATTTGTACAGCTGGATTCTTGAACCCAAGGGCAGTATTTTAAATTGGTGCCTTTTTAATTTTGTCTTCAATTGAGTTCATTCTTTTTAACTGTCCAGGCCTTTTTAGATGCCTAGAGGCTACTTGTTGGCCCAGTAGATAAGAGAGCTGGGCCTAGAGTCAGGAAGACCTGAGCTCAAATATGGCCTCAGACACTTATTAGTTGTGTGACCCTGGGCAAATCACTTAACTTCTTGTTTGCCTCAGTTTCCTCCATTGTAAAATGTGGATCATAATAGTGCTTACCTCCCAGGGTTGTCGTTTGTAAGGCACTTAGCAAAGTGCTTAGCATAGAGTAAACAATAAATGCTTATTTCTTCCCTCCTTTTTGGATCCCAATTCTGTGGTCCAGGGTGTTCCCTATCCCTCTCAGTTTTGTGTTATACAGAGATTGCATGAGCATTCCATCTATACTTCCATCTTTATGATTGTAAAGGAAAAAGCAGATCACCGGTCCCCTCCAGTGGAGACCACCCTCTCTTCTAGGCTAACTCAAATTCCCTTTTCCAGTATGCTTTGTGTCCAGTCATTAAATCAGTTCAGAATTTTCTAAACAGGACTACTAACTGGCTTAGATTTTTGTATCTTGCTTACAAGGACGGCATAAGAGACTTTGTCAGAGGCTATGCTGAATCCAGGTATCTGGTTATCTGCTAGATAGGTCTTCGCTGCCCATTTGAGTTTGCTAGACAGTTGAGGATAAAGCAGTAGGGCTCTCTTAGGACCTCATAAACAACTTCATTCCCAGAGATGGGGAGCCATCCACAAGGGCTAGCCTTCAGGGAGTGGAGGCAAGGATTGACAAGTGGCTGTATGGATGATACTAAATGCAAAACAGTGAGTCAAAGATGAGTCATAGGCTGCCGATCGTGGGGAAGAGGCAGGATAGAAGTGTTTTTAATTTAGATGGAGAATTAGTTGGAGAAGTTGGGGGATAGGGGGAAATCTAGGGGAATCTTACCCATATAGGATTGTTGTTGCTTTGGGTGCTAGGAACCCGAGGGAGTAAAGGCTTTGGGTTTTTGAAATCTTCTCTCTGCTCTGGCTGTTACCAGGAGGTGTCTAGCACCCAGGTAATGGCCTGGGTTGGAAACATGGCATGCATGCTTAATGAATCTTAACTGGGGAGCAGCTGAAAGCATGAAGAAGTAGCAGGGATGGTGATTAGCATCAGGGAAATAACCCAAATAAACCCACTTCAAATTTCACATCTCTGCTGTGCCCCCTGACATTAGGAAACCTGCTTTGAAACCCCTTCCCCTGCCATTGCCAGATTGGGAAGCCAAGGATGCTGTATATAATAAAAGTCCAGCTGTCCTATTTGTGATTCTCAGACAGAAAGGAGATCTGGCCACCTTTGAGAGCTGGCAGTCTGAATTCTCCTTTTTACCCAGGGCTTGTTCAGGAAACTGCTAGAAGGATTAAGAAGCTTAGTCTTGTGTGATATGTGCACTAGGGGGCGATAATGCTCCAAAAATCTTCCATGGCAGCCCAAGCAGCCGAGTCCGCAAAGGGACGTGGCACTGCATCATAAAATCCATAGAACCAAGGAATATTTCACCTGGAAGGGACCTTAGGGACCAACTAACTCAACCCCCACATTTTATTGATGAGCAAAGATACACAGGGAGTTTAAGTGATTCACCCAAGGTCAAATAACAAGTCAGTGTTGCATCAGAATCCACGTTTTCTGACTCAGTCAAGCAGTCAATCAACCAGGAAACATATATCCAGCCCCTGCTTGGTACCAGGCACTGTGCTAGGCACTAGGAGACCCAAAGGCTGGAATGAAACTGCCCCTGCCCTCAAGCAAGTGATCAGTAAACCAATAAGCATTTACAGTGAGCTCAAGGAGCATCCATTCTCCTAGGGTTATTTGTTGAGTTTGGAAATACATAAATAAATAACAGACACACAAAATTACAGAGTGATTGGGGAGGTATTAATAATGGAGGGCATAAAGAATGGCCTCTGGAAGGAGAGGGGCACTTGAGCTAGGGGTTCCCAGAGGCAGAGATGAGGAGGAAGAACATTCTGGGAAGGGGGGATTCTATAGGCAAAGGTGAGACAGAACATCTTGAAAGGGGAAGAGTGAGTCAGACGGTTTGGCTGAAGAGTGGTGGAAAGGAAGGAAATTAGTCTAGAAAGATAAGTGGGAGCCTGATTGTGAAGGGCTTTAAATGTCGGACAGAAGAGTTTGTACTTTATCCTAAAGGCCATGAGGAACAAACTACAGGCACAAAAGTGACCTGATTAGCTCCACGATTTAGAAATTTCAATTTGGCAGTTGGGTGAAGAATGGATTGGAGAGGGAAGAAACCAGGAGACAGACACAGGGAGAAGAGACACACAGAAATACAGGGGGAGAGAGACACACACACTGAGAGAGAAGAAGATAGATGTACTTGGAAAAAAAGATACAAGCAAGCATAGGTAAAGAAAGCTGGATAAACATAGAGAGGGCTCAACCCATCCACAAGCCTTCATCAATCTCTGTGTGCAATGTACTGGGCTTGATGCTGAGGATGTTAAGATAAAAGTTTACTTTTTGAGGGAGAGAGATATAAACAGGAAGGTGCAGATAGGGAAAGAGAAATACAGTTTTAGAGACATAGAAACACAGTGAAAGACACAGGGAGAGAGAGACACAAACTCAGGGAAGGAGACGTGCACAGTTGCAGTTGGAGAGGTGAATAGAGGGAGAGAAGGAGATCCATACAGAGAGAAGGAGATCCATACAGAGACCCATAAAACACAAGGAGAGAGGGAAATGCAGATAGGGAGTTAGGTACATGGTATTAGAGAGGGAGACAGGGAGAAATGCATAAATACAGAGAGGGGGGTGGGAAATAGAGACAGACTCAAAAAGAGAGGGAAAGGGAGACAGACTCAAAGAGAGAAGGAAACATCTGTATGAGGAAAGAGAAGCACACAAGTATACAAAGGGAGACATATGAGCACAGAAGGAGGGACAGACATACAGGGAGAATGAGATAGAGACAGGAAGATAGATAGAGGAGAAAGGGGGACCACCAATAAGGCCAAGAAGAGAGGTACACAGAAGCAAAGGAAGAGGGCAATAGGCATTGGGGTGATTGGCATTGGTTCATTGCAGATGTGCAGGGAAAATGAAAGAGAGAGAGAAGGGAGAAGAAGGAGGAGGAGAAGAAGAAGGAGAAGGAAAGTCATGGTCAGAAACATGGGGAAAAAGGGGGAGCCATAGTCAGGAAGAGATCCTCACTGGGAGAGAGACATCCATAAACCACAGGAGGAGAGGAGCACACAGCACAAGGGTGGCTGACACCTAGAGAGAGAGAGTGGACTGCAGATAGGGAGAGGGAAACGCAGTGTTACTGAGAGAGACATTAATAGAGGGGAAGAGAGACATGTGGAGAAGAAGAAGACATACACACTGGGAGAGACGCACAACACAAACACAGGAAGAGAGACACGCAAACACAGGGAGGGAGATCCAGGAATTTAGGGATTGAGACACACACAAATCCAGGAAGAGAAAGAAAGACACACAAGCAGATGAGAAACACACCTCAGGGAGAGGCATACATAAACATAAGGAGAGGCACACAAGGATAGAGATGTATGTAGAGTGAGACAAATACTGGGAAAGTGATTGATACAGACAGACGAGGAGAGAGGGACAGATAGTATCAATTACACACACACACACACACACACACACACACACATACATACACAGGAAGAAGAAGACAGAGGAAAGAGGAAAATACACATATGGAGAAACAGATAAATGGAAAGAGGGACACTCAGTATTAGAGACACACAAGGAGATAAAAACAAGTCCAGAGAGAGACACACATAGAGAGAGGCAGACACATTGAAAGAGATACATACATACACACACACGCACACAAAAACACACACACACACACACACACATACAGAAACACAAACTTCAAAACTGACACACACAGAGGGAGATAGTGAAATGTAGCATTAGAAAGAGACCACTAGGGGAGAAAACCTATATAGGGAAGGAAACATGAGCAGAAACTCAGAGGACAAATTAGGGACAACAGTATACATACATATATCATATATATCTACATACATACATAATATACATATAATTACAATTACATATAAAGATACAACATACACATGTAGAATTTACTTATATACATACACAATGCATGTCATGTGTAATTATATATACTGATATGCATGGAATGTACTATATGTGTGTCTATATATTATAACACCTGAGATGTAATGTGTGTGTGCATCCATATCTACATATTAGTTGCATTAGTGACCTATATGATGACAACAAGGATCTATATGGGCTCATTGAGATAGTTGGAATGAAATTCAAAGAGGAAGAGTTCGAAGAGTGATTGAGACAGACTAAAGGAACCTCTGGAAGTGTTGGGGGTGAGGTGTAGCAGGAGTTGGTGAAGGAGTAAGATAATTCATCCTCCTGGCCTGGTGTGTCAAGGCCCATGAGAGACAGAGCAATCCACACTCAAAAGGCATTGGTTAGGGATGCATTGTTTCTAAAAAGAACAAGATTTTGGTGAACTCCAGAAGACGGAAACCGATGAAGAGATCTAGGATGGAAATAGGTTAACAAGGGTGTCGGGGTTCCAGAGGCCACAATGACGAGATGCTGGATGGCCAGAGTTGAGGTGGCTAAGGGTGAGAGGAAAGATGAATGGCCATGGTAACAATGGGTTTTCAACTCAGTAGGCCAGGGTGAGAGTCCCAGGGAAAATGGAGCAGAAGATAGGGATTTACCAGTGCTTGGACAGAGGAAAGAACCATTGGAGCCTTTATCCTTCTGGGACTTGGGATGCTGAGTAGGTTTTGGATGCTTGGAGGGGTAGTTTCAGCTTCTATACCTTAGCATTCTAAACACAGGGCAGCTAGAAATGTGGACATCATGAAGAGGTGACTGGGAATTCTGGGTGACTGAATTAGACCTGCTCTTCAAGAAGAAACATATGTAAGGGGTTACTGGAAATAGTCATGTTTGAAGACAATATTTGTTTATGGAATCACAACGTCATCAGTTTAGTGTCAGAAGGGACCTTGGAGGTCATCTAGTCCAATTTCTTCATTTTCCAGATGGGGAAACTGAGCTCCCGAGAGTGTTCCCAAATCAGGGGAATTTAAGAAGCCAATGCAATGGGAAATCAGGGTTCAGCTAAACTGAAGGCCCCAAGCATGAATGTTGGAAGTTTTGTTTTTGTTTTTAGATCATAAGATCATCCATTCAGAATTAGAAGTGGCTTTCCAGCTTACCTAGTCCAAATCCCTCATTTCCCATATGGGGAAGCAGAGGCCCAGAGAAGTGGAATGCCATGCCCAAAGTCATCCAGTTAGTAAACAGTAGAGCCAAGCTTGAAGATGGGAGAGCCTCTGTCTCCAAATTCAATGCTTTTTCTTTCCTCTGTACAACAATGGGCCTCACACCAGGCTGTCCATTCCCAGAAGTCAGAGGCCTCTGGGTAATGTGTAAATCACCCAAATCCACCCATCTGAAGACACGAGGTGGTGATGTCACAAGGCTAGCAGGTCACAGGCTCTCCATTTACTTACCTTAAGCTGACCCATTCTGATGATATAATTGGATGTTAATCATGGCCTTGACAGAAACATCAAGGATTGGCTAGAGGGAGATAAACCTCTGCCCCATGTTTCAGAGTTTAAGAGCTTAAAAGCTTCATAGGGGATTGTGTTGGGGCTCCCCTTCTGGTCTTTACACAGACCGTGGGACTTCATGGAGCCGGCTGACTCCTCAGCTGTAAGTGTGTCAGGCTTGTACAAGAAGAAAGGGACCTGTCTGAGACTGTGCAGGGTGGCTCTGGGTTGTGGTCTGACTTGTAAAAGTCCTTGTGTCTCCAGCTCTGCTTTAAGGGTCCTATATACTTAGGGCTTCAGTGGGCAATCTTACATGTCATGCTTCAGTATTTCACAGAAGACTCACAGAATTTCAGAGTTGGAAGAGCCCATGAAAGAGTCCAACCTATATCCCCAAAAAGGATTTCCTCTATGACATACCAGACATCCAACCAGCCTTTGTCTGAAGACCTCCAGGGAGGGAGAGCCCATCACCTCTTGAGGCAACCCATAGGTCTGATAACTTGGCAGCAAGACATATTAACAGGGCAACTAGATCTGATGCTAGGAGAGAACCACATTCGAATCTTAGCTCTGCCATTTGTCACCTGTTTGCCACCAGCCATTTCAATTCTCTGAGCCTCAATTTCCTTGGCTACAAAATGGTGGCCATAATTTTTTATCTGTTTTACTGGATTGTGCAGAAAGTACAACTTTCTAAGTAGTTTTGGTAACTTGATCAGTAAATACAGCTGAAATCACAATACAGATAAGCCTAGCATCAATGTGATGAATGGATAAGAGACAGTAACAGCTGAGGCAGGATGTCCTAGGAAGTTAATCTAAGGTCATGGGATTGTAGATTTAAAGCCAAGAGGCACCTTAAAAACCAGCTAGTCCAACCCCTTCATTTTACAAATGAGGAAAATGAAGCCTAGAGAATTTAAGTGACTTTCCCAAGGTCATATAGATAGTATATGGTGGAGCCATGACTTGACCCCCATTGTGCCCTGCAGACTCCTCAGGTGGATATTAATGACGGGCTGGATTATGATGCTGGCAGAGAGAAAACAGGGCTAGAGGGCAGGGGTTGATGCCAGAGATGGAGAATATGTAGATTTGAAAGGACCTTATAATTAATTGGATATTAAAGCCGAGGAAGGGAGAAGAGGGTCAGAGATGACCTTTCCCAACACCCAGGGGGATTCATAGCAGGGGCAGCAAGCCACCAACCTGGTTTTTTTATCCTGCCATACTACCCCATAACCAAAAGTGCCCAAGCAGGCAAACGGACCCTCTTGCCAGGGCTGCCCCAAACAGCATCTGTGTGCCTCAGGGACCAACACTGTCCTCCACTAAGTCATACAGGAAATCAAAGAAAAAATGAGACTCATTAAACGTAGGATCTTCATCTTATCTGGAAAGGAGATGTTGATGAAAATGTTCCCTGTCTGCTCATTTTGATAATGATCTAGGAGACAATGAAAGTAAACAGAGGATAAGACACAGAGATAACTTCGATATACAATATTACATGCGACATTGATACGTGGGTGAAGGATGGGGCAGAATCAGAAACGAAAGGCCTACGTGATGGGACTGCATCTGAAGAAATAGCCCAGGAGCATCCAGACCCAGAACTTGAATGAGAGCACAGTGGACAAACTTGAGCCCTCAGCTGGAAAAGGGCTTCAGCCACCTGGAGAAGAGTATGGAGGTCTCCCCTGCCTCACTACAAGCCTATTGTCCCTCTTACTTAACTCAGTACTCAGGGGCTGGATTCTGGAAGGCTGAGTCGATTGCTGTGGGTTCAGGTGCCACCTACTTCTGCTGGATTTATGGAACCATGGAAGAAAAGCAACACTAACAGGGAGTGGTGGAACACTTCTGTGATCCCTGTGACCAGAGAGGGGGAGGCTTGAGCTCTTCCCTTTTGAGCTACGGTATGGCTAATGCTGATCACGTGTCCACAGTAAATCCAGGACCAATGTGGTGAGCCTTGGGGAGAGGAGGACCAGCAGACTACTTGAGAAGGAGTAAACTAACCCAGGTCAGGAAAACAGCCTCTCATAGCTCCTGTGATCACTGTTGGGATTGGGGCAGTGAATGGCCACTGTGCTTCCAACCCAGGGAAGAGAGACGGTTCCCCAAAAGACAATCAAAAAAACCAACAAAAAACAAAATACCTCAGCCCTCTGCAACTACTAAGCACCCAGATACCAGGCCCCTCATTACCCGGGACCCTTCCCAGAGGCCTCAGCTCACACCGGGTCTCTTTTCATTTTTAATTTAATTTTTAAAATTCTGAAAATTAAACATCCAAAAAAGAAAATTTCCGCATAACTGAAAATGTGATAGCATATGAAACGATGAATCTCCATTTCATGCGACTTGTTTTAAAAAAAAAGTGCAAAATATATTCCACATCTTCCTTTTAAAATTGTCCTGCTCAGACCTCGGCTCTTGTGGCCAAGGCCTTGTGCAGGAGTGAGGCCTTAAACGTTGAAACTGAGCACACGATCAGTTTCCTCCTCTATAAAATGGGGATGATAATAGCATCCGCCCCTCCGGGTTATGGTGAGAATCAAATGAGAACAATTGTAGAGCGCTTGGCACGGCGCTCAGCACATAGTAGGTGCTATATACAGGTTGTTTTTGACATTCAGTCATTTTCAGTTGTGTCTGACATTTCCTTATCCCATTTGGGGTTTTCTTGGCAGAGATACTGGAGCGGTTTGCCATTTCCTTCTCCGGCTCATTTTACAGATGAGGAAACTGAGGCAAAGAGGGTTAAGTGACTTGCCCAGGGTCACACAGCTAGTGTCCAAAGCCAGATTTGAACTCAGGTCTTCCTGACTCTAGGCCCAGTGCTCTATCTGCAGCATTACCTAGCTGCCTTATATAAGTGTTAGTTATTACTTATTATTAATACGATGATAATAACACAATCTAAGGAATCATATGATCATAAATTTAGAGGGGGAAGAGACCAACCATCGAGGTCACTTAGTTCAATACCCTCATTTTATAGACAAAGAAATTGAGGCCCAAAGGGGTTATGTGACTTACCCAAAGTCACACAAGTAGTAAGTATCAGAGGCTAGATTTGAACTCAGGTTATCTGATCCTAGATAGTGTTCTTTTCACTAAGTCTTCTGACTTAAGAAGTCATCACCTACAGACACTGTAGGGAGAGAAAATGGAAATGATGCTGAGACCTCCGGGGACCCATTGAACAGACCCAGATCCCTGCCCCAATCTCTCGCCTTTCCTTGGGCTTGAGAGAACTAGCCAAATTCTTTCATCCCTGGACCACAAGAGTCAAATGGTGCTATATACCCATGCTACGTCCAGCAAACTCCTCCCTCTTCCAGTCCCATCTAACAAGTACACGTTAAGTACTTATTTTGTGCTCTAGGTGCTGGGGACTCCAAGATCAAATGAAAAAAATGTTCCTTACTCTTAAGGAGCTAACTTGGAGGATGGTACGGTGGAAAGAAAGTTGGAATTTGAGCCAGAGGACCTAGGTTCATATCCCAACTGTGACACTATCTTGGTGACCTTGGGCAAGTCACTTAGCTTCTCTGGTTCTCAGTTTTTTCATCTGTAAAATGAGGGATGGGACTAGATGGTCTCTGAGTTCCCTCCCATCCATCGAAGACCTTAATCCTGTCTCTCTGCTGTTCTTAACGATCCTGAGCTTGCTTTGTGAGGCGCCTGCCATGGGCTGCCCCATCCTTTGGTTGTTTTTATTCCTGAATTGTAAGCAGGGGGGAAGGGCCTTGTACATAGTGGATGCTTCACAAATATTTGTTCTATGAATGAAGATGACATCAGCAGATAGTTTTTTCCTGACTATGTTTGTAAAGAGCAAAATAAAGAATCCTATCCCATTTTTATCTATCAGTAGAGAAACTGAAGCTAACAAAGAAGTAACTAGTCCTAATTGCCCGTTGAGATAGATGACACAGAGAATGGAACTGGTGGGTACTTCATCTGTTATGCAAATCATTAGGAAACACTCTCATTAAGGGAGAGGGTCCATTCTCTTTCAGGTTTCAAGTTGATGAGATTCCTTTGATCTAACTTTCTTTCCTTCTTTTTCATTATTTCAATATACTTTAATTATGTTCATCACTAAGGCATTGGGACATGGGAACAGAAAATTGTATCTCTGTTGGTGAATTATAGGAAATGGTTTAGGGCTTAATAGAAGAAATGTTTGCTTCCATTTTTCCAGAACCTGTGATTTTTGCTCAGTGTCACCCAGCTATTGAGTGTCTGAGGTCAGATTTGAATTCAGGAAGATGAGTCTTCCTGACTTCAGGCCTGGCACTCAAACCAATGTGCCACCTAGCTGTCCCTCAGATCCATAAAGTCCTAAAGTCTGTGAGCTTGTTTATTTTCAATATTTTGATAACTGTGTTTCAATGTAATTGGTTTCCTTCATAATCCTCTGAATTTTATTTTATGCGTTTAAAAACAGTATTCTGAGAAAGAGTTCACAGGCTTCACCAGACTGCTGCCCAACGGGTGCATAGCACCCCCTAAAAAAGGTTAAGAATTCCTGAGCTAGTGTAAAGTCTCCTTTGTGACCCAGAGCTCTCAAAGGCTTTGCTGGAAGAGTGAATTTCCATCAAGATGGAAATGCTTCAAGAATGGGCCCTGTGTTGATGATGCCTGATTGAACATACTAAAATCCCTGGGGCATTTAGGACCTATAGAATTCATTAAGTATCTCCCCCCTGCCTCAAAGCGGGGCCCAATTTAAACTCACACATTCAGTTAGATGTGTCTCTTAGCTTTGTAGATCTCCAGGGAAAGAGACTCCACAGTATCCCTTAGCAACTCATTCCCATTTCTACACAATCAAGTACACAACTTAAGGCAGTGTGTGAGACCACAGTATGAGCATGGGGAAGAGGGGCTGTTGGTGGTAATTCTGGGTCTATGTTAGTAAAGTGAAGTATATAGCATTGAGGGGTGAGGGAAGTGAAGAACATAGAAAAGTAGAACCCAGTGAAGAAGATTGCTTAGTGATAGCAAAGTGTACCACATTCTGCTAATAGACTTGTAGCTGTCAACTATGAGCCTCCAGGTCAACCTCCCTCCTCCCCAATATTTTTAGCACCTGTCTCACTTTCTTCTCCATTCCAGTCCCTGCCCTCTCTGAATACTCCAGCCTACCACTTTCTTGATATCCCTAACTCCCATGAAAACTGTCTCTAGCATACATCAACCACACTTAAGAATGACCATACCTTAGGACAGTGATTTTAACCTGGAGTCCAAAGGAAGGGGGGACATCTATGGATAGAGGGTCATCACAGAGAGGTTCTACTCATACACTCTTTTGTCAATGATAAGTCTGTATCTTATAAGTCTATATCTGTATCTGGTCTTGTCAAGACAAATTATGAAAGACAAGCCAAGAAACTACTAGAATTCATGAAAAAAGAGGAGGGAAAAATCACATCTTTAGTCTCACTAACCTTTGGTTTTCTTTGCAATTTTATATATTTCATTTTATGTATTTAAAAACATTTTTTTTTCTGAGAAGGGGTCTCTAGGTAATCTGGGGCTCATGCAGATGAAAGTAACCCTGAAGGTGAAGGGCAGCAAGGTAATCAATTCCATTGGGAGACTTGGAAGGAACTAAGGATATTTAATTCAGAGAAAAGAAAACTCTAGGAGATGTGACAGCTGTATTAAGCATTTAAAAGGTGTGTCTTATGGTAGAGGATTAGATGTTCTCTTTGGCTCCAGAGAACAGAACTAGGAGAAATGGGTAGAAGATGAAGGGAAACAGATTTTGGCTTGATGTCAGGAAAAATTTCCTAATGATTATTTTTCAGTTCATGCCTGTGAATTCATTGCTTTAGGGAACTCCTGGTGAGAAAACTCCTCTCACCAATGCAGACTGGTATCTGCTTTCCAACTTACAGTCTTAGAGAATTGCTTGGGAGCACCGAGATATGAAATGATTTGCCCAGAACCTCGTAACGAGTATGTATCCAAGGTAAGATTTGAACATAGATCTTCCTGACTCCAAAGATGGCTCTATGGCATAGTATGCCATGCTATGAAAAGGCAGAATGGGCCATCTTGGGAGGTAGTGGGTTTCTCCTACTTTGAAGTTTTCTAGCAGAGGTTGAATGGCCACTTTGGGGGAATGTTGCAGAAAGGATTCCTGGTCTGGTATGGATTGGACTTGATGGCTTCTGGGCTGCATTGCTTCCACCTCTTAGTTTTTCTGAGTGGGTGGTGAGAAAGTGGGGACTTTGGAGGTAGACAACTTTATCAAGAAGTTTGGCCACAAGGTAGAGGAAAGAAGTAGGACAGTAGCTGAATGTGAAATGGAGGCTGTTTAAAGATTGGAGACACTTGGATATATTTGTAGGCCAATGAGAAGGAGCCAGTGGAAAGGGAGAGATGAAAGAGATATGAAAAAGAGAGAGAATGAGTGTAGAACAAGAACATGGAGGGAGAAGGCTGGGGGGGAAGGGGCAGAAAATGAGGGACTGCACTTATAATTATTTATAATTAGCATTTATATTTTTATAATTAAATAATTATTATTGTCATATTATTATAATCATTTATGCAAGTGTCACTAATTGTGTAAATTTACCATAAACAGAAAAATATTAACTGTGAAAGGTTTTTTTGCATTTCTTTTAATTCAAATAAATACATTTTATTTATAACATCAGAGATTTGGAGTTATTTTATAGATGAGGAAACTGAGTCTCAGAGAGTTAATTACCTTGTCTAAGGTCACACATGTAGTATGTATCCAAGACAGGTCCTTTGATTTCTAATGCAGGGCTTGCTCCATTATATTTCGCTGCTTTTCTGCTATTCATTTTAGTCATCACCGTTTTCTTTGTCTTCATCACTTTCCCTGGCATTCTCTTCCTAGGAGTACAGTTATATATTGACTGCAGTCAAGTTTTCATCCAAGCCAGATTTTGATGAAAAGTTCAATCTACAGTTAGGCCAGTGCAGTGTTTTATCAAACATGCTATCACACAGAAATCTCTATTAACTAACATTTTGGTGCTTTGCCAGCCCAATGATAATTTATGGTCATTATAATGAACAAGAGACCCTGTAGCATCCTCAAGTGCCTCTGGAATGATCAAAGAAAAGTCCAATTATATCCAGTATTTAGTACGGTGTTCTTTGAAAAATGATAATCCATAAAATGGAAGGCAATTTGGCAGAAAATAGGTTTAAATCTGCATTTCGTACTATATATCAAAATAAGGTCTAATAAATGCACAACTTTAATAGAAAAGGTCATAAAACTGGAAGAAAATGGAAGGGGGTACTTTTGGCTAGATAGAGAATTACTAGGCAAATAGAGGATATACTTGATCATAAAAGATAAAACCAACCATTTCAATTATATAAAATTACAAACTTTTGCATGGACCGAATCAGGGAGCTAAAAGATAGATGAGGGGGAAAGAATCTTTCCATCAAACATGTCTGACAAAAGTCTGATATCCAAGATTGAGGGAATTAATAGAAATGCAGAAGAACAAGAGCCAGTAGGACAGTGGTCAAAGGATATGAAAGTTTTCAAAGAAGAGTTGCAATTTACCAACAGTCATTGGAAAGAAGGCTCCAAAAATGAGAGAAATGCAAATTAATAGGACTCTGAGATTTCACCTAGAGTCATTAATACGGCAAACAAAGATGATAAAAGGTAGAAACAGCCAACGTTAGAGGATAAATAGGTGTAACAACACACTGCTTATGGAGCTATTAACTGGTTCAATCAGTGTGGAATCGCGCTCTCTTTGATCTCGCTCAGCCGCTTGGAGATCAGTCACAGAAAGAAAGGTTCCATCTATAACAATATATTCATGGTGGCATGCTTTGTAGCAGCAAAAAAAAAAAAAAAAAAAAAAAAAAAACAACCAAAACCCACTAACAACAAAGTTATTGCCCATGTTTTAGGGAGCGGCTGGGTTACATTCTGGTATAAGAAATATACTGTGCTGATCCTTCTGCACCAGAGCACATAAACGCCATGTACAGGTACCGGAGGAGGGAGTAATGATGCAAGTTGGAATCAGATGCAGCCAAGAGCTGCCTACTTGGATGGCACTAGCTAAATTCATTTTCCCATTTTTATATAATTATAATTGTCACCGCATTTATGTAGCACTTTAAAGTTTGAAAGGTGCTTTATGTGCCAAATGAGATAATACATGTAAAGCACTTAGTACAGTGCCTGGCACATAGTAGGCTCTATAAAATATTAGTCATTTTTATTATTTTTAATTAATTATTTCACTTGATCCTCACATCAACCCAATAAGGTAGGTGCTACTATAATACCCATTTTAAAATGGAGAAACTGAGGCAAAGATTAAATGACTTGCTAAGGGTAATAACAGCTAATGATTGTCTGAGGCAGGATGTGGACTCTCAGGTCTTCCAGCTTCCAGATCCACCGCTCTATCTGCTGAGCTGTCTAGCTGCCTCTATCCACTGCACCCCCTCGCTAATGATTCGTGATGGTGGAAAAAGAACGAAATCTTCCCTAGGGCAGGGACTTTTTGAATTCTCAGTGCTTCGCATCCTGCACTGGACACAGTAGGCACTTAATAAATGCCTACTAGGTTGGATTCTTTTGAATGGGGGGTACATAACAACACTTAGAAGGAGAGAAGGCCACTCGGAATTCTTAAAGCCTCTGATTGATTCGTTTTCCTTCCAGGAGGAGCACTTTTATTTCTGGTCTGACTTAAGGAATGCAGAAATGAATCAACCCAAAGCAGCCAGCAACCTCCGAGTTCGCTGTCTTTTAGGGGGCTTCTGTTTTTGGCCAGTACCGTCTGCCACAAAGTGCTAAATGTGTCTTCCTCGATGCAATTGTCTTCTTAGCATCTGACCAAACAGCCAAGCAAAAAAAAAAATACGTCTGGCATTTTCATCAGTCCCCAGCTGCTGCAATGCTTCCTTCGCTATGCACCAACTGTAAGATTTTCCCAGTGAGCCTTCCCCAAGCTTGTGTATATGTACAGGAAACCCAAGGGGACTGGTGGAGGATGTAAACTTTGTTCCTGTTACCACCAAAGGAGAAAATCTGTATGTCAAGTCAACAAATTTGTTTATTAAGAGCTTACTGCATGCCTGGCACTGTGCTTCATACTGGGGGTACAACTAGGAGCCAAAAGGTTAGCCCCTGTCTTCAAGGAGCTTACTTCCAATGGGAAAAAAATAACACATAAAGGGAACTGGTGGTGGTGGAGGAGGGGTGCCCATGCAGGGGGATGGTAGTAAAGTCTAGAGAATCAGAATCAGAGCACAGAGAGGGACGAGGGGTCCCTTTCTCAAAATGGAGGTTCTAGAAAGAGCTTACCAGTGCGTAAATGGTACGATAGGGGTCAGAGGAATGTTCCAGGGTGAAAACGCCTCAGGGGATTCTAAGGGAACTTCCAGGTTGAGAAGATGGAAATATATTGCCTTATTCAAAGCCACATCCCTAAAGAATACCAGCACTGCAGGTGCTGGTACTGCAATTGTACCAGGTACCAGCACTGCGATTTTCTAGGGACACTAGCACTTTCTCCCAGAACTATTCAGAAGACTACCCTCCAAATTCTTCAGCAGGACACTCTGGGATCTTTCAGACACTAGAAATAAAGAGCCTATTGTGGCAAATTACATTCATCCAGTTAATCATCCAAAGACACCTTTCTCCTGAAGACAGTGAGGTACTCAACACATAGGATTTTTTAAAATTTAAAAAAAACCCTCAAAAGCAAACATGCCAACCTACCAAATAAAACTTCTTTGTACAGGGATTTTTAAGTTTAACATATAATTCCTTAGGTTTAATTCTAGCCATCCATTCATTTGTTGTTCAGTTGCATCCAACTCTTAGTGACCCCATTTTGGGGTTTTCTTGGCAAAGATACTGGAGTGGTTTGCTATTTCCTTCTCCAGCTCAATTTACAGATGAGGAAACTGAGGCAAACAGGGTTAAGTGACTTGCCCAGGATCACGCAGCTGGTAAGTTTCTGAGGCCAGATTGGAACTCATGCAAATGAGTCTTCCTGATTCCAAGCCCAGTGTTCTGTTGTGCCACCAACTGACCATATCCATTCACACAAACCTGCACGTAAAAGGTAATGAAAGTATATGTTACCAAGAATTGGAAATCAAGGGGATGCCCATCAATTGTGGAATGGCTAAACAAATTGTGGTATATGAATGTAATGAAATACTATTGTGCTATAAGAAATGAGGACAGATAGACTTCATTATAACCTGGAATGACTTATATGAACTGATGCTGTGTGAGGGGAGCAGAACCAGGATACTTGATTACAGACACATGGTATCTGTAAGGACTAACTTTGATAGACTTGCCTTCTCTCATCAATGCAAGGTGCAAAGACAGCTCCAAAAGACTGATGATGGAAAAAACTATGCACATCCAGAGAAAGAATTATGGAGTCTGAAAGCAGATTGAGGCAAACTTTTTGCTCTTTTTTTTCCTTCTTTTTTGGTTTTGTTTCTCCTTTCTCATGATTCATTCCGTTGGCTATAATTCTTCTTTACAACTGGACTGTTATGTAAATAAGTTCAATGTGAAGGTATATGTAGAAGCTACATTGGATTACATGCTGTCTTGGGGGGTTGGGGGGAGGAGAGGGAGGGAGAGAAAATTTGGAACCCAAAATCTTGTGGAACTAAGTGTTGCAAACTAAAAATAAAAATAAATTTGTTATTTAAAAAAAAGAAAGAAAATGTATGTTACCTTTCCAGTGAACCATTTGGATGCCTGGATAAGGGGCCTACATTACAACCACAGGGCCATATTGACTCAAGGAATAACTCTGAAGGAGTTGTCAGGGACAGCAGAAGACAACAAAGAAATGTCTCTACCTAAGAAAAAGACCTTGCTTACATTCTCTAGTTTTATTCCTAACACTATTTTTCAGGCCAGCACTCATACAACACTCATATTCCTTTCCCAAACTTTTGGCCCAGAGCCCCCCGTTTCCCACATGCTCTAATTCCCATCATCTCATGTTGCTATCACTAGGAAGAAGTCAAAATGTCTCTGTTCATTCTTTGATTCCAGATGAAGATTTAATTGATTATTATTGGGTGCTAAATGTTTTTTTTCCTTTCCTTTTTCCCTCCTCGGTTCCACTCAAGCTCTTGATCGCCATACTAGGCCTGTGGTCCATCAATCAGGTTTACCTCCAGGAGCAAGACCAGCTGAAATGAACAAATATCTAGTCCTGCCATATAGAGAGCTGTTTCTTTAGTCTAGTCACAATCCTTGAGTACCCCCATGCTGAGACCCTTCCCCCTGCCTGCCTGTCGCCATGGGCACTCCACTAAGCAGCTGGGGTACAACAAAGTGCTCACTAGTTTAGTCGTGACCAAATTAGATCTCTGGCAGACAGGCTGCCAATAGTGTCTCTTAGCTTCTGGCTTTCTGAACTTCCTAGGATTTTGTACCTTGCTTATCCAACTTTAACATCATGCCTTTTATTGGGATTGTTTGTGGACATGCCTTATCTCCTCTGCTGGGCCAGGAGCTACCTAATGAAAGGGACTCGGTCTTTTTCTTATTTGTATCTTCGAAATCACTCAGCACATTGCCTTGCATATAGTAGATGCTCAACAAATAAATACTTGCGGAGTGGAGATAAGACTTTCTAGGAAAGACGGAGGAAATATAAAGACTCAGTGGAGGGTTTTAAGTGTTAATACTTTTGCACCAACTATTTCTTTTTTCCTAAAAAGTTTGTGGGTCTCTAGTGAACCTCTAGAGATTAGTTTTGAATTTTAATGATAATAAAATGATCATTAATAAATAAATAAATAAATTATAATAATATAAATAAATTATAATAGTACGTAATGGTGTAACACACGTCTGATGATGAGAGAATGTGATTTCTCAGCATTCATAGGCTGAGAACATTTACTAGGGGAGATCCTAGGACTTGAATTCCCATGAGAGTGTGTGCCTGAGGGCAAGGTGATACAGAATGATAGAAAATGGCATGGCTGGTGATGAGGAAGCATGGTGTCTATGACAAAGGGCTAAGGGCTATGAGGGATAAGAGGTCGAATGGGGCCCTTGGAGGTGAGAGCAGCGTCTTGGACCATCGAAGCTGAGTAAAGCATGGAGACATGGAACAAGAGAGTGGGCCACTGGTGGGTAGCAGGGACTTCTTAACCCTCTATTGGCGAGACTGTTGGACTTATGGGCTAAACCCCTCTCTCCACCACTATAGTGTGAATCTTGGAGGATGTTGTTTCCCCAATACTCAGAGGTGAGGAGAGAAGGGAAGGCATTTTATTTGTTCAAGAATATTGTATATATGTGTGTTTGAGTACACACACACATATACATATGTGTACTTTTCTTTCCTTTCCTTGTTATTCTGCTATTTGTTTCAGTATCAATGAAACTTTTTGATGACTGTTAAGTCAGGGCAATGAGCATTGACTCAATGCTGTACCACGGGCCAGGCATTCCTGGGGATAACAAGAAAGGCAAAAACAGCCCTTACCCTCAGGAAGCTCACGTTCAGATGAGGAAGACAACATGGAAATAACTAGGTAATCACAAGAGATATACTAAATAGATGGAAGAGAATCTCAGGCAAAAGAACCAGTAACAGGGGGGACCAGAAAAAACTTTCTTCAGAATGTAGGGTTTGAGCCGAGTCTCGAAGGAAACCAGGGGAGTCAAACACATGGCTTGCTTGGTCTACTAGTCTAGGAAAACCAAGGTTAGCTGATCTCAGATGTCCCACCTGAACTGAGTGGGCTCAGGAAGCCAATGCAGTTGATTTACTGACCGGATTATAAAACTGAAACAACCTCTGTGTCCTGGACCCAAATCAGTGTGAATTATAGGAGTGGAAAAGCTACAATGTTAATCCTTGACATTTATTTAGTGCAAATAGGTTTATAAATTTATAAAGTATTTTATGTACATTATTAAGTTTGTCTTTGCAGTTACCTTGTGAGGTGACTGTATAATTATACTCATTTTACAGACGAGGAAATTGAGGATTAGAAAGGGTAAGCTGTCATGGCAGCTAGGTGGTACAGATGATACAGAGCTTGGCCTGGAATCAGATGAATTTAAATCTGGCCTCAGTCACTTGCTAGTTGTGTGACCCTGAATAAATCACTTAACCTCTGTCTGTCTCAGTTATCTCAACAGTAAAATGTGGACAATGATAGAACTACTTCATAGGGTTGTGGAGAGGATCAAGTGAGCACATAGTATAGTGCCTGACAAACAGTAGGAGCTTAATAAATGCTTGTTCCCTTTCTCACGATCACACAGTAAATAAGTGTCAAAGGTGGGAATCAAAATCAAGTCTCTCTTGACTCCAAATCCAACCCCCTTTCTGCTACAATCCCCACAAAAGCCACCCCACATTTTGTGGTAGACTCTGAAAATAGCTTATGGAAGTGTCAATGAGGCAAATGGAGAGAGAGAGAGAGAGAGAGAGAGAGAGAGAGAGAGAGAGAGAGAGAGAGAGAGAGAGAAAAGGAATTGGGCTGTTCTACAAAGAAATTATTTGGAAAGGAAGTAATTTTCCAAGGCAAATCATTTGGTCTGGTGTGGTCTCTTAATCATACTATTAGTCCTTGATCTTTGCAATCAAAAAGTAGTTTCCGCCTATCAAGCTTCATCAGGAGGCATCATACAAGTAGCATCACACAAGTTTTCGAGTCTCTCTCTACTCAAATTGATCCTTTATTCAACTGCCAAAATGATTTATCCTAAAGAACAGGTCTGACCATGTTGCTTTCCTATCTAATAAAGTCCAGTGTTTCCTATTGCCTCTAGGCTCAAACATTAACTGCTCCGTTGAAAATCTAAAGCCCTTCATGACCTTGTTCCAGTTCACCTTTCCTGGCTTGTTGTATATGACTCTCCTTTGGCTGTTCTATGGTCTAGCCAAACTGACCTTGTTTCTCACGTGGGACTCTTCATCTCCAATCTTCATGCCCTTGCATTTCTCTTTCCCTATGGCTTACCCCGTGCCTAGAGGGTGCTCTCTCCTCATTTTTTCCTCTTATGATTCCTAGTGCCCTTCAAATCTTGTTGGCTCTAGTGCCTCCATCTTCTTTACGAAGCTTTTTCTGATCGCTCTCACCTACTAGTGCTGCTCTGCAAAACCATCAACAACAACCTTGTTTTTATTTTTTACATTTCGCACAGTTACATGTGGCTTCACTGATGGAACATAAGCTCCTTGAAGGCAAGGATTGTTTCATGTTTATCTACGTATCCCCAGCACTTAACATAGTAGGACATAGTAGTACTATGTCCCAGTGGAACATAGTAGGTGTTCAATAAATGCTTGTTGATTGATTCTGTGTCAGGCTGTAAGAATAAATAAGGTAAATGTCCCCTTTCTGTTAGTTCTTTCCACCTACTGATCTATTAATCAACTTTGTTCTTAGCAAATGATGTAGCAAAAGCAATAGTGACAAAATATTTCTGCCATAATCCTGGGACACCCTCTGTCATAAATATGTGCAGTTGTCCATGGAAAGTGAGGGTACCAACTTTAAGTACAATAGTAGTGGGGTACATGGGTAGTTTATGTGTATGGTGAAGACAGCTTCAGCAGCTGGGACTGCAAGACCACCTGGAACGTTTTTCTTTCTTTGTTGAGTCCTCATGAGAAATTTCCAAGGTCTCCTCCTCTCCACAGCCTGCCTTTCAATGGGCCAGGTATCATACTGAGGCTGCTTCTTCTCTTAAGGGGCTCTCCCTCTCCCTCTCCCTTTTCGTCTCTTTCTCTTTCTCTCTCTCATTGTTTTGTCTCTGCATCCCTTTGGATGCAGTGACTCCTACTGGTCTAGTTGTTCTGATGACCTGGCCAATGGGGTGTAGGTGTAGGTAAAGAGAAGGTAGAATAATATATACAGTAAAAGCAATATTGTTTTAAGAAAGACTTTGAGTGACTAAGTCATTTTGACTAATATAAATACACAAATTAAAAACAAAGGACATATGAAGAAAGATACTATCTGCATCCAGAGAAAGAAATGATAAATAGAAGTATGCATAGAATAATTATATATACATATATGTATATGTATATTTATACATCTATTTGTGTCTTATGGTAGACAACTCTAGAAAAAAAAGAAATTTACATGATAACTTTGTCATATATCTAAAAGGAAGAGCAAGTTGCTCATAATAGATTTGCAGTTTCATGTGCAATTATCTTTTATTATATTACGTAATGAAAATGCTTATTTTATTCCATAAATTAAAAATAAAATGAGAGAGAGAGAGAGAGAGAGAGAGAGAGAGAGAGAGAGAGAGAGAGAGAGAGAGAACATTGTCCTAGCAGAGGAGTCTTCTTCCACAATTGCCTCCAACACTCAAACTATGAAACTTGTCCAGAGTCCAGCCATTTAGGACCCCAAGAGGTATGGTTACACAGCTTACACAGCCAATTGACTGTTCATTCTTGACCCAATGAGAGAAGCATTTGTACCTCATAAGGGGATCAGGGTATAAAAGCATTTTGTTTACACATTAAACCCTCAGTACTTGTGACTATTTTCTATAGTAACATCAACTAAGGTGGATCGAAAGAGTCCTTCCCTTACAAATGGCTTTGAAGTGAGGGTGAGATTCTAGGATCAGCTCCAGATTATGGGAAGTCTATACCTGATCTCAGGAGAAAGGAAGAAAAATATATCATTCTCTTAAATATACAAGCAAAAGTACGCCATGTAACTCTCTCGGTCCCGACTATGATTATGTAGCCTCAGTAGAGCATGCTAGCTGTTTAGCATCTGTTCCCTTATCAGTACATTGACAGTACTAAGAAGCTATATTTTCCCAGAAATCAGATTATCCCTTCCCATACTGGGTTTGGCTGCTGTGAACAATTTTTCCCCCTGTTTTATAGCAAAAATAAGGCCATTTTCCTTTGCAGATGGATGATTTTTGTAAATTTTATATGTGCATAGTGCTTTCTTTTTTCCCCTTAAAAATAAATCACCCTAACTATCAACCTTATATCAGTTTTGGGATGTTTCCTAAGAGTGACTTTAGCACCTGGACCTCAACTCCCCCCCCCAAAAAAAACCCCAAAAACTTTGGTGGCGAGTATGGTGGAGAATTGTACACAGCCAGCCCATCCCTTGATGAAGGAAGCCAAAGTCAAGGGTGGGGGTAAGTAAAAGGAAGAGTTAGAATGTTGGAGGTGAACTTCAGATTGTTCTTGGTTGTTTGTCCTTTGTTCTCAGTTGTTTGTCCTTTGTAATAAAAGAAGACCAGGCCATCAGGAAGCTGATGTCATGATTTGCAAATGAATTGGATTTAAGCAAGGGAGGGCTGTGCAAAGTCACCAGCCTCACCCTCTCCTCCAGAGCCATCTGGGTCCAATGGCAAGATATAGATCAGGATGATTGGAGATAGTCCTGGATGAATGGGTATTACCTCAGTCAAACTGAGACCTGGGAAAGAAGGTCCCCCACTGCAACCAGGGCCATCTCCAGCCCCTCCAGTGCCTCTCAAACCAAGGGCCACATGCTGTAAATCTCAAGTTGATTAAGAACTCTGAGGATCACCCTCTCTTAGGTATTAAGGATCTGCTTACATACAACATACGTCCACATACAATTTACAAAGATGCTCTTCAAGGAAAGGCTAGATAACCATTTGTTGGGGCATGTCGTGGAAGGATTCATGTTCAGGTGTGGGTTGGACAAGGTGGCCCCTGAGGTCCATTCTGAAGCTAACCTCCTATGATTGAGTGAGCTCAATATAATTGTGAGCAGTTTCTCTACACTGCCTTCTGGCCAGATAATATCTGGAATGTTGTGTTCAGTCCTGGTTTCCTTCATTGGTTTCCTTCAAAGTGCAGCTGAAGTCCTACCTTTCTCAGTCTTCCTTAAAATTGGTGCAATCCCCTAAGATCATATCCAATTAGCACATAGTAGGTGCTTAATAAATGCTTATCGACTCAATTAGATATTTATGAGCTGCAAAACATCTTGAGTAGGACAACCAGATTGGCAAGGGACATTAAGATCACACCATATGAAGGAAGGAAAGGGGGGTATTGAATCTGAACAAGACTTGGGAGATTTAATAGTGGTCTTCAGAATCACAGAAACTAGTTTAGACTTGCTCTTCTTCAACCCCAGACGGCAGAACTAGGAACAGTGGATTGAAGCTACAGTGGCTGGTTTTGGCTTAAAAAAAGTTAGAAAGAAATAATTAGAGCTACATGTGAGTGGAATGGTTTATCTTGGTAGACAATAGAAAACCCCTAAATAGAGTTCTACAAAGTAGACTGGACTGTTGAGATGACTCCTTAGGTGTATTGTAGAGAAGATTCCTTTCATGTACGGGTTGAATTAGAGTGCCTTGGATGTTCCAATTCTAAGGTTCTGTGATTGCCAAATCCATAGGATCATAGACTTTAGAGATGGGAAGGGCCTCAGAGTCTATCTATTCCAACCTTTTCTCTTTACAAGTGGGGAAATTCAGGCCCAGAGAGTGATTCATCTAAAGTCACAGGTGGTGAGTAACAAATATGGGAGCATCCCAGGTCTTCTGATTTCAGCTCTAGTGCTTTTTTCTGCACCACTGTTAAAGCCAAGGGGGGAAAAACAACTTATTTTCCTCAGCATGAAGGCAAAAACTTCCACTAATGTCCTCCTTTTTTATCATCAGAGAATGGAGGTGATCCTGGTTTCTAAAAGGCTATGGCGCCTAGCATAGACTCTGGCAGATCCTATCAATTAGGTTCAATTCAATGTTAAACTCAAAAGACTCTGAGTATTGTTGCAGAGACTGTCCAATTTTCTCCACCAATTATCTGTAATGAGCACTGCAGCACATGGACATTGGAGGACATACTGCCCACACTTGTTCCTTGACCAAGAATCGTTAATGAGACTGCAAACCTCAAATCTGTTAAAGACCAATCCTCGGCCCAGGGAGATATCCTTTTTGGCGATGGGAGATAGGATTCATGGTGGGCTGAATCCCTACTGAATAAACACACAATTTTGGTGACTAGAGCAAAGTGGGGATAAACAAGTCCATGAATTATTGGAGCACTTTCTAACTCAGCACCAGCATACAAATCTTTCTAAAACAACTCCTATACATTGAAAATTGAATCCTCCAGCTGTTGAAACCCTGAACATACATAGGAGATACACAATTCTTTCTGAAAGAAGAATGCCAATACATCATATAGCCCATTATAGGCCATATTGGGCTTAGCTTACCATGAAGCCATGGAGAATTCCCAAATCCAAGGGCAAAACCTTTTCCCATCACTTCCCTGTCAGGAGGTAAGTAACATTTTTCAACACTGATCCAGTAGAGTTAAGATATCGCAAAAAAGGTAAAGCAATCTTGGTCCTCAGCAATAGGCTTTAGTGATGAGCTCAAGGAGCAGCCTAGGCACGGAGAGACTCGTCACTGGAAATTTGGTCACAAAGTGATTTTTTTCCCCATAGCAAGTAATGAAAAACATCTCTTGTGTATTTTTTAGTCCTCAATCTATTTGACTTCACTGTGGTTTTTGATACTACTCACCACCCTCTCCTGGTTGCCCTTTTCTCTCTTGTTTTGCAAGATACTGTCCTCTCTCTGATTCTTCTTCTACAACTAGAATTGATCTTTCTCTGTTTCCTCTACTGAATCACCATGGGTATCCCACCTAAGGAGTGCAGCTTCTCTTCTTTTCTCTCTCATGTTCCCTCTGCACTCTCTCTTGATGACTTCATCAACTCCTATGGGTTTAATTATCCTTATTTAGCAGTCACCCTGGGTAAATCACTTTGCCTCAGTTTCCTCATCTGTAAAATGAGTTGGAGAAGGAAATGGCGAACCACACTAGTATCTTTGCCAAGGAAACCCCAAATGGGGTCATGAAGAGTCAGACACAACTGAAAAAATGATAACAACAAGATAGCAGAGTCCAAAATCTATGTATCTAGAACTAATCCCACTATAGTTTACTTATCTCATTATGTATATTAGGTATAGTCCTGTTTCAACTTCCCCTTACCATTATTTAACCTTAATTACTTACGTGAGAAAATGTGTTCTCCGTTTCAACTTGGAATGCTAGGAACACATCTTCCTCCATCAATGACATCAAGATGGTGGATGGATGGCAAGCGGAGGTTTCAGCAAACAACTTTTTTTTTTAAATTTGTAAGATCATCCATCTAGATTTCAAAGGTAACTCTTAGGTCATCTAGCCTAACTCCCTCATTTGACACATGAGGACACCAAGGCCCACAGAGGTTAAGTAATTTGGTCATGACCCCAAAGATAGTAAATGGGATTCAAATTCAGGTCCTGTGACTCCAAGGTCAGTATTCTTTCTTCCTTACCACTCTTGCTCCTGGATGCTAGTAATGTATTACTTCTTGGTGACCGCACAAGAAAAACCACCTCTTTAATTTATGTCTCTATTAAAGAAGGTACTTCCATAGGTTGGCCACTCCCTGGGCATTTTGAAATGGGGACCATATAGTAGTTGACCCTTCTGAAAAAATTCCACACTAACACCCCTTCCCCCATTGCCCATTCTTATAGATGGGTACTTAATTCAGTATGATCAATATCCTTGAGGACAAGATCTATTTAATTTTTGTCATTTTGTCCCCAGCACCTTTCACAGTCCCTTGTGCGTATAATAAATGTTTGTTAAATTGAATTGAATTCATAATTCAAGTGCTCGTGATTATAAGGGCTGCCTCTAATTATGGAATATAAGCCAGAGTCATAATCTGGCCTTTTCACAGAGAAGTTTCATTGGCAAACACCTTGGGTTAACTCTTTCTTTTCTCGGATGGTGGCTCTTGGATAATTAAAATTGACATTATGAGTTGGCTATAGTCTCTTTATATGTTGTCATAGAAAGAATGCTTAATTTGTTTTCCAAAGACTTCAGTGTTGTCTCTTGCTAGCTATGTGACCATGGGCATATCATCACAGAATTATAGGTCATGGGATCCAACCAATTCTTTGTTGGAACCATGTACAATCCACTATCCAAATAGCTACTATTTAAATTAGAACCTACCTGGCTTTCTTCTGTACCTTGAATCCAAAGATTGAGAAATCTATCTCCCCAGATTCTTTGTTTCTACTTCAGCAAAGGATTCCTCTTCATTAGAATCAGACCTAGAGTATTAATTTCCCCTATTTACTTTTCTTGCCTTCCAAAAGATACAACCATAACTTAGGCAAGGAAAGAATTCATTAGCTCTTTTACTTTGGGCAGAGAAAGAGTTCTTGCAAATATCCAAATAATTGAAGTCTCCCATCATTACTATATCATGCTCCCATACCAGGTTTGTGATCTATTTCATTAAATACTCATTTATTTCTTCCTTATGTCCAAGTGTTCCATAGACTAGTCTCAAGGTAATACTGTAAGTACTTTTTTCCCAGAAAGAACTTTTTACCCAGATACCCTCTACCATTCTCTTCTGGTTCTTGAATTTCTCATATGCTATTTCATTCCTTCTTCCCTCTTTAATCTATTCTATTCCTCTTTAATCAGGTGACCCTCTCAGACTCTTTGAGACTCAGTTTCCTCATATTTAGAATAGGGGTAATATCTCCATAAAGACCTATTCCAACGCCTCATTATGTTATAGAAATTATCCTGGGTTCTCAAAGGCTGTGTTCTAGAAGGTTTAAAACATTATAAGAAGTCTTCAGTTATAGTTCCAGTGACAGAGTCTGTTGTCCAAGCACCAACCTATCTGAGAACAGATAAATTCTTCACGAATAATAGATTGCCTACCAGGTGATGAATTTCTTGGACATGGAAGCCTATTAAAAATTAGAATTAAAAAATATCCTTCCACTGTGTGTCTCTCTATCACCAAAAAATCACCAAAATATGAAATTGACTATGTTAATAGGTAAGATATGACCGATTATTTGATGTAGGGGTCATGTCAGGGTAAATTATTTGCCATAAAGCCACAGATTCTTCAGAGAAAAGGTCAAAATCAACATCAAATTAGAAGAAAGGCTAATGATGAGTACATACTATGAACAGTTGCTATGGATGATTGACTTATGCCAAAAGATGGGAAATGGAAAAAGGCAAATGTATTGAAGATGATTATAATAAGATCTTGGGCCATTTAGATGGACTCTCAAGGGCAAGGAGAAGTGGAAAAAGTAGGAAATAATTGGGACAGAAAGTTATACCTCACCAAGGAGATCAGCCAAAGGTATGGTTACTTTCTCACTAAAGTACACTTGCCCTCTTGTAGAAAACTCTGTAGGGGTCTGGGTCAGACATGGAACAATACTTCTACAGGGCTGGTGGGCTTCTGACAGGGATAAAATTAATTTTAGGCACTCAATTTGAACATCTGTGGGGTCTGAGGACATGAAACTCTGGATTCGCAAGTCTATAACGCATATAAAGACTCAGATTGTTCCATGGCCTTGGACATAGGACCATAGTATTGATAACAAGTTTGGCAATATAGTTTAGCACAAAAGAGAACTGAGCACTGAATTCTTGTCTCAGATGGACAGCCACTTAGACAGATTGAAAGCAAGAAGGGGTAATACTCCTTGAAGATATATGCATGAATAGAATGATCCATTGTGTCTTTCCATCTAACTTGAAACTGAAATCTTCTATATGTGCTGTCTCCTATTAGATTATGAGCTCCTTGAGAACAGGATCTGTCTTCCTTTTCTATTTGTATGTCTATCATGTAACACATATTAATTGCTTAATAAATACTTATTCATTCATTCATTCGAATAGTCAATGGGCTACAAAAGTTGTTTGAGTTAAGGATGTCCCTAAGTCATACTATAGCACCAAACTGATCACCAAACTCTGCAACAGCTCAATAGAGCACATGAACTCATTTGCGGGCCATGAAAGAGCTCCATGAGAAAGGGGGTATTGCAAAGATTCACCCCTAACCACCACAAAGTCATATTCTTGTGAATTTTCTAAGAAAGGTTTATCCAAAGAAACTCACATAAAATACAATGTGAAATATAATACATGAGCAAATTCATTCCACTTGTACAGGTAATGAATGAACAGGAAAAGAGAAGGGGGACCATAGTACATGACCTATGAACCCTACCAGCAAGGAAGAAAACAAGAGGTAGAGCTTCTTTCTGTAACAATTCTGCAGAATATAGCCATGAGTAATCCCACACACTTGTGAAGAGAATGAAGCTAAGAATTATAGGGCCAACCCAGAGACCAGGGAAGAGGGTCATGCAGGACCCTTAGCACTATGTATGAGCTCATCAGCAATTCCTGATGGATCTTTTCCACTTGGGTTCATAGGACCCTCAGGGCATAAGTCTCCCCCATGATAATCCTAAAAATAAGATGACTATCATGTTCCTCTAAGTCTTCTCTTTTCTGGGCAACATATCCTTGGTTCCTTTAATAGATTTTCTTACGACATTAGCTGACAGTCCTTCACCATACTGGTCACCTTCTTTTGGATACCTTCGAGCTTAATTAATATCATCCTTAAAATGCAGTACTAAGAACTGAACACGTTATCGTTAACTATGATGTGGTCAGACAGTAGAACTAGCACGTTCCTAGACCTCAGTCCTAGGCCTCTCTTTATGCGGCCAATATTTGCATTAACTTTTTTTGACTGCCACATCATACATAATGTTGACTCATTTTGAACTTGAAATCTGCAAAAACTCTCAGATTGGCTTCCAAATTCTATATAGCCATGCCTTCCCCATATTGTATTTACAAAGTTGATTTTTTAATCCAAGTATAAGACTTTATAGTTATCCTGTTATAGTCCATCTTCATAAAGTGAGCCCAACGTTTTAGCATGTCAAAACCTTTTTGGATTCAAGCTCTGTAATCCAGTGCATTAGTTATCCCAGGTTGCTATCTCTACCTTTATCTAAGTTACTCAAAATATATTAAATAATATAGGGCCGAGCACAGATATCTGGTGCACTCCACTAGAAAACTTCCTTTTGAGTGGATGTCAAAGAATTAATGATTACTCTTTGAGTCCAATCATCTGACCAATTCCAAAGCTAAATACTTGTGCTACCAGTTAGCTCACATCTATCTTTTACACAAGGATGGTACAAGAATCTTTGTCAAATGCTTTGCTAAAATCTAGGTAAACTATCGCAAACACAGTCTGCTGATCTACCACAAACTGTCAAAAGAAGAAAATGAAGTGAGTCTGGTAGAACCTGTTCTTAACGAAGCTGTGCTAAGTCTTTTTGATCATACTTCCTTTTCTCGATGTAACTGCCTATGCCAACAAACACTTGCTCCCCCTGCCAAGAAGAGAGACAGAGCAGCCAAGGGCAACACTAGCTTAGAATAGAAACTCATTTGTAAAACTCTTTGGTGGATGATGGCAAAAGATTGTGAGCCATATTACCTCATAAAACAGCAAAAAGTGTTGGAAACATAAATAAGTCTACTGATACCCAACTGAACCACATCATCCCCAAGAGCCCTTTGAGATGAAACCCACAGGGAGGACAACAAACAGATGGAAACTGGAACAAATTTGTTAACTTTTCTCAAGAGCTATTTTTGCCATCAATGAATGACTGAGGTACTATTATATTTGGACTTCAGCCTCTCAAATATGCTATGGGAAGAGGTAGAAATGGACCTTAAGAAGGCAAAACTGGGAAGAGTGGCTGGCCCATATCAGTGCCCCCTGAGGAAATCCATGTGTAGGTGATGAAGTCCTGAAAGCATGAGGGGTCGCTTTACGTGACAGCTGAAGAAGAGTAGACCATAAGAGAACAAGAAAAATCATGAACCTTGTTAATGCCCCCAAAGGTGTTCTAAAAAAAATCAATTACATTCAATGTCTATGCACACTTTTGCATCTTTATGAAATCTTCATGAGAATGATCTACCAAAGTAATGTTGTTTATACAACCTATTTCAGGGAGTTTTTGCAAGGAAAGTAATGTGAATTATTGTTGTGCTTTGTTTATTTTAGGAACTATGAAAGATGTAAAACATGCTTTCATGTTTCCTTCCTTGTTGCTCCCAACTTTTTCATTTGAGTTTAGGAATATAAAATAGAGTAGAGAATGGTCTGTACATAGATTTGGAAGATCTGTGGCACTTGGTAGCTATATTACCTTGGGAAAATTGCATAACCACTCTAAGTCTCAGTCTTATTGCTTGTAAAATGGGGGCCATAATACTTGCAGTGCCTGGAAGAGTGTAAGCTCCTGCAGGGTTGAGGCTTTCACTTTTGTATTTGTATCCCTGGCACCTACTATGGAACATGGCATTTTGAGAGTTTAATTCATGCTTCTTGACTGATGGATGGATTGATTGGCTACTCTTCTCAAATGGTTGTTGTGAGGCTTAAATGGAGTAATGTAGATGACGATGATTGCTTTCCACAAATTCCATTTATCTTTATTATTCCGGAACTCCAATTTCTAGGGAAGAATCCAGGGCTAATTGCTCATATTCCTTATGTGAAAAATCCACAAACTAACTTACTCTTGGAAAGAGTGGTTGGAAGTCAAATACTCAAGTTTAACTCTCAGTTCCAACATGAACTCACTATGTGACCTTGGGCTTCCATGCCCTCATCTGCAAAATAAGGGTGTTGGACTAACATGATCTCTAAGGTCCATTCCAGCTCTAATTTCTGTGTATTTTCAGGCTAGAAAGCTGGCTTAATAGCCTGTGGATTCAGCAGCTCAAGGAAATTAGAGAGGTCTTGTCCATTACTTGGGCTGGGCTGGATGGCTCCCTACATTGTCTTCCCAAGTGTTTTTCCCATTCTGCTTGTAAATGATTTCACCTGATGGGGCTTCAATCTCTTCCCTGAGAATGCTGGCTCATTAGGTCCATTAGTACTTCTACTGATTTCCCCACAGCAGGCAATCAGAAAAGCATTAGTTCAAGTGGCAGCCACATGACCGATGATCAGCACCAGCATGGCAAGTCTCTCTTCTAGCACCCACGGTTCTCATGTACCCTCTGCTTTGAAGGCCTCCCAGACTGCTACCCTGCTCCCGGAGCAAGAGTTTCTGGTTAGAGACATCAGCATACCCTTGACCTTTATGAAATTGGCATTGCCTATGCAGCTGTTCATTGCTGATCATGAACTGAATCATTTTCAGAACTGCTGGAAGTGGGGGGGGGTGTGTAAAGCACCCTGTTTTAAGGAAGGTACCAAGTAGGCTTGATGCATCAACCAGTTTCCTCTCTTTCCATTCACGGGCATTGATCATAGCTACTCTTTTGTGTGAGAAATCTGACTGAGGATTTCCTTGCATCAGGGGTCAAAAGGGTGGTATCATAATTTGGGCCAAATAGCATTAATATCTATTTTGCCACTCCCTGAAATCACATCCAATCATATAAGGGCAAGAAGAAGATTATTAAATAGCTTACATGAACAGAAAGCCAGTATGGCACAGAGGACCCAAGTTCAGCTCTGGCCTCTGATGCTTTTTACCTACGTAACCTTGGAAAATCACATAAGCTCCCTGAGTGGTGGTTTCCTCATTTGTAAAACAAGGCTGTTGGTCTTGCTGGCTTCTGAGGCTCCTTCCAGCTTTAAATCCATGATCCTGTGACATTCTGTTCTCTAGGTTTCTGAATAAACAACGGAATGTGCTTTTTTGTTTATCAGCCAAAGCTATTTCTTAATTGAGGATAGGAAAGATGATACACAGCTTTCAAAACGCAGAGAGTCAACAACAGAATTGGAGGTACTGCCGACTGTCAATCTTTCAGAACACAATGAGATCCATAGAGACCACAAGCAACATAAACATCAGTATTAATTGGGTTGAATTACTTGCTGTTTGGCATGGGAGCCCCCTCCAAAATCCTTCTCCTGGCCTAGCAGTGCCGCATGGCTTTTACAGACTATGCTCACAGAACATGGGAGAAAATTCGATACTCTGCCATCCAGGAGAGGACCCTACTAAGGAGAGGAAGGCTTGCTACTCATAAGTTGGCCACTAGGTGATTTTTTTTTTTTTTTTGGCAATGGCAATCCTGGAAGCAAAGAAATATTTAAAATGACCCTCAGCCCTGTTTGGCCCCCTTCCACTTCTGTTGTTAGAGGCAGTTAGGTCTTACAGTGGATAGAGGTTTGGGCCTGAAGTCAGAAAGATCTGAGTTCAAATCCAGCCTCAGACACTTACTAGCTGTGTGAGCAAGGACAAGTCATTTAATCTGTTTACTTCTGTCTCTTCTACTATAAAATGGGGATACTGACCTCCCAGTGATGTGAGAATAAAATGAAATCATGTTTGTAAAGAGCTTAGCATAGTACCCGGCACATAGTAGGCACTTTTTCATTCTTTCCTCCTCCCTCTCTCCCTCTCTTCCTCCTCCCTCCCTCCCTTCCTTTCTTCTTACCTTCCTTCCTTCCTTCCTTCCTTCCTTCCTTCCTTCCTTCCATCCTCCCTTCCTTCTCCCTTCCCCCTTTTCCTTCTATCATGGTGGTCTGGTATCCAGAGTTAAACAGAAGAAACCTGCATTTGTTGCCCCTGCATAATTCTGGCTAGCAGTTAGGAGGAATGAGCTTGCTGTGCATTCATTGTCTAAGATCCCCTCCCCCTAGAAATGCGAGATTTTATATTTAGAAAGATGGATGTCCTTCTCCTCTCATCCCCTGGATACTCAAGAGCATACCTCTTCCTTTGACCCTTTCCAAATATCATTCAGGCTTTGGTTCTAGATCTCATGCCTCCATTACTTTTTTGTACTTATTAGGATATTTTCTGGAATACATTGCTAGAGTCCTGCACAGGTCCAGTCCCAAATTTCATGGCAATAGAATGTGTTGTTGTTGGTAAGTTGTTTCTCAGTCACGTTGGATCCTTCATGACCCCTTGTGGGGTTTTCTTGGCAGAGACACTTGGGGGGTTTGCCCTTTCCTTCTCTAGCTCATTTTATGGATGAGGGAACTGAGGGAAGCAGGGTTAAATGACTCGCCCAAGTGTCTGAGGCTGGATCTGAACTCAGGAAGAGGAATCCAGGCCTGTCCGCTGTGCTCTCCAGCCTTTTATCGACTTGGCAGTACTTCTGCTCTGCCTGCATTTCTGTGCCTCAGTTCACTCTCTGGCTATATTGACCCACTGCCTCTAGCATTCCTGTGGTCTTGTGGCTTTAGAGGCATCTGGGTGATGCAGACCTAGACCCCCCAGTCTAGAGTCAGGAAGACCAGAATTCAGATATCTCGTCTAAGTTACTTACTAGCTGTGTGCCTCTCATTAAGTGATTTAACCTCTACCTGCCTCAGTTTCTTCAACTGTAAATTAGGAGCAATAATAGCGACCACTTCCCAGGGTTGTTGTGAGATAATATTTGAAAAGTGCTTGGCACAGTGCCCGGCACACGGTAGCAGATGACTGATAAATGTTCATTTCCTTCTCTTCCTTCTGTTTGATTCTGATAAATCTAAGTTATAAAGACCAAAGCTTCCCATTCCTCTTTTCCATCCCGACTCCTTGTCTGGTCGTCGTTGTTTTTATCCTTGAAATAACCCATTTTTGATAATACTGAATTTTAAATGAAAACTACTGAGGGCAGGGACTGTTTCACTTTTTGTCCTTGTTTTTCATAAAGACTTGGTGATTCACTGGTTGATCTTTGGCCCCAAGCTTGCTTCTGATTTCAAAGAGCTTTAACCTTTTAGTTGCCCTCAACACTCACCCACATTTGAACAAATACATTAAAGAGACTAAATAATAAATAGAAAAATAAGGCATGGTCCATATGACTTCCCACACCACATGATTGACTATCAGGCATGGGAGGAATGGAAATTGAATCTCAGGAAACCCTCCTTCTCCTAAATTGTATGGATCGTAGGTCTAGAGCTGGAAGGAAGATGAGGCTCAGGCAAAGAAAGCGACATATTCAGTATCCAGAGCGGGGAACTGGGCCCAGCTCCCTTGATTCCAAAGCTAGAGCTCTTTCCAGTAGGCTGTACTGCCCCGTGGACTGCTTAGACCACTAGCCATGGGGAACTGAACTGGCCATTAGAGTTACTGGTGCATTTGCAGGGTCGGTGAATTAAAACATCAGGGCACCATTCCCAGATTGTTCTCATCAAATGTGCCCACCCTTATTCAGAGAGGTCATTGATATTCATCCCCACAACCCCAGAAACAGTTCTCAATATATCAGTCCACAAAATTCCATGAATATGCCAACAAGCAACAAAGCACATGATACAGAAGCAAAAAGCAACCAGCAACCAAGCTCATGAAATGATAATCATAAACAGTCAGGCTCCCTGCCTGAGTCTTCACCTTTCACAATGTTCCAAGGCTTTTCCCAAGGGTTCCTTTCCCACCATTTCTCTCTCTCTCTCTCTCTCTCTCTCTCTCTCTCTCTCTCTCTCTCTTTCTCTGCCTCTCTGTCTCTCTCTCTTTCTCTCCCTCTCTGCTCCTCTCCCCACTCTCTACCTGTCTCTCCCTTTCCCCTTCTCTCCCCCTCACACACTCTCTCTCTCTCTCTCTCTCTCTCTCTCTCTCTCTGTCTCTCTCTTTCCCCCTCTCCATCTTCTTTCCCCTCACTTCCTCCCCCACCTCCTCAGTAAAGTAGAAGGTACATTTATCTGCAGAGATGCAGTTTTCTATCCAGTCAGGGTATATTGCTTATCTCAAAGCTTCTTTTAGCCCTGGGATGGATGTTTCTTGTAAACAGATCAGACTGGGGCAATCAGTGTATACTTCAAATTCTTCTCATTAAAAGATTCATATATGCTCAGAGGCTTAAAACCATGACCTTATCTTAATACTAAAGAAGCCTCCCCAATCTGTCTTAGACATTCTCATTCTATCTTAATGCTCTCAAGAAATATGGGAGGAGGAGGAGGAGGAGGGAGGGAGAGAGAGAGAGAGGGAGAGAGAGAGAGAGAGAGAGAGAGAGAGAGAGAGAGAGAGAGAGAGAGAGAGAGAAGACAGAAGAGAGAGAGAGAGAAGAGAGAAGAAAAGAGTGCAGAGGATTTTCAGATAAAAGTGAGATCTCCACTCAACAACCTAGCCTGGCAGGTAGATAGTACAATGGATAGCATGCTAGACCTGGAGTGAGGAGGACCTGAGTTCAAAGGTGACCTTAGATACTTACTATCTATGTAACCCTGGTAAGGTAGCACTCTCAGCCTCAGTTTCCTAATATATAAAATGGAGCAATAATAGGACCTAACTGTTGTGAGGATCAAATGAAATAACATTTGTAAGCCTTAAGGCACTATATAAATTCTTGTCATTATTATTATTATTATTGTTAAGTTGATATGCCACTTCAGGAAATGGACCATATGAAGGCTCCAGAGCATCAGGTTGATCTTTTGTAAAGAATCTATGGAGGACATGAACTGATGCAAAGTGAAGTGAACAGAACCAGGAGAACATTGTACACAGTAACAGCAATAACATGTGATGAAGAACTGTGAATGACTGGGCTGTTCACAGCAACATGATGAGGGTCAGCTGAAGAAAATTATGGATTATCTAGCCTAGAGAAGAGAAGGCTCAGAGGGGAGGTTGATACAGGAAAGTTGTCTTCTAGTATTTGAGGGTCTGTTGTGTAAAAGAGGGATTATTCTTGTTCTGTTGGATCCCAGAAGAATGAGTAGGCATTGCAAAGAAATAAATGTGGATTATTTGGAAAAAAAAATCCCTACCCATTGGAATTATTCAAAAGTAGACCATTTTGCCTCAGGTGTGAGGGGCTCTCTCTCACTGCAGGTCTTTGGACAAAGCTGGCCAGATGGTCACTTGTCTGGGATATCACAGAGGGAATCCTTTTTGGGGTATGGGTTGGACTGCATGACCTCTGTGGTTCCTTCTAACTCTGAGATTCTGTGAGTCTTCTGTGAAATACTGAAGTATGACATGTGAGATTACCCACTGAAAGTATCCCATTAGCAGTAGCCCATTGAATAACAGTGCAAGTAGTCTAAGGCTAGAGTTCTGGGAAGCCCTAAGTGTATAGGACCCTTAAAGCAGAGCTGGAGACACAAGGACTTTTACAAGTCAGACCACAACCCAGAGCCACCCTGCACAGTCTCAGACAGGTCCCTTTCTTCTTGTACAAGCCTGACACACTTACAGCTGAGGAGTCAGCCGGCTCCATGAAGTCCCACGGTCTGTGTAAGGACCAGAAGGGGAGCCCCAACACAATCCCCTATGAAGCTTTTAAGCTCTTAAACTCTGAAACATGGGGCAGAGGTTTATCTCTCTCTAGCCAATCCTTGATGTTTCTGTCAAGGCCATGATTAACATCCAATTATATCATCAGAATGGGTCAGCTTAAGGTAAGTAAATGGAGAGCCTGTGACCTGCTAGCCTTGTGACATCACCACCTCGTGTCTTCAGATGGGTGGATTTGGGTGATTTACACATTACCCAGAGGCCTCTGACTTCTGGGAATGGACAGCCTGGTGTGAGGCCCACTGTTGAACAGAGGAAAGAAAAAGCATTGAATTTGGAGACAGAGGCTCTCCCGTCTTCAAGCTTGGCTCTACTGTTTACTAACTGGATGACTTTGGGCATGGCATTCCACTTCTCTGGGCCCTGCTTCCCCATATGGGAAATGAGGGATTTGGGCTAGGTGAACTGGAAAGCCACTTCCAATCCTGAATCATTGTCTTATGATCTAAAAACAAATTAAAACTTCCAACATTCATACTTGGGGCCTTCAGTTCTGCTGTCCCCTCAAAGCCTGATTTCCCATTGTTTCTTAACTCCATGATCATGATCTTCATTCCTCCTCTATCTCTCACAGTAGTGATTGTGCCTCGAATCTTACCATCCACCCAGTGGGCTTCCTCCAATATCTCAACCTCTAAAATTCTCTTTTTTTATAAGAATTTCTTCCATACTGTCCTCTTTCCCTCTGCATTCTCTCTCCTAATTCTCTTCTCTTTCCTCAATGAGATCTTTAGTTGCTCCCTCCCTCTCTCTTCTCTCAATAGGTAACCTTTGCTCCAATTTCACTTTTCTCTATTCACAGCCTTGATCCCATGAGCTGATGCTCAGTTATACATGGTGTTCCACTCTTTGACCCATTTCCCCCTTTTCCTATTACTGTTCACATTTATCATTTCCCAACCTTGAGTAATCCTTCCCTCCCTTCCCCACCACCTACCTCCTCCACTGCTGCTCCCATGCTATTAAGCAATACTAGAAATGCCATGACCATGCTGATGGCATCTACTACAAATGCTTCTTTTCTAAACTTAATAGGACCATCACTGCGACATGGAAATCCTCTTGTCCTTCCCAAAATGACTTTCTTTTCTAGTCTTTTCGACAACTGTTTACAAACTCTTCTGTTTTCTCCTCAAGCTCCCTCTCTCCCAGTTTTTCTGGCTGACTGTCCATGTCCAAAAGATTTTCAAAAGCTAAAGAGTTTTATAATATTTATTATTAGAAGTTTGTGAACAGGTATGCCACAGTGGCAAAACAAGACAGTGGAAGAGGGCACTTGCTTTGTAGTCAGAAGACCTAGGTTCAAATCCTGTCTTTAAAGTCTACCGCCTGTCTGACCTTGGGACAACCTCTCCAGACCTAATTTCTTCTTATGTAAAATAAGGGAGTAGGACTATATAACCTCTGAAATCCTTTCCAGCCTTTGGTCTAAATAAGAATCAATCATGAATTTGGAATCATAGGTGCTGGGTTTGAATCCTTGTTGTGGATTCTAGGTAGGCACTTCCTACCTAGATGACCTTGGGCAAATTATCACAGCTCTCTAGGCTTCCAAGTTTTCTCATCTGTCAAACGAGGAAGTTGCATTAAATGGCCTTTAAGGTCCCTTTCATCTCTAGATGTGTGATCCAAAGAAAGGACCACCCTGCCTGACCCCTCTGGAACCGTCTTTGAGACAAGTGTAAATGGGTTTTTCAAGGAATGGCCGAGTGTTTTAAGAATGCAGCTGTGTGGGTTTGTTCAGATCCAAGCAAGCTCATTGTGTTATATGTTGACATCAGCCTGGAGCATTCAGCAACATTTTTATAACACCAGAAGCCTATTGTATTTGCTGGTGGAGGGCTTACTGTCAGCTAAACTCATTATCCAAGATTCTCCACTGTTAATTAATTTTTACCCCTAATTCCGATGTTATTTTCCTTGTTCTCATTTTCCAAGGTTTTGGTTCAGTGATTTAGAACCTTTTGCTCCGCTTTTAAAAACCATGTGAATCAAAAGGGTTTTGCCATTATTTAGCAAGAGGGAAAAGGGGAGAAGTGTGGATGTGTCTCTTGTGTTTGGTGAGGACTGATTGCCAAAAGGGGAAGCCAACTGCAAAGACTGGTCAGAACTGGGAAGAAAGTAGGGGAACTCACACGTTGTTTTAGGTCTGAAAGAGCTACCCCCAAGAGCTACCCCCAGATTTATGTCCCAGAATAGTTCCTGCTACCATCCAGAAGGAATTTTTTAAATTTAAATTTATTTATTTAGTTTTAGTTTTCAGCATACACTTCTACAAGATTTTGAGTTCTAAATTTTCCCCCTCCTTCCCCACCCTCTTCCCCAGGAGAGCATGCAATCTGATATAGGCTATCCATGTACAATAACATTAAATGTGTTTCCGTATTACTCATGTTGTGAAAGAAGAATCAGAAGAAAAGGGGGAAAAAACCATGAGAAAAAAAAGAGAAAATAATATATTTCAATCTTCATTCAGACTCCATAGTTTTTTCTCTAGCTGAAGATAACATTTTCCATCATGAGTCTTTGGATTTGTCTTAGATCACTGCATTGCTAAGTCTATCCAAGTTGGTCATTGCACAATGTTGCTGTTACTATCTGCGATGTTCTCCTGGTTCTGTTCACTTCACTCAGAATCAGTTCTTATAGAACAATAGTATCCCATTACATTCATATACCACAACTCAAAAGGAATTTTTGTAGAGGGACAAGCACCTCTAATCATGCCTGAGGTAGGTAGAATGGGAACTACCTTCAGTCCCATGCTTCCCTCAGCAGAGAGGAAAATGCCTCAGTAAACTGAAGGCCATTGCTGGGAAGGACATATTTTTTACTCTATTCCCACAATCCTCCAAGAAGAAAGCAATTTTAAAAAATAATGTTGATTTTTAACATTTATTTAAATGATTCTGAATTTCCTCCCTCCTTTCTACTTCTCCCCCACCCATTGAGAAGGCAAGCAATGTGATAACAATTTTATATGTAAATCAATCAAAACATATTTTCAAAATAGCCATGTTGCAAAGAAAAACAAAGAAAGTGAAAAAAATTATGCTTCAATCTGCACTCAGATTTCATCAGTTTCTCTTTGTGGAATTGGATAGTATTTTTCATGTTGGGTCCTTTGGAGTTAGTTACTTTGGATCATTGTTTTGATCAGAGTAGCTAAGTCTTTCAGTCATCATTACAATATTGCCGTTCCTGTATATAGTGTTCTTCTGGTCCTCCTCACTTCACTTTGCATCAGTTCATATGAGTCTTGCCAGGTTCTTCTGAAACCATCCTCCTCATCATTTCTAATAGCACAATAATATTCCATTGTAATCATATACCACAATTTGTTCAGCTATTCCCCCATGGATGGACATCTCCTCAATTTCCAATTCTTTGCCTCCACAAAGAGAGCTGCCATGAAAATTCTTGCATGTATAGGTCTTTTTCCTTTTTCTTTGATCTCTTTGGCATACAGACCTTGTAGTGGCATTCCTGGGTCAAAATATATGCACAGTTTTCTAGCCCTTTGAGCATAGTTCCAAATTGCTCTACAGAATGGTTGGACTAGTTCGCAACTCCACAAACAATGCATTAGTGCAATTCTCCCATATCCCCTCCATCATTTGTCATTTTCCTTTTCTCTCATATTAGCCAATCTGATAGGTGTGAAGTGTTACCTCATAGTTATTTTAATTTACATTTCTCTAATCAATAATGGTTAGAGCATTTTTTTCATATGACTATAGATATCTTTGATTGAAGAGGGCAATTTAATACATTCCTATCTACCTCGATGCATAGTTATCAAGAATAAACTAATTGCTTCTCCACACTTGGCATCCAAGAAAGCAGATTACTTGGGGTCAGGGGATGGTCTGAGTGCTGCATCTGATTGAAGTGTAATTGGGAAATGTTTAACGAAATAAAAATACAATGCAGGATAGTTAATGTCAATTTGTAGTTAGTTACTAGGTCACTATGTGGGCCACAGAGGTTCATTTACATTTGATTTTCACACCACTATCTTAGAATACACCTTATCCAATTTCTTCATTTCACCAAGAAGGAAACAAAGACCCAACTTTAAGATCAGAGTAAGAACTAGAATTCAGGTCTCTTGACTCCTAATCCATTGATATTTCAGCCACTTTGCTGAAATTTGGTCTCAATTTGGGTGTTTAGGAGTCTTGTGGCTTTTAAAGCAATGGGCTTGGTTTCATGATTCAGTCCAAGCAGCTGAGCAGGGAAAAGGCTCCTGGTCTTCTAGGCACTCCATTGTGCCAAGCTCACCTTTTCCCCCCCTCACCTTAAAAAATTTCATCAGTTTGGAAAGGCACACCTTCCAGGAGGAAAAAGTCCTAATGGTAATATTGGTAGAGGCATTCTTAGAAAGTTGTAGTCCTTAATCTGGGGCTGATTTACCACACCCGAAATGCCCAGCTCTAGGAAGGCCATGATAAAAGGTTAGGCCCAAGGAAGCATTTTCCATTCTTTCAGACATCCCAGTTCTACAGGGTCTCTCAGTTCCTAAAGTGATTCTTCCCTTTCTACAGAGAAGCCAACACATTTTCAACTTGCTGCTCCTGCCCAGTCTTGGAAAAGTTTGAGAACATGGATAGAACAAAACATCAGTCCAGAGCAAAGTTTTCCAGGATGGAGGATGTAAAGACAGGCCTAGAAAGTTGTAGCCAGGAGCATTTTCTCCTCCTTCTCACTACTTCCTTCATCCCCCATAAAGGGACATTATCTCTGAAGACCCATCTTAGATATGGGAGGGGCAGGCCTTTCCTAACCTGACCCTAGTACCTGGGCTGCCTAATCTCCCTGGTGGATGAGATAAACTGAGGTAGACCTTGAAGGGTCATCCACTGGTTACCCTTAGGCTACCAGCTCTCTGGAGGAGGAGGAGGAGCCTCCCTCCCACTCCTAGGCCAGGCCAGAGTTTATGTCCCGCTAGCTTTGACCTTTTTCTGAGAAAACCCAACCTGCAATCCCAGAGTAAGATGTCCCTACCTCCAATTTCACCATTTTGTTATTATTCCACGTGGCCATAGCCCACAATTAGGCATCATTGCCTCTTTCTTTGGAGAAATACAGTGGCTTATCACCACCCATTTAAATTTCTTATTGTGTGGTAAATTTTGCAGCCTTAGACAATTCTCCATGATAGAATGCAACCTCTTTGAGGAAAGCTACTCATTCTTTTTATCATTACATCCCTACTCTACCTAGCATATAGTAGGTGATAAATAAATACTTGTTGATTTTTCTCTGCTGTCAAAAACACAGCTTGCCATTTTTTAGCAAGGGGTAAAAGGGGAGGAATGTGTGCAAGCATCTTATATGTTTGTGGAGGACTGATTGCCTGGGTGATTGGAGCAAAGTCCTAGTGATCTAGCCCTAAATAAAACTCTGCTATAGAATATGGCTTAAAATAAAATAAATGGAGCTCGTGGGCTTTGGGCTCACTCTCCCAATTCACCTCAAGACCTAGCAGTTTGGAACCACAGAGAATGGTTCTTACTTCTCAAAAAATTTCTTCTGACAACCCTGAAGGGCTGAGGATTTTTGAATACCATCACTTTATCCAGTATGCTCTTCCTAATATCAGTTAATGGGTCCCCAACATTTAACCAATTAGCATCAATTATGTTTTACAAAAGGATATTTATTGATGCAATACAGCAAAGACTAAAGTACAACAGCATCCAAAATTAGGAAAATAATTCCCTCGACAAACCTCATTCCCTGGGGAGAGTGGTCTCAAAGTTAAATTAGTTACTACAAAGTATTTTTCCCCATCAAATTCCCTTTTGGTTATGGCATAGTTGATGAATGAGTTACTCTCATGTTGACAAGACACAATGCAGTGGATTCTGGGTTGATTGCTAGATTGGACAAAGCAGGCTGCTCTTCAGGGTTTGCTCCTCTCTGGACTTGGCTGTTATGGCTACTAGAAGACCCCCTTTATTGCCTTTGATTACTAGATGGCTCTTGTGACTTCTTGGAAACTGACAAAGTCATAGATTGGACTATTCCATCTCCAATATTTATTCATCCAATGTCAGAATTGCATCATCACCATAGGGATGGAAGAACCAGAGATGCTACGAATTGATGGACCCATGGTGGCTGAGTAGGAAGATGAGGCACTTGGTGGCAGATAATAGAAGCAGAAACAGTCATTTCTGCTGCTGTTACCTTTTTTCCTACCTAGAATCTTATGGCAGTTCTTGCTTCTCTCACACCCAGGAAAAGAGAGAGAGTTTAATCTGTTGGAGCCTTTTGTATGTACTCAATTCTAGCTCAGTACCCAGTTATAAGTCTTTTTGTCACCATGCAGTAAATCTACAGGAAACAACTAGAAAATACCTTTACGTTGTCTGAAGTAGGATGGGAAAGGGCCCTTCATCATGCATCTCAGGAAGAAGGCTCACAAAGCCTCCTTGTGAATATCATGCAAAGCCTTCACTGGCCAGTCCCCCCGTTACTCTTTGAGCATAGGTTGAATTAGCTAGATGGTGAGGTTTCTTCCAATTCTGAGGTTCTGTGAATCTATAACACTTTGGGATGTGGAGGTCTTTTAATTAAAACATATAAACAATTAAAATGTATAACAAAGATTTATGATAATCAATGCAATAAGTTTGGTGCCATTAAAAACATCTCTAAATCATATATATGGATAAAAATACTCCAAGTCTATGTTCCCTAGTTTGTTGGTTGGGTTGAGAAACCACTACAGGGTTGAATCATCAATATAAATGTGACAGCTGCCAAGATACAACTCCACAGTAACAGTTCCCAGCTAGCATCATTTGTACTAATATGTACAAATTGTTACCAACCAATATCAACTAAATACTTTTACAATCATATTGCATATGCAAATTTATATTGAACTCAGTTCCATGCAATTGTAATATTGAAATTCATATTTCAATTTAAGTTGATCAAATTTAAAATGCCAAATATGACAAAATTGCTCATTTGCCCTGTTATTTCAAGACAGATGATATCATAATTTTGGACCAAATTATTTGTCAGAGGAGACAGTATCAAATGCCTTCTACTAATTTTTTTGACCTCATTTTACTATAGTCTTCTAGTGTCCAGCCCACCTTAAAGTATTCCTTAGGTTGGGAGATGTGGAGATTTTTTGTTGGCTGTAATAGAGCATAAAAGCCAAGGGTTTTGTAGCTGACAGAATAATAAAGCCACAAACTTGGGTCAGGTGGATGGAGAACAGAGACCTTCCTTTCTTTGTTCAATTTTTGTTAGAGCTCACATTCATCTGAATGCCAAGTTTAGAAGAATCTTGGGAATTTCTATAGCTGTCTAAGTGAAAGGATAGTGATTTGTTCAAAGACATGGAGAATTAAAGGAAAATGCTTCAGCTTAGTGTGGGTATGGTCATCTTAACTTCTGAGTTGTATTTGGTGACATATCCATAGCAAGTAAAGAACTATTAGCCCTCCCTTATCATGGAGAGGCTTTCTAGTCACTTCACTTAGCAGACCGAAACTGAGATGGCTGGGAGGAGGCCCTGAAGGAATGAACCCCAGAAACTGGAATCAGTGAGTATTGTTCAGAAGTACCTATAAAATCCCAGAGATAATGGAGCTAGTTGAGAACAGAGAAGACCAGGAGAGGCATGTAGGGAGCAGCAGAGACATGATACCCAGTAAGGAAAAACACAGGTGTGATAGCCAGTGGAAAGCAGCAGAGATATGACACTGTGTTTGGATACAGGTTCAGCTGAAATCAGTGCCCAACAGAGACCAGGCTAAGAGAAAGCATATTGATCTTTCCGGAATACATGGGTGGTTCTGCAGTATCAGGAATATGAGTTTACTCTCCATGTGAATGCCTCGGTCACATATATTTCATTTCTGCATAGATCCACACTTCATTCCTATGTGTATCTATCCATGCCAATAATGATGTATATATTTGTAACAATGTGCTTCAAGTTTATGGGAGGAGGGAAATGATCGTTTGATATTTATATGCACTTTTGTTAAATGCCTTTGCTTTTAACTAATCTTGTATTCTCAATGAATAATGAAAATAGACACATTCATAGAACTTGTGACTCAAGATTCTGAGTCAATGCAAACACAGAGAGTGACTTGAACCCAGGGTAGGTTTTCTGGGGGCCCTCATTTGGGAAGGATGGCTCAGGTGCTACCCTTACAAGCCTTTAATTTAATTCCAAGACTACACTGCATTTTACTGATTGAATCTCCTTTCAGGTACTCAAATGTCTTACAATTAGACTTATATGAAATCAGCTTGAATTTAGTTGATAAAGAATTCACTCACTTCATATCATTCATTTGTGTTGGCACATGTGGCAAACAAGTCAAATGTTCCTTAAAAAAAAATGAATGAAGACTTGCTATTTCCCAAAACAGTCTTGCTTCCTGCTACTGTTTTCTAAAAGTAAAAATGTAAAGTTTACATCTAAATTGAATCGGTCCACGGTGCTGAAGGGAGCATGTACTTAGGGATGATTTTACAATTTTAAGAAAAGTGAAGCTGTTGTTTTTGCAATGGTCCCTAAGCCTTGGCTGCTGCTTCTTCAGTGCAATGTCAGGGACTTCTTGATTTTCTAGGGCTCATGAATAAAAACAACCACAGCAAAATTTCATTCTGAAAGGAGAGTAAAACACTTGGAACCTTGCTTTTGATACATATGCACGCATTTGCTTGGAAAAGAACAAGCAAGAGTGTGTGGGGAAAACGGTGTCATTAATCTCTCCAAGCTTTACTTTTCACTTTAGTTAGCTCTCTGAATTCCAGTCCCTTTCCACATTGAATTCCTCTTCTAGTTATCATTCCTAGAACCACAATTCATACAGATTCTTCACATAGACAATCCTATACTGATGATGTAGTCCTACATTGAGACATCTCTCTAGGTTTTTCAATCTCAAAAAGTTGTTGGCTTTGCCCCCATGTCCCTCAGATGCAAAGAAAGAGAAAGACTGTTTTATATATGATCACTAAGAAGTCTTGTACTCAGACTTTCCAAAACTAATCAGCATACACAAGAATACATTTAAAAAGACATATACACACATACCCAGGCACACACACACACACACACACACACACACACACACCCTTAAACAAACAGATTTAACACTGAAACTTGAAAAATACTTACCTGCTGATGCAGATCTCTCGGACAATGTTTATATGGATTTTCTCTAGTAACTCCAAAGCTATCCCCCTACTCTCCATATGTGCTCTATGAGTAGGAAGCTGTTATCCTCTCTTCTCTGAACTACAGAGTATTTCTACTCTTTTCTAGGGCCACTTGACTTTGACTCAATTTTCTTCCTCTCCTCATGGAAGACCCTACCTCCATCACAGATTAATTTCTCCTAGTGGATTTGTCATCTCTCCCTTCCCTTATTGTAAAAGAAGATAGTTCACTCCAGGTCCCTTATTTTGCTTCATTTCAAAACTACAGCTTGGGATGGGGACATTTTCCCCCCAGTTATTTTGTGTCCCCCTTGTATCATATTATGTCTTCCCACAGAACTTTTACAGCGGTGTTGTCCCCAAACACCTCTATTGTTAGTCTGTCTTAACCCTCAGACTAGCTGCATGGGCATTAGTAACGACAAAGATTCCCTGAAAAAAGCCGCATAGCAAACTTACGGTTAGTAACAGGATAGATTTATTAACATAATACTGAAGTAATTCAGTATTAGCAATTTTCAAAGAGATGGTTTGAAAAAAAGAAAGCCCTGGTCGGCAGTCCTATTAGGACTGTTATGCTATTAGCATAGCAATTCATAGTCTCTAGTTTCTTACATTCATAGATAAGTTGGGCCTTGAACAGCTAGGGTGGTGTGGAGACCACAAACAGAACACCAATTTTGTGCCCTGAGAGACTTGATTTTATCTGTTTTATGTTCCTTAGGAGAGTTAAATGTAACATCGACGATGTCCTTGTGACTTGACTAGAGGCTTTATTGTTGATTGATCTTCCAGGACAGCCTTGTTCAAGACACCTCAGGGTAAGTCAGGGGATGGGAGAAACTCAAGACAAGAGATTTTATTCTTGGCACTTGTAGCATTCTAAAAGGAAAGTTATATGCCTTCCATAATGGAGAATTTGGAGGTAATAGTAATTTCTATTCCACATATTCCATCCATTGTCCATTTATAGTGTGTCCTTATTTCATAAACCTTGCAAGGAGAGAGTAAGGATAAATAAAACTGTGATTTCTATTAGTAGAACTGTGGCTTCTGTTGCCAAATGAAGAGGGAGTAGTCTAGGACAGAGACCCAAAATAATCTTAAATTTGAGGAGAATTGTGAGGGCATCTCCCAGAGCGGGGCTAAATTCCCAAAGGGTAATAAGAACAAATTATTTAAAGAAAGAAGGCACTGGGGCTTGAAGGATTTTTTTTTTAATTGTAGAAATTTGGAAATTGTTAGGAAGATATCTTTTTAGGTTAAATTCCTTCCCATCTTCACCACTTTCTTTCTGATACTGTGGATTCTTGGGGTAGGGATGTTGTAGAAGTCCTTTATTGTTTGTTTGTTTTTGAGTCATTTCAATCATTCCTGACTCTTCATGCCTCCATTTGGGGTTTTCTTGGCAAAGATACTGGAGGTACTAGAGTGGTTTGCCATTTCCTTCTCCAGCTCATTTTACAGATAAGTAACTGAGGCAAACAGGGTTAATTAACTTGCCCAGGGTCACACAGCTAGTAAGTATCTGAGGCCAGATTAGAAGTCAAAAAGATGAGTCTTCCTGGTTACAATCCCAGTGCTATATCTAGCAATTCTCTCATCTTGCCTGGTTTTTTACAAATGTTTGTATCCTTTCTGTATACACAAACTAAATAGTAGCTGAAAGGGTCATTATAGATCACTTAGGGATTCTCCTTATGGACCACAGGAACTTGTTATGAAAGGAAAAGAAAGGTATACAGTTGAGGTGACACTGATTCAATTCTACCTGGCATGCATCTGAGAATAAGATCATACTATCGTCCATCAGATTGTAAAGTCTTTGAAGATAGGGACTGTCTTTTGCCGTTTTTTGTGTCCCCAGTGCTTAGCACAGTGCCTGACACATAGTAGGCACTTGGTTGTTGTTGTTGTTCACTCATTCAGTTGACCCCATGGGTCCTAACACAGCAGACCCTTCTATCCTCTACTGTCTCTTGAGATCTGTCCAAGCTTCTGTTTGTTGCTTCCATGACACTACTTATCTATCTTTCCCAACATCAGGGTCTTTTCCAATGAGTCCTGCATTCTCATTATGTGGCAAAAGTATTTAAACTTCAGCTTCAGTATTTGACCTTCCAGTGAATAGTCTGAGTTAATTTCTTTAAGTATTGACTGATTTGATCTCCTTGTTGTCCAAGAAACTCTCAAAAGTCTTCTCTAGAACCATAATTTGAAAGCATCAATTCTGTGGTGCTCAGCTTTCCTTATAGTCCAACTCTCACAGCCACACACTGCTACTGAAAAAATCATAGTTTTGATTATATGGACCTTTGTTGGGGAGGTTGTATATCTGCTTTTTCATTTGCTGTTCAGATTTGCCATAGCTTTCCTTTCAAGGAGCAAGAATCTTTTAACAGCATGGCTGTAGTCACCATCTGTAGTAATCTTGGAGTCCAAGAATATAAAATCTGATACTGCTTCCATTTCTTCTCCCTCTATTTGCCAGGAATTTATGAGACCAGTTGCCAAGACCTTTGTTTTTTTTCTGTTAAGCTTCAAGCTAGCATTTACACTCTGACCTTCTACCCTCATCAAGAGGCTTCTTAATTCCTCTTCACTTTCTGCCATCAGAGTGGTATCGTCTGTATATCTGAGATTATTGGTATTTCTCCCAGCAACCTTAATTTCAACTATTGATTCATCCAGCTTGGCATTTCACGTGATGTACTCTGTATATAAATTAAATAAATTAGGTGACAATATACAAACTTGTCATATTCCTTTTCCAATTTTAAACCAATCAGTTGTTTCATGTTCAGTTTGAACTGTTGCTTCTTAGCTCACATACAGGTTCCTTAGGAGACAAGTAAGATCTGGCACTCCCACCTTTTTGAGGGCTTGCCACATTTTGTTGTGATCCACACAGTCACAGGCTTTAATGTAGTCAATGAAGCAGAAGTAGATTTTTTTCCCCTGGAACTCCCTTGCTTTCTCCATAATCCAGCCAATGTTGGCAATTTGGTCTCCAGTTCATCTGCCTCTTTGAAAATTAGCCTGCTCTTTTGGTAATTCTTGGTGCACATGTTGCTAAAGCCTAGCTTGCAGAATCTTAACCATAACCTTGCTGGTATGTGAAACAAGTGCAATTGTTCAGTAATTTGAACATTCATTGGTATTGCTCTTTTTTAGGATTGGGACATAAACTGATCTTTTCCAGTGGACATTGCTGAGTTTTCCAAATATGCTGACATATTGAATGCAGCACTTTAACGGAATCATCTTTTAGGATTTTAAATAGCTAAGCTGGAATTCCATCCCCTCCACTAGTCTTATTGTTAGCAATGCTTCCTATGGCCCACTTGACTTCATTCAGCAGGATGCATGGCTCTGGCTCAATAACCATACCATTATGGTTATCAGTGATGTTAAGATTTTTCTTGTATAATTCTTCTGTATGTTCTTGCTACCTCTTCTTAATCTCTTCTACTTCTATTCAGTCCCTACAATTTTTGTCTTTTATCATGCCCATTTTTTTGCATTATGTTTCTTTGAGGTCTTATTTTCTTGAAGAAATCTCTTGTTTTTCCCATTCTATTGTTCTCTCCTATTTCTTTGCTTTGCTTATTTAAGAAAGGCTTATTATCTCTCCTGGCTATTCTCTAGAATTCTGCATTCAGTTGAGTATATCCTTCACTTTCTCCTTTATCTTTCACTTTCCTTTTTTCCTCAGCTATTTGTAAAGCCTCATCAGATAGCCACTTTACTTTCTTGCTTTTCTTTTGCTTTTTTGGGGGGGAATTTTTTTGTTGCTGTTTCCTGTACGATATTGTGAACCTTTGTCCATAGTTATTCAGGCACTCTATCTACCAGATCTGATCCTTTAAATCTATTTGTCACTTCAATTTCATATTCATATGGGATGTTATTTAGGTCATTCCTATATGATCTGATAGTTTTCCTTACTTTTTTCAATATAAGCTTGAATTTTGCAATAAGAAACTCATGATCTGAGCCACAGTCAGCTCCAAGTCTTGTTTTAACTGACTATGGAGAGTTTCTTCATCTTTGGCTGCAAAGGATACAATCAATCTGATTTCAATATTGATTCATATGGTGATGTCTGTGTGGAGAGTTGCCTTTTGGGTTGTTGAAAAGAAAAAGTAGGCATTTAATAAATGTTTATTGACTGATTGACTGATAATACCAGAGAAGCTAAAGAAGCATCTGCAACCTACCACAAAAATCAAACTTTTTCTTTATATAATGTGGAAATCTGGGAACTCATTTTGATGTAGTCATCCTGTTAACTAGACCCACACATTAGGCTTCACTTGGTCTGGGTCACCAGCTGGTCTAGGACTTGGGAACCTCACAGATTAGATTACGATACATCTTGCACATGGAAACACAGGATCAGCAGCTGTGTTCTTAGCTGTATCATCCATGGCCCAGTCATTTGTGACTCCAGATAGTTTTCAGAAAATTTGGCTACAGATACATGCATTTCATGCATGAGCTGTCTTATTGCCCTGGAATGGCTGTTGGCTTACCACAAAATCACCCACTTAGAAAGCATTTGCAACTAAATGGTGTGGAAATCAAACAGGAGAGTCTTATCACCTCTCCTCCTGCCAACATCCTTCAGTGAACCCCCAAACTAGTTTTTTTCTATTAATTTTGTTCCAAAATATAAAATTATTGGATTATGTTATCATATGATCCAAAGGATTATAGCCTATAGTCAACAAGGTGGAGGGGTGAGGCAGATTGAAAATTACAACATCCCCTACATCAGTTTGCTTCTCTATTCTCATAGTTCCTGGTTATCTGTGTTGGATTGAATCAATGGACAGATTGCTACTCAGGGCCATTGTTATGGCTTCTACATGTAGGAGTGTTCTGGTGAATAACCTGCCAACATTATCCCCTCACTGGTAGTTTTCAGTGGATGCAATTCACGTCAAAATATGATCACCAGTAATTAATAGGGCACGAGCTATAGTCCCCATGGCTTTCACTCCACAGTAAGTTCCAATGTTTACAATCATAAAAAGCATCAAGCTATTTGCATAGATACTCTGCAGTCAGTTAACATCAGGAGTGACAAATATCCAATTAGTTCTGTAATTATTAAATTTTTGATAAGCTCTTCCCAAGTTCCACATCTTATTCATCTACAGCATATCATATAGCCTTTGCTATTCAATCCGAACTAAACCAAACATCAACAGGGAAAATCAATATTAGCAATTAGCAAAAAACAACATTATAGGCTATACCATCATGGAATAGATAGAAGAGTCAAAAATAAATTAAAACTATTAAAACAACAAGGAGAATCCACTTACTCACTCCTGAGAGCCCATGTGGTAAAAATTTCAAAAAGGTCTGTGTATTGTCCATTCTGTACTCAATTTTTTAGGAAATATCACAAAATTCATCACAGTTAACATTTCAGTATACAATGAAGGCATGTACTCCTGGATGGCAATATCACCAAGGATGACCTCTAATTCACTTTTAACGGTAGTACCAATAACTTCTGATAAGATTCACGGCTCAAAAAATAAAAATAAAAAATTGGGTCTCACCATCCCACCTAGGCTGAAAATGCAGGGGCTGCTCAAGGACCTAATCCCACTACTAATCAGGATGAGAACTTCAAACTTGATGTATGTTCCAACTGAGGCTAATATGACCTTTTTTAAGCAATCTGGTATTTCCTCCTCCCAGGCATTCTAATTAATTATTATTAATGCCAAAGTGGCACAGTGGACTGAGGCTTGGGCTTAGAGTCAAGATGAACTGAGTCCAAATCTGGCCTTAGACCTTATCATCTGTGTGGCCCTACGCAAGTCACTTAACTTCTATCTGCCTTAGTTTCCCTAACTGTAAAATAGAAACCATAATAGAATCTACTTTCCGGGGTTGTTGTGAGGATCAAATAAGATAATATTTGTAAAGCTGTTAGCATAGTGCCTGGCACATAGCAGGCTCTTGAGGAGTACTTATTACCTTTCTTCCTACTTAGTGTGGACACTCAATCAGGAACTCCTAAGTTCAAGAGATAGGCATGGCTTCTAATACAATAGCAATTAAAGATATAATGCTTTGGTTCCATGGCCTCTCTCTGTAAACATTATTTCAAGGTCGGTAGAAGGATCAGTCAAATTGACCTGCTCATTAGAGAGGACTGAAAGAGATAGACATATTCCTTAGCCATGTTAGCCCTGTCATGGATAACTCCTGGTCAGAATTGCAAAGAGGTGAAACATATAAGGGAAGTAGCAAGAAAGAGCTTTGGCTGATGAGCTGTAAGGCCAATCTGTTAGTGAAAGATCTTTCCCACCCATTGAATAGGCCTCAGGTGGGGCCAACAAAGGGAGGCCTGATTAGAGGCAGGCCCATACCCTTTCACTAACTAGGTGTGAGGCCCCAGGCCCACACCTTTTTTGCTAAGTAGGCTCTGAGCCCTCAGGCCCCTGAACAGGGTATAGGAATTATGAGGTTGGCATTTTGCCTTTGGGGGCACACTCATTGAAAAAGTGTTGGTGATGAGACTCTAGGTAAGCCATTGTAGCAGTCCCCCCACCTTTGAAAAACCCAGATGTTAGTGCTTCTCTGGTAACTATGTATTGTGATTTGGTCTGTTTATATTGTCTCTGTTTATAATTTCTGTTTGTATTTGCTCTGAAGTTCAGGGTGCTGGCTTTTCCCCCTGAACTAAATGAATGATACATGTATGTTTAATTAAAGTGAGATTCTTAACCCCTTAAAGTTGCTTTCCTTAGAAAAGCAGATCAAAGGACCTTTGCTAGCAGCCCTCCTGTGTGCTGGTGTTACTGGCCTTACACAGCCCCAGTAACTGCAAGCAACATTGTTGTTACATGAACCTGGAAAGATGCCCAAATAGAATGTTGGCAAGATCCATTTCCGGCCACCTGGCAATTAGTCCCATCCCTTCCTGCTCAGATGATGAACTAGCTGAGGGAAGAAGCAATTGGAAGTAGCTATAGTCTTGTCTATGACAGGACATGGAAAAAAGTGTCATCCGTAAGCATTTCTATTTGTGCCAGATCTCAAGTCTATGTATGCCTCATGCTATAAGAAAGAGGAGTTGAATTCTGAGTACAGAGTTCCTAAATCTCCTCCTAATTACCAGTACTAGATGCACAGATCCAACATCAGTTGTGAACTGTGTTGCACTGTCTACAATTTTTTGCGTAGTCACAGGAGGAGTGACTATTGGTCAGTCAGTCAATCAGCCAACCTTTAAGTGCCTACTATATGCTAAGCCCTGGGGATACAGACAGAGGCAAAAACTGGTCCCTGTCCTCAAAAAGCACATTATCTGATGAGGAAGAAAGGCAAATGACTATTACACACACACACACACACACACACATTTATGTGTGTCTCTATGTACATATATGTACATGTGTACATATACATATAGATAGATCTATATCTATATTTTATATCTATGTCTATCTATCTGAGAGTAGTCTCATAGGAATGGCACTGAGATTAAGGAGGACTGGGAAAGGCTTCTAGCAAAAGGTGAGACTTCAGCTGTGATCTGAAGGAAGCCAGGGAGGATAGGAGTTGGAGATGAAGAGGAAAGGTATTTCAAGTACGGGCAGTGAAAGCACTCAAATGGAGTGATGTGTGAGGAGCGAAGAGGTCAGAGTCCCTGGATCATAGAGTACGCAGAGAAGAGTAAGATGTAAGAAGACTGGAAAGATAGGACAGAGTCAGGTTATGAACAGCCTTAAAAGCCAAACAGGATTCTAGATTTGATCCTGAATGTAATAGGAAGCCACCGGAGTTTATTGAAGAAGGAGAAAGGTAGGGGATGATATGATTGGATCTGCATTTTAGGAAGATAAATCTGACAGCTGATTGGAGGATTCATTGGAGTGGAGAGGGAGTTGAGACAGTCAGACTAACCCTCAGGCTATTGCAGTAGTCTAGGAGTAAGGTGATTAGGACTTGCCCCAGAGTGGTGGCAGTATCAGAGGAGAGAAGGAGGTATATACAAGAGAGGTTATAAAGGCAGAAATGACAGGACTTGAGCACTGATTTGTATGTGAGAGGTAAGAGGGAGTAAGAAGTCAAGGATAACACCTAGGTTGCAAATCTTGGTGACTGGGAAGATGGTGTTACCCTTGACAGAAATGGGGAAATTTGGAAGAAGGGATGTTTTGGGAGAAAGAAATGAGTTTTTTTAGACACATTGAATTTAAGATGATTGCTTATAAGACATCTAATATGAGATATCCAATGGGCATTTGGAAGTATGAGACTGGAGATTGGGTGGGAAATTTAGTATGGACAAGAAGATGTGAGAGGTAGCTGCATAGACATCATAATTGAAACCAATGAACCTAATGGGATCACAAAGGGAAATCATATAAAGGAGAAGAGAAGGTCCAGCACCTTGGAGAATCCCCAATGTTAGCAAGTGTGACCTTAATTAAGTTATACCCAAGGAGACAGAGGAAGCAGTCAGATAGGTAGGCAGATGACCAGGAGAAAGCAGTATCACCATAACTTAGAGAGAACAGACCATCAAGGGGAAAAATGGTGATCAACAGTGTGAAAGATTGCAGAGAGTTAAAGAAGAATGAAAACTGACAAAAGGCCATTAGACTTGGTAATTAATAGAACGTTAAAGAGAATAGTTTCAATTGGATGATAAAGTCAGAAGCCACACTGCAGAGCTGAGAAGAGAGTAAGAAAAGAAAGTGGTGCCATCAATTGTAGAGGGCTTTCTTAAGGAGTTTAGCCTCAAAAGGGAGGAATGATATAGGACAATATTTATCAAGGATAGATAAATCAAACAAAGGATGGTAGGGTTTTTTTGGATTGGGGAGACATGGGTATGTTTATATGCAGTACATAAATTGTAAAGAGGGAGCAATTTAATATCAGGCAAAGAGTGGGGATGCAATCTGCTGGAGTAGATGAAATATGATAGGATCATGTGTGTATTTAGAGGGGTTTGCCTTGGCAAGGAGAGAGGCCACCTCTTCATGTGAAATGGGTAAAGGAGGAGATAGTGGTAGAAGACATCTGAGTGACAGGAGATGAGGAACAGGGAAGAAGAGGGAGCTCTCTGTGAATGACCTTTTTTCTGTGTTAATATGAAGTCCTTAAGGATCTCAGTTGAGAATGTGGAGCCATGAGAGGCTCAAGCAGTCATGAAAAGGTTTGGGAAAGCCTCTGTGGTTAGTGGGCAAATGAGTCAATTAGAGAAGAGCAAAAGAACTGGCTTGCAGAAGTGAGGGGCCTGCCTGAGATTGTGTAACATTAACTTGTAGTGGATTCAACCAGCATGATTTCCTGATTTTCTCTAGCTTTGTTCAGTAGGATCGGAGTAGGAGCAAAAGCAGAGAATGATAAGTAAAATCCAAAGCTGGCATACGAAAGGACAAGATCTTCTATTGGAGAAAGGGGAAAGGAACTTGAGAGAAGAAAGCAGTGTATATAGAGCCATACTGGTTCATTAGGGAGTCAAGATGAGAAAAGGAAGAGAGTATAGAAAATACCAAGATAATGGCTTAGGAAAGAACCGAGGGATTGTAGGTCAGAGGGAAGAGTTTGGAGTTGCAAGCAAGACAGAGAGGTGGAAGGACAACAGATTGTGATCATAGAATGAGATTTCAGAGTTCATGACCATGGAAGTGGGTAATGACAAGACCAAGGGTGTGGCCATCTCTGTGTAGCTGGGGGGATATAGAGGAGACATGGGAAATGAGTAACGTGAGGAACTGGGAGATTAGGTTATTTTGGGGAGTATCAGTATGTATGTTGGCATCACCTACTATGAAGGCAGAGTTGGGAAGGACAGAAATACTATGAGCCAGGCACTGAACTCAATGAGCAAGGAAGGTGAGTATTCATAGACAAAAGCTACTAGAATCTTAATTAGGAGATAAAGACGTACTGAATGAACCTCCAAGGAGGAAAGGTGACTGGTGGGAGAGGGAGAGACTGCAAATAGATAATAGGAAGCAAGGAGCAATTCATCTCCCAAACCCTGACTGGTAAATCTGGTTGAATGAGTGAAAGTATAGTCAGTGCTCAAAAGGGTAGATAGGGAAGCTGTGTCACCAAGAGGAGCCAGGTTTTAGACTGTATGAGAATATGGAGGGAGCAAGATAAGGAAAATGTTTAAGATGAAATCGAGTTTGTTAGCTATGGAATAGGTATTCAATAGAGAAGAATCTAAGAGTTGGATTGGGGGACTGCAGGTGTCTGCTGGAGTCATCCCCCACTGGCACATGAAAGCTGATGATTAAATTTTCAGTGTGAACATTTACAACTAGTCAGCTGACAAATGGTACAAATCAGGACTTGATTTATTATTTTGTTAATTGTCTAAACTTAAGAAAGTGATGGAGAAAATGTTAATTCTGCATATTAAGCTTAAATTATTTTTTTTTGGAGGGAGGGAAGAGCCAGAAGGTAGGCATACAGAGGTCTGAAGTCAGGAAGACCTGAATTCAAATCTGACCTCAAACACTGTGTGACCCTGGCCACATCACTTAACCTGTTAATCCTCATCTGTAAAACAAGGATAGTAATAGCGCTTCTCAGTGTTGTTGTGAGTAGCAAATGAGATATTTGTAAAGTGATTACCACAGTGCCTGGCACACAGCAAGCACTATAAAATGTTGGTTGTTATTGTTGGTGGTGGTGGTTGTTACTGTAACCACCAGCACACCCCTGGGAGTTGGACTGAGCAGAATGAGAATAAGGAAGCTGTCAGTGGAAAGCAGGGCTTGGAAGATAGCAGCTGGGTACTCAGAATCACTGGGACGGGGTGGATATGACAAAAAGGAAGCCGTGTGCTAGGTTCCCAGAGCATAGACATCTTAGCACATTTCTTAACCTTTCCATTCAGCCGAGTGTAGTATCATAACTACGAGAGTCTTATTCCTCCTCCTTCCCCTGGATTAAGATCCAGTGATCTAGGATCTAGCAGCACTGGCTGGCTGGTGGTGGAGAAGAAAAATAATTCTTCAAGAAAGTAAAGAGAAGGGGCAGCTAGGTGGCGCAGTGAGTAGAGCACCGGCCTTGGAGTCAGGAGGACCTGAGTTCAAATCCGGCCTCAGACGCTTGACACACTTACTAGCTGTGTGTCCTTGGGCAAATCACTTAACCCCAATTGCCCTGCCTTCCCCCCCTGCAAAAAAAAAAATAAAGAGAAATTGTAGGTAAAACATGAATAGTGATGATAATAAGAATGATAATGACAGTTAGCATTTATATAGCGCTTTAGGGTTTGTGAAGCACTTTTACAAATAACTCATTTTATCCTTGCAACCACCCTAAGAGACAGGTACTATCATTATCCACATTTTGCAGATGAGAAAACTGAAGCAGGTAGCAGTTAAGTGACTTGGTGTAAGGTTGCAAAGCTAATAAGTGTCTAAAGTAAAATTTGAACTCAGGTCTTCCTGACTCCAGATCCAGTTAGTCTACCCAGGAGTCACTGAGTCATCTGCAAGTCTATATAGATCCTCTTACTCAGTCCTCCTAACCCAGTGAGGAAAGCAGTGCTGATGGAAACAGAGACTCAAATAAGTCTTGTCTTACCCAAAGTCACGTAGTCGGAAAGTATTTGAAAGGCAAGACCTCAAACCCTGTTTTTCCTGACTCTGAGTCAAACTTACCTTCTGGTACACCATATTGCTAATTGGTGTTTATATCTATTGGTTTATTCTCTTCTTTTCACTGTCTCACAGAACTCCAAAGTAAATGCTATAAAGCTCCTAGATTACATTGTATGATCATTAGGGGGTTGCTTTTTTCTAGTCCACTCTCTCTACTTCCTCCCCCTCATTGCCAAGTTGTCAAGCATTAAACTCTTAAAGATTAGAATGCTTGTAATTATTCCTCACCTTTTGCTTTGTTAGATAGAACCTTTTTCTCTGCTCTCAAAAACAGTTAAAATCAAAGTGGGCCTTGACTATATTCAACTAGAGGAAAGTGGGGAGAGAATCAAGTGTTTCATGTAATTGAGGATGACTGGTTGCCAAAATAGAAAAACCAACTGTAAAGGTCAGGCAAGGATGGGCAGAAAGTAAACTCATACACTACTTTGGATTGAAAATAACGGTTACCTTCAGATCCAGAGTACTTCCTGACACTACCCTAATATAGTGTAAATAAACCTCAAAAATAAACAGAAAAGGGCATTTTTTTCTGTTATGAATTTCACTGGATATTCTTTACAACTCTAAAATTCAAATCTTGTGAGTTTTAGGGGGGGAATAATGTTGGGGGGTGGTATTTATAAAAATGTAAAACAAAATATCAAAATATAGTCAAATAAAGTATAAAAGCAAAAAAAGTATAGGATTAGCTGAATAGCCTTAATTTTACTGAATGCATTTCCAAATATTTTACATGGATAAAATATTCCATGAACATCTCTTTCAATTTTTTCATTTCATGTTGGTTAGGTTAAGAATCTACCACAAGTAGAATTTTCAATATTAAGGTGACAGCTACAAAAGTGTGGTACCATCATCCGTCAATTACCCTTCATAACAGATATCAACTATACCACAGAGAAAGGTCACATATAAACCCAAATATTTGTAGCATTAGTTCTGGGAGAAGCAAAGAAATGGAAGGAAATGAAGGAAATGGCTGAACAAATTGCTATATATAATGGTAATGGTGTAATGTTGTTGTGTAAGAAATGGTGACTAGGAAGAGCTTCAAGGAACAAGAAGACTCATATGGTGGAGTAAGCACAAGTGCAAAAACAATTTACATAAGAGTTACAGCACTATATAGAAAATTAGCATGGAAAAGCTCCAGAACTTGTATCAATGCAGTGACCAGTATTAGCTACAGAGAACTGTCAGTGAAGCGTATCCCCTGCCTTTCACTTCAAAAAGGGGTGGCCTATATATGTGTATATATATGTACTATATATATATGTATATATGCAGAATTAGGAATTTATTTTTAGATATGGCTAAATGTTTATTTTATTTAACTGATTTATTTGTTGTAAGGGAGATTTTTACTGTATAAGGTGGGTCAGGTAGAAATGAGAGTGATCTTAAAAAATAGAGCCTTGATATGCAAGACTTCATTATGTGAGAAGCCTTAATAAAACATTAGAAAACCCTATGACATATATAATGATTGTTCCCCACCAGCATCAACTATAGCAGATATATTAATGTTCCCCAAACTACATCAACTAAATGCATTCTCAGTCATATAGCATATCCAATTAGATTTATATTGAATCCAATTTCCATCTAATTGTAATCTTGAAATCCATATCATCTGCAAATTTAAATTGATCAAACATATAAAATGTCAAATCTAATAGCAAATTATTCATTTGTCCTGTTATTTTGAGACAAATGAAATCACATTTTTGAATCAACACATTTGTCAAAGAGAGCAGTATCAAATCCTTTTGACGTTTTCTATTTCTGCCTTAGATTTTTTATAGTGTCCCACAAATCTCCAGGTATATCTTATTTTGGGAGATATGAAGGTTTTTTGTTGCCCAAAATATAGCAGTAAAGCCAGGGTCTTTTGTGGCTGACAGATTATAATAATAAAGACAGGAATATGGGCCAGATGGGTAGAGCCTCCTTTGCTAAGCTTTTTATGGCTCAAATGTATTTGTAATGTTATCCTGGAATGGTTCTTCGGAATTTCTAACCCTGTCAGACATGTGTCTGGGACAAAGAATTGTAATTCAGTCCCAGACACATCCATTTGATAAAAAAAGACTAAATCTTCACCTGGCAGTAGCCTGCCTGGTTTTTGTTAGCTGAGGTTGATGGCTAACCTTTAGTCTGAGATTTGGGCTCTGGCTAAAGGACTGTCAGCCTTCGCTTATCAGAGAGAGGCTTTCCAGTCACTGCACCCTTTCAGAAGGGAGCTGAGATGACTGGCAGGAGAGCTTAAGCACAGAAGACAGCAGTGGGGAACAGTGCACAGCTAAGATCACAAGACCGGGAGAGTGATGTATCCAGCACAGAGCACAAGCCAAGGAAAATGATAGATCTACAGGTGGAAAAGACATAAGAGGCCATCTAGTCTGACATGCCCATTTTATAGGTGAGGAAACTGAGGTTTAAGGAAGTTAAATGATTTGGCCAAATAAATGGGTAATAAGTATGAGAGATGGAGTTCGAACCCAGCTATTCAGATTCCAGAGCCAACATACTTGCTACTGTAATACACATAGCAGAAGGGTGATACTCAGGAAGAACCAACCTAACTTGATACTTAAATGTAGACTAACAGAGACAGCACCCACATGGGAGTAAACCAAGATAGAGCAACCTGATGACATGATCCAAAGACTCTTGCTGCTCTGTAGTTTCTGAAGCATGTGCCTAAAACATCTGTCCTAGTCACATGCGTTCTTAACATGCACTTCCACATACTTTAATTATACAGAGTAAACCTAGTTACTCTGTAGGGTTAATATAGTTATTCTATAGAGTAACCGTGCTCTTCTCACTGCCATTTTTTTTATATTTGTGGAAGAATATACCCTGTACTTATCAGGGAAAATGTTCTACTGCCATCTTTTTACTATACTAATTCGCTAAATGCCTTTACTCTGAAAAAATTGTATCATAGGTCTGACTAGGAAAGGTGATCACAGCCTTGGGGGCTTGTGAGGTGTGGTTTAGAGTGGATCTAGAATGACAAAATACCTTGAACTGCGGGTAACTTTTCTAGGGACCCTCCTATATGAGAGGGAGGGATCCCTACTAGGTGTTAATTGAGTTTCAAGAATACATTGAACTTATTCGAACTCCCTTTGGGTGTTCAGATGTTTTACATTTAGATGCATAAATTATTTGATTCAATTAGATCAATAAATAATTCAATTCAAACAAATAATTCAGCCCGTCACGTGCAATTGGACACATCAAACTTTCCATGTTAAGGATGAATAAAAACTTTCCCTTTCCAAAAATAAAAAAAAAACAAACCACTCCCTCTTCTACTATTTTCTAAAAGTTAAAACTTAAAGTCTGCTTCCAAACTGAAGGGAAGTGGTGGTGAGTCTAGAAAGCAAAAAGGAAGCACAATCCAGGACTGATTTCACAGTTGTAAAGTAAGGAAGGTGGTTACTTTTGCCACTGTCCCTAAGTTGCTGCTCCAGTAGCCAGTTACAGTGAAATGTCTGGAGTCCCTTGATTTTCTGGGGTTCATGAATAAAAGCAACTGCAACAAAACATTATTCACGATGCAGAGTAAAATGCTGATAAGATATTTGTGCTAATGCATGCTTTCACTTAACAAGAAGGAGTATATGGTTTTAGGGGGTAGAGGGGAGTGGTGTCATTCATCCCCTTAAAGTTTATTCTGCATTGCTAACTAAAGTGACCTCCTTGTATTTCAGCCCCTCTCCACATTACATTCTGCCGGGAGATTTGGTTTCTTATATATATCGTTCCTAGAATCCATATGTGGAGAAAAATTCTTCACGTGCCGATTCATTCATATAAATGGCATTCAAAGACTGATGAAGTGATCTTATGTTGGGAATTGTCTCTAGGCTGTCCAGGTAAGAGATGTTAACTTCTTTACCACCACCCCATCACCCCCTCACCCTACTAGATACAGAGAGGAAGAAAGTTGGAGACTAAAAATTATCTTTAGGAGGTATCTTGTACTCTTACCTTCCAAACCCAGTTAAAAACAGTAAGCATATATCTACACAGAAATATGCAGACATATGAAAGCAGATTTAACACTGAAACTTTAATAAACTGCATCTGGGACAATAATGGATCTCAGGCACTGTTTAAGGTAACTTTTCCTTGTAACCCCAGTGCCTTTCTCCCATTCTTCTCCATACAGAGGAAGAGGGGATGGATTCTTTGTTACCCCTTTCTTCTCCAATTACCTTTAACTACTCATCTATGAGGCCATTCTGATTGGCACCACCTTGACCCCCTATTTATTATCTACTCTTTTCATGTAAGATCCAATCTTTTCCATGTACTAGCTTCTTACACTGGGGCTTCAGCCTCTCCCTTTTATGTAAAAAACAACTCATTGCCTGTGCCATGCTTTCTCTCCCTTCAATCTTCCATCCTGGGTTGGGAAAATCTTTTCCTGGTCCCTGTGCCTTTTCTTTGAACCACATTCTGTCCTTCTAGAGAGTCCCTACTTTGGCCTCATTGAAAACTTCCACTTCTGATACAAGTCTGTTTTAATTCTCAGACTTGCTGGATGAGCAGTAGTCAACTTGAGGGTTTTCTGGAAGGAAGATACATAAACCACTCACAGTTAGTAGTAGAATAGATTTACTGCAGGAGCAAAGGGTAATTCAGGCATTCAGCAGATCTCAGAGATGGGTAAAAGAAGCCCTAGTAAGTATTCTTTTAGGAAAACAACTCATGGGCTCCAATATCCTTCCCTCATAAGTATCCTGGACTCTAAGATGACCAGGGTGATGTAGAGATCATTAGCAGGACATATGTCTCTCACCGTGAATGGCCTGTCTTATCTGCCATGGAGGGAATTGCTATCATTCAGGAGATTGGGTGCCAAAGTGTAATGAGTAGCCTTAAAACTTAACTAAGGGCTTTATCTCCTTACCTTATTTCCCAAGACAGACTAGTGCACAGCACCTCAGGAGAAGGCAGGAACTGGGAGAAACTTGAGACACAAGGTCATATATCTGGGAGTTGTTAATTCAGGATGAATAGCACTTATCTGCCACATTGGTGTTCATAGAAATATTACTAACTGGTGGCTTTCTTAGTCAGCTCATATTTAGATCTTGTCTCCCCAAAAATTTTAGGAAAGGGTGAGGATAAAAGTTATGTTTCCCATAGATGTTCCTGTGTCTATTGATGATAAAAGAAATGAAACATTTTCAAGTAGTAAGGCTAAAGAAAGAGATTCCACATGAGTAAAGAGCATAAGGTATTCTGTGAATTTTTTTAAAGCAAGCCACTGTAATTATGCCTCTGATAGCTGAGCCTGGCAATGTCAAGACTAAACCAAATAATGTGCCTGGTAGAGGGTGGAGATGCCCAGGAGAGAACAAGAAAGAGAAGACTGGGGATTAGTGGAGTGAGGGAGCAGGAGAAAGGGAAACTCAGCAGAAGTAGCAGAAAAATGACTTGATGCCCAGACAGAGGTTGCTAGAGCAGCACACAGCAAGGCACAAGCTGAAAGTGAGCCATGAGATGGCATTGGCAGAAGACATGGGAGAGCCTTCAGCATTTGAAAAGTGACTCACTACGTATGCTGTGGCCACCCACATTACCTATGTATGTGCCACATCATTCCCATGCATGACACCTATGCATATAGAGTAAAAAAATTTTAGCTGCCTTTTTATGATCATAGTACTTTCTAGTTATACCTCCCCATGCTCACTCAATGAGTCTTCCTTTGTAACAAAGAAAAAAAAAGGTTAATCAAGACCAATTGACTAAGCAACCACATCAACAGTATATGGACCATTCTGCCTCCATAGTGCTCCAGCTCTCCAAGGAAAAGAGGGAAGTGCTTTTGAAGTTGCTATCTCTGGGGCCAAATTGTATGGTGTGAGATAAGTAGGAGGAGAGAAGATGGAGCTCAGTTTTGTTTTAATATTTTTGTTGACGTTATTGTAATCAGTGTGTTCTAACTGAACCAAGGTCTGCTATTAGATTATACAAGTTTTTCCATGTCTTTTCTGAATTTTTCACCATTTTAATGTAACAATAATACATAGTATAATAATAACCTTCCATTACATTTTTATCCACCACTTGGTGAACCAGTTCAACTCTATACTGTCTTCTTCTCTTGAATCTCTTACCCTCTTATTATATTACTGATCATGCCCTGCTAAGCCTCAGCCTTAGATCACTCCAACTGTCCACTACCTTGCTCCTACATACATGCCGCTAATCGAAGCTGGAGAAAATCATGCAACCATGCTGACTGGGTCCACTACAAATTTATATTAGCATAATCTCGACTGGGCCCATACTGCTTCTAGGTAGTCTTTTTACATCTCTATAACTGACTAACTAACTAATACTACTTATCCAAACTACTACCACCATCCAAACAACTTTTCCAAACCTTTTCAGCCCTCCTCAAACCTCCTATGCCTCTGCCATCTCCACCACAGCTGAAAACCTTTCCACATATTTTACTGGAAAAAAATTGAGGTGATTTGTGAAGACCTCCCTTTTGTCCCCTCCTGCTTATGTCCCATCACTCAGAAACCTTTTGTTACTATCTCTTCAGTCACCCTTGTCTCACATGATGAGGTGGCCCTTCTCCCTGCCAAAGTAAATTGCTCTAAACATATAAGTGATTTCATTCTACTCCATCTTCTCTACCATATTGTCCCTGCTATCTTCTCCACTCTCTTACTCATCTTCAATCTCTCTTTCTACTGGATGATCCCCTATTGCCTACAAACATGTCCATATCTCCCTCATTCTCAAAAGCTCTCACTTGACCCATCCATACCCACTAACATATTATGCCTGTCCTGCCTTTTGTGGCTAAACTCCTTGAGAAGGTTGTTTCTAATAAGTATCTTTACTTCCCTTTACTTCTTAACTTTCTGCAGTCTGTGCTCTAACTTCATCATTCAACTGAAATGTCTTTCTTCCAAGTCACCAATGATCTCTTAATTACCAAGTCAAAGACCTTTTCTCAGTCCTCATCTTTCTTGACCTCTCTGAACCCTTTGACACTGTTGATCACTTTCTCCTCAATGTTCCCTTCTCTCTAGGTTTTCAGTCCTCTTCTCTCTCTTGATTTTCTTCCTAACCACCCTGTGGCTCCTTTTCAGTTTCCTTTGCTGGATCCTCATCCAGGTCATGCCTGTTAACTGAATATCCCATGGGGCTCTGTCCTAGGCCTTCTTCTTTTCTCCCACTATACTATTTTACTTGGTGATTCCATCATCTGCCATGGATTCAATAATCATCTCTATGCTAAAGATTTTCAAATCTGCTTATCCAGCCCTATTTTTTCTGTTGATATCCAGTCTTGCATTTCCAACTACCAATTAGATATCTCTAACTGGATGTCTTATGGACATCTCAAACTCAACATATCCAAAACTGATCTCATCATTTCCCTTTTCTCTTCTAAACTTCCTTATTGCTGTTGAGGGTACCACTATCCTTCCAGTACCCCAGCCTCAAAACCTAGGTGTCATGGTCAACTTTTCACTCTCACTCCTCTTGGTATATTTATTGATATAGTATTAAATCTGTAAATTAATTCAGGTAGCTTTATAATTTTTATTGTATTAGTGTGGTTCTGCCAAAAGTAATGAATATCAATTATTTGTCTTCCTTTGTCAGTTATTCAGTTGAATTACTATTTTTTTAATAAAAGAGTGCATTGTAATTGTATTTATATGTCATGTATATACTTTGGTAGATTGACTCATCTGGTGACCACATTAGTTCCTTATCAGCTTCTATGAGTTTAAATACTATCTCTCTGAAGATAATTTCCAGATCCATATGTCTAGCATCCATTTCTCTTAAGCTCCTGTCCTGCTCCTGCCTACTGGATATTTCAAACTGGATTGTACCATTGATAACTCAAAATTACATAATAGCTAGATAGGTCATTGGACTTGCACTCAAGAAGGCTTGAGTCCAAATTCTACTTTAGATATTTATAAGCTATGCGACATTGGACGAGGCAGTTAAGCTTTCTGTGCCTCAGTTTTCCCATCTGTAAAATAAGAGAAATGAATTAGATGGTGTCTGAGGTACCTTTCAGACCTAAACCTATGATCCTATGTCCAAAATAGAACTCATTATCTTTCCTTTCAAACCCTTTCTCTTTTAGATCCCCTTATCCCTATCAAAGGTACCACCATCCTTCCAGTCTCCCAAGTGCAAAGCTTGAACTTTCCCCTCAACTACTAGTTCTTACTAACTCCTCTTATTCTATCAGTTGCTTAATATTCTTTTTTTCTTCCTACTTCCACAACTTCTCTTGCATCCATCCGCTTTGCACTATTTTTTAAATTTTCCCTTCACACTATTAATATTACAATCACCAACTCAGTTCCGATCTTCTCATTGGCACTATTGTAATCCTTTACTAATTGGTCTTTATTCCTAAAGTTTCTTCTAATTCCAATCCATCCTCCACTTAGCTGTCAAAATGATTCTCATTAACTGAAGATCTGACAGTCATTGTTCTTCTCAGTAAACTTCAGTGGCCCTCAATTGCCTGTAGGATAAAAGGTAGTAAAATCTTTCTGAGTGACTTTTAAATCTTTTCACAACCGGTCCCCAACCTGTCTCTCTTCTACACGCTGTGTACATGACTCCCTTTCCTACATTATACAATCCGGGCAAACTAGCTTTCTTGCTATTCCTCACACACAGCCCTCCATCTCTCTGTCTTTGCATTGGCCCTTCCTCCTCACTTCTGCTCACAGGATCCTTTAGTTTCTCCAAGACTCAGATCAAGTACCATCTGCTAAGGAATGCTTTTCTTGACCCTCTGTTATCACCCCTTCCCTAAACTGTCTTGTATTTATTTTATATTTGTTCTTCATGTTGTTAAATATGCTCATGGACTGTTTCATGTTTTGTCTTTGCATGCCTAGCACTTATCACAGTGTCTCACACATACTAACTGCTTAATAAATGCTTATTGAAGGATTGATTCTCAGATTTTTCTTTTTTCTTTTGTAGTTTTTTAATAGTTTCCCTCCTCTTTATCATTTCCTCTCTTTTCCTTTAAATTTTTTTTACTGACATATGAAAATGCTAAATGTAGTTTGTGGATTTATTTTGTATCCTATTACTTTACTTGGGCTATATTGGAGCTTAATTTGTTTCTTTACTGACTCCCTGGGGTTTTCTAAATAAGCCATGCCATCTACAAATGGGAATAATTTTGCTTCTTCTATGCTGATGCTTATGCCTTTAATTTATACTAATCAACTCATTGATATTACTAGCATTTCTAGAATTACATCAAATAATAATTGAGAGAGGGTGCATCTTTTGTTTACCATTTATTGAAATTATTCCCTTCTCAATTATTGAGAATAATTTATGGATCTTTTAATGTTTGAGAAAATTCACATGTAAATCTGTCCAGACCAGATGATTTCTTTTCTGCCTTTAGTAATCCATTTATAGCATGTTCAATTTCACTCTCTGAGATTAGATTGCTTAAGATCTCTCTTGTTTTGTTCATTTGGGTAGTTTGTATTTTATAGGTAGCTATTCTTAAAACTGTTTTTGTTTTATTAGTATACAATTGTATATAGTGATAGCTGATAATTCCTTTTATTTTGTATGTTCTTTGTAGATTCATTTTGTTCATTTTTTTAATCGCCAGGAAGTATTGATAGCCTCTCACACTACAATGTTCAGTTCTGAGCAACTGGGAGCCAAGCTTCATGGGGAATCCCATGCTCACAGTGGTGCTGAGGAGAAAAAGTGAGAATGTACCATGTTCTCTATGGTTCTCATGGAATCAATTACCTATCCCTCAGCTTCACCTCTTTCTATGGAACAACATGAATTTGTTGTCCAGAGGCATATGGATTTATTGATTCATCCAATTATAACTTAGCTCTGAGCTCCCACATCAGATGGCAAATGCTTCCTCCTTTTCCTGGGTGCATTCAATTAGTTCTAAGCACATAACCATGGCAAAATGGAGATTTCTTTCTTCAGAAGCAGCCAAATATGTTTGGATTTTGCATATATTTGTTTTTATTCAGCATAAAATCAATCAGGAAATAAATGGTACAAAATAAAAGAATTATGCATGTTAAACATACACCAAGTAACCCTGTGAGCCTGCTGCTCTAGATTGCAGAAGTTTTCCAGACACAAGACCAATCTGAAACCAGGAATTCTAGTAAATGAACAGCTTCAGTCCTCCTTTTATGGGGCAAAGAACTATAACAATATAATGCCACAAGATGTTTGACTCACAATTCCAACAAAATGGGTTTTCAAATTCTGATGCAGAAAATCTGGAAGTACTGAAGAGTTGGGATTCATGAGATTGGGAAGAAGCCAGAAAATTCTTTTAGGCCTGTCTGTCTTATCACTAGTAAGGGCTTTTGACCTGTTCTGGTTGCTGCTAGCCTATCATGGAGCAGGATGAGAAGGCTCAGTGGTCAGAAACTGCCACCATTGTCATGGTGCTCCTCTCTCCCTACTACTAAGCAAAGCACCTCTCATATCACTTTCTGTACCCCTTCCTTTCATTTCCTAGATCAAAGCTCTTGATGTTCCAAGTAACCATAGAGAAGGAGGGAAGGGAATTATAGCTTAGTAATATGGTTTTCCTCTGTCTCTGTCTCTTTTTTTGTCTCTGTCTCTGTCTCTCTGTTTCTCTCTCTCTCTTGCTAGGTTAGCTAAAGTTCCATTAACTTTGTTGTTATTAAAAAAAACAACTCAGATTTATTTATCATTTCTAAAGTCCTTGTTTCCCAAATGATCTATTATTCCAATATTCAAGATTTCTTCTTTTGTGCTTATTTTGGGTGTGCTAATTTGCTGATTTTTTGGTTTTTAAAATTGTGTGCTCAGTTCATTAGTCCTCTCTTTTTCTATTTTGTTGATGTATGTTTTCAGAGATATAATTTCTCCTCTGAGGACTGCTTTAGCTGCATCCCCCAAATTTTGGTAAGTGGTTTCACAATTATCGTCTCTTTCACTCAATACTCAGGACTCAGATGGATCTATGGTCTCATTTATTTGGAAGTTCCCTATGATGATGTGGCTCATAACCTTATCCATGCCCATCATTGTATATAACTCTTGTCCACGTGCTCCCATAACTTTGCCACAGGAGTTCAGCCAATATGCTGGAGGCCTTCTTCAATCTCCCTTGAAATCATGACAGAGTCAGTGGGGCATGCCAACAATCTCCTAGTTATCTCTTTCTCTCGATATATGTCCAGTTCATCTTTTCTTCCTGTAATACAATTCCTTGATGACATCTTTTACTGCTGTTCTTTGGAGTTTCCTGTGACTAATATATTTCAGCCTTCTCATACCTACCATTTGCCTCTCCGCTGCTCCCTAAAGGATACTCAATTTTAATTTTCTAGAGACAGTTATTTCACCTGCTCCTTCCTTATAGCAACACTGATAGAATGTTGGTATTAAAAATATGGACTTTTGATTTCATCAGTATCTTGGTGTCATTAAAAGAGCTTTGCAATTCCCTGAAGGCAATTTAGTCAACTTTCCTCTTGTTCAGCCCTATCATGTATTGTTCATACTGTATTCTATACTGTACAGACACTCTCCATTCCAGATCCATTCATCCATCCATCCATCCATCCTTCCATCCATATATATATATATATATATACATATATATTAATATATACATAATTAGCTAAGCTTTATAGATTATCCATACAAATACATATTGAAATTTGAGAATGAGACAGTTTTTATCCACTTGGCTTTTCCTGTGTGGATGGCCAGGCCAAACTCTCTTGAGGAGGCTGTGCAATGATTTGTGACTAGATATAACCATATTGAGGCAATATCATTTGCAAATAGGAGCATTGGAGGACTTCACCATCTGGAGGGCATGCCTCTTCAACTTAGACTTTGTGCTAAATGTCTGTCTCAGTGGCACTCAATGCCCTACTCTATGTCTTCACTGGTGCTCATGACCCTTTGGCCCTTGAATAGTAGTAATTTCTGTAATGGTATCTTTCATGATTAAATGATCTTGATGAATGAATCCCAAGTGATTCTTTGCTGTAAAAGAGCCTATAAGGCTGGTTTCTTGTCCTACTGGATCAAATGCTTTTTTCGTTATGAACATACAATGAGCACAATGGGAACTCAAATTCTGTACATCTTGACATTAATAGTGAAATGGTAAAAGATGTGGTCGGTCCACTGTTGAATATTGCTTGTGAAAGCCCGCTTATTACCTACTGATTAATTCTTTCATCAAGGATATCCTCAATCCATGTATCTATGACTCTTAAAGATTTTGTTTTAAAAAACAGAAGAGTAGGCACTTAAGTAATTATTGACGCTGCGGTTTTGTTTTGTTATGTTTTGGAGGTCCTTTCCAGCTAGGTGGTACATGGATAGAGTGCCAGGCCTAGAGTAACAAAAAAATGAGTTCAAATGTAACCTTAGGCTCTTATTAGCTATATGACCCTGGACAAGTTACTTAAGCTTTTTCTGACTCAGTTTCCTTATCTGTAAAATAAGCATAATAGTTAACACCTACCTCCCAGGGTTGTTGTGAGGATCAAATGAGATATTATTTGTAAAGCACTTAGCACAGTGCCTGGAACATAGCTGAAATAATAAATGCTTGTTTCCTTCCCCTGTATCTGCCTCATTTTTCTCATCTGTAAAATGGGAATGTTAATAGAACCTATCTCCCAAGTATGCAGTGAGGATAAAATTAGATGATATTTATGAAGCATTTTGTAAACCTAAAAGCACTATATAAACGCTAGTTATTCTTATTAATTATAATATATATGTTATTAATAAGATCTAAGGCATCTTCCCCACAGTTGCTCTCTTCCCTTCATTCAAATACCTTTTATATGAATCCTTAAACACTTACAAATTGGATTGCTTCTGGTATAAATCTCCTCTATATACTCTTGGTCCCATCAAGCTGCTTTTCCCATCTTTGTTTTCTTACTGGACATTTCACCACCCTATAAAGTACATGGGCAATGATGATATCAGGGTCCAAGTGTGGGAGTTCTCAGTGGAGAAGTCTATTGTAATGACTTTTGTAGGTCACTTAAAATTTTCTGCTTGATATTTTCCTTCTTTCCATTTTTATCCTTAAATGCCCTTCGGATGACTTTGCCTAGTTGGACATCTTGCCAAGCTTTCCTTAAACTGGTTTAACCCTCCATCACTTCTCTCTGCGTTATAAGATGATTCTGCCCAGAATTGTCCATCATCTTTCTTCATAAGATTTTCCCCCTCAAGTTAGTTTATATTCTAACACCCTTGTTGCTTTTGACAGTCATCTCTCTCCATTTGGCAAATAAATCAGATGCTTGCTGACTAATGTTCTATCTGGACTCTTTTGGTCTCCTTGTCTTTTCTTCTTGCTGATACTTTTAATTAATATAAATTTGGTACATTAATTTTTCTTTTGAGGGTGTTGCATGTAGGAGAGTTTTGATGAAATCAACTGCCATCTTGCTAATCATGTGACTCTCTATATGTTCTCTATTCCCAGTGATGACATATGGATACGTGGGAGAGTGTGACCCAGGTTTATGGGGGAAACATTGAAGTGCTCCTTTTATTACTTTGCAATTTAATTAAATGTCTTTGCTTTGAAGTAATTGTATCCTTGGGCTGACTTATAAAAGTAAACACATTGGTAGAGGCTTGGGATCTATTATTTTGAGTAGATAAGGAAAATGAGTAATTTAAATCTAGGGTAGCTTTTCTGGGGGTTCTCTGCATGAGAGGGGTACCCCATGCGCTACATTTACTAGCCTTAAGCTCCAAGATGCTATTTCAAAGTTTCAAACTTTCTTCATGTGTTAAAATATTTTATACTTAGCTTCATACACAATTTGTTTCAATTTAATTAATAAATAATTCATTTCAGCTCAATCATTCATTCAGACTGGCACATGTGGTCAGCCAAGTCAGACCTTCCACACTAAAGATGAAGGATGGGTTGCCCTTTCCCAAAACACTCCCTTCTCAGTTGTTATTTTCTAAAGGTTAAAACTTAAAGTTTGCATCTAAATTGAAAAGAAGTTAGGGACTTGGGGGGAAAAGAGGAAAAGGGAGCCCATGCCCAGAGCTGAGAGTACAGTGGGCCACAGCTTTTGCCTCTTGTTTCTTGTATATCTTATATGTACATTTGTTTTATTTTATTTGTTTTTGCAGATTGCTTTCCCTATTAGAGGGTGATTTCCTTTAATTGGTCACAAGGACCACGCCTTTCTTCACATCCATAGCACTTAGCACATTGTCTGGCACACAGTAAGTGCTTAATAAATGCTTGTTGACTGACAGTGTTAGAGCTTCTGCTGCCTCAGGGGGGCTGTCGTTCAACATTGAGAACCCCTTGATTTTCTGAGTTAGGGAACCAAACCCAGCGAAAGGAAAATCTCATTTGTGATGGAGATTCAATTAGAATCTCCCTTTTGATCTAGAGTCATGACTTTACCTGATCAATGAAAAGAGTGTGGGGGAAGGTGACTATTATTTTCTTAGTTCCCTGCATTCTAGCCTCTTCCCACATTGTGATCCCTTAGAAGTGATCTTCTCTTCTGAGTTTTACATCTAATATTCCTGTGTGGAGACAAATTTTTCACATGAATACTCAAATATTGATGAATTTATCTTAGATTGAGATTTTTTTCTAGGTTGATCAGGCCATATGAAATAATTTAACTTTCATCTTCCTAGCACTAAGCACACATACACACATACACACATGCACACTCACATGTACCCTCACATAGTCATATTTACACATGGTTGTGCACATCACCACTCACAATCAAAGACTGATAAATAATAATAAGATAAATAGGGTTATAGATTTAGGGAGTAAGGGGGAAAAAAGCAAAGCACCTCCCTGCGGAGGAGGAGTACATTTTTTAGTATTGTTTAAGCTAACCTTCCTAGGGAATCTCAATGCCTTCATCCAGTGCTTTGCTACATAGGCAGAAGGAGAAAGGATATTCTGTTACACCTTTTTTCTATAAATGTTCTCTCTACTCTTCCCTGACTGGGGTTGCTTTGATCTGAGCTTCCTACTCTATTCTCCTCTCCCCATGGATGACCTCTCCTAGACCCTGCCTTAGTGAAGCTGCAACCTCTCTCTGCTTCTCCAGAGAGGACAATACACTCCATGGCTTTCCTCGTCCTCACTTCAGTCTTCCAGGCTGAGGTGGGAAGAGCTTGCTGGACTAATTTCTGAGAATCCCACTGCTGGCACCAATATATCTTAATCATTGGACCTGCTGGTACGGATGCTGGTGCTTTTGCAGCTCCTCCGTAGGGTGACATGTAGACAACTTACAGATAATAGTACGGTAGATTTATTGCTAGGATGACAGGGTAATTGAAGAATTTAGCAGCTGTGAAAAAAAGCCCTTGTCAGCTGTCTTCTTCATATAGTCATTCACAGGTTCTGATTTTCAATCCCCAGAGCTAGGTTCTGTATAGTATAATGAAATGGAAACCATTGGCAAGACATAGCTCTTACATGTCAAGTGACCCATCCTCCTCTGATATTAAGGGTTTTTTTATTAATTAATATATTTATTTTTAGTTTTAGTTTATAACATTGAGTTCCTCAAGTTTTTGAGTTTCAAATTTTCTCCCCTTCCCTCTCCTCCCCCCTCCCCACCCAAAACGGCATTCAATCTAATATAGGCTCTACATATACCTTCACACTAAACATATTTTCACAATAGTCAAGTTCCAAAGAACTACAACCAATGGAACGAACCACGAGGGAGAAGAAACAAAACAGAAACAAAAACAACACAACAAAAAGAGAGCAAATAGTTTGTTTCAACCTGCATTCAGACTCCATAATTCTTTCTCTGGATGTGAATTGCTTTTTCTATCATGAGTCTTTTGGAGTTGTCTTAGAACCTTGCATTGCTGAGAACAGTCAAGTCTATCAAAGCTAGTCATCAGAAATACCGTACATCTGTAATCGTGTATAATGTTCTCCTGGTTCTGCTCCCCTCATTCAGCATCAGATAATATGTCTTTCCAGGTTATTATGAAGTCTGACTGCTCCTCATTTCTTATAGCACAATAGTATTCCATTACATTCATATACCACAACTTGTTCAGCCATTCCCCAGTTGATGGGCATCCCCTTGATTTCCAATTCTTTGCCACCACAAAAAGAGTTGCTATAAATATTTTTGAACATATGGGTCCTTTTCCCACTTGCATGATTTCTTTGGGATACAGCCCTAGAAGTGGTATTGCTGGGTCAAAGGGTATACACATTTTTAAAGCCCTTATAGCAAAGTTCCAAATTGCTCTCCAGAATGGTTGCATCAGTTCACAACCACCAACAATGCATTAGTGTTCCAATTTTCCCATATCCTCTCCAGCATTTATGATTTTCCTGTTTTGTCATGTTAGCCAATCTGAGAGGTGAGGTGTGGTACCTAAGAGTTGTTTTGATTTGCATTTCTCTAATCAATAGTGATTTAGACCATTTTTCCATATGACTATAGATATCTTTAATTTCTTCCTCTGAAAACTGCCTGTTCATATCCTTTGACCATTTATCAATTGGGGAATGATTTGTATTCTTATAAATTTTACTCAGTTCTCTGTATATTTTAGAAATGAGGCCTATATCAGAGACATTGGTTATAAAAATTCTTTCCCAATTTTCTTCTTCCCTCCTAATCTTGGTTGCATTGGCTTTGTTTGTACAAAATCTTTTCAATTTAATGTAATCAAAATTATCCATTTTGCATTTCATAACACTTTCTATCTCTTATTTGGTCATAAATTCTTTCCTTCTCCATAAATCTGAGAGGTAAACTATTCCTTGCTCTCCCAGATTGCTTATACTATCTAAATTGTGAACTCATTTTGACTTTATTTTGGTATATAATGTGAGATATGGGTCTATGCCCAATTTCTGCCATACCATTTTCCAATTTTCCCAGCAGTTTTTGTCAAATAGTGAGTTTTTAATCCCAGAAGTTGGAGTCTTTGGGTTTCTCAAACAGTAGATTACTATGGTCATTGACTACCATGTCTTGTGTACCTAACCTATTCCACTGATCCACCACTCTATTTCTTAGCCAGTACCAAGTAGTTTTAATGACTGCTGCTTTATAATACAGTTCAAGATCTGGTACAGCTAGGCCACCTTCTCTAGCATTTCTTTTCATTAATTCCCTTGATATTCTGGATCTTCTGTTCTTCCAGATGAATTTGGTCATTATTTTTTCTAGCTCTATAAAATAATTTTTGGTGGTTTAATTGGTATGGCACTAAACAAGTAAATTAATTTAGGTAAAATTGTCCGATATTAAGGGTTTTTATATCCTTCAGGAGGCTTGGATGGGCCAGCAGGACCCTCATGATCTGACTAGGAAAATTACTGTTGTCATATCCCAAGATAGTTTTGTGCAAGGCACATCAGAGGGAAGAAGGGTTGGTAGAACACTTAAGACATGAGATCTTATCCCAGGGATATGCAGGAGTCCAGGGATAATGGTACATGTCTGCCACATGGATGTCCATGGACTCAGTATCAAATACTGTCCTCCATAGTCATCATTATATAGCATTATGCCTAGATTCTAGCTCTTAAATAGTGCTAGGAGGGGAATAAGGGTGACTAAAGCTGGCTTTTCTATTGTTGGGCTATGGCTATTGTTTCAATAAGCAAAGAAACATAAAGGAGAAAAGGTTAGGACAAAAATTTGGGGGAGGTGCATTATTGGGCTATCTCAGTAATTACAATCAGACTTATCTGGGACAAGAAGTCCATGACTATGATTAAAAAAATATTCTTTTTCATTGCCCCTCTGCCTTGGAATGCCTAGCGTCATTTAAAAATTTGTTCAATAGCCACCTCCTATGCAAGGCTTTTTCTGAATCTCCAAATTTTAGTACTCCACCAACTAAATTCCTTTGTATTACTTTTGTACACATTTTGCATTTATTTATCCATATACATCTCATTTTCACCCTAAAAGCTCCTTGAAAGCAGGGGCTCTCCCAGTGCCTCACTGAATTAAGTGTAACTGAATGATGCTTTTGGCAGCTGATCTTGGCAGTATCAAGAATTTGACTCTATGGTGAAACAAAGAACAAATGTTAGGTTGAAAGGAATTGGGATGGCATTCCCCCATGGCAAGAGTATCCACACAGAACACTGTAAAATAACCGAAAAAACAGTTATGAAGACAAAGGAGAATTGGTGAGATTGAGTGAGGAGAAGAAGCAGGAGTGAAAGTGGAAGGAAGTAGCAGCAGCAGCGGCAGCAGATGATGATGAAATGGAAAAAGAAGAAGAAATGGAAAAAGAAGAAGAGGAAAAAGAAGAAAAAGAGGAGGAGGAAGAGAAGAAGGAGGAGAAAGAGGAGGAGGGGGAGGAAAAGGAAGAGGAAGAAAGAAAGGAAGGAAGGAAGGAAGGAAGGAAGGAAGGAAGGAAGGAAGGAAGGTAGGAAGGAAGGTAGGAAAGTTATAGGTGTTTGGAAGTTGCTAGGCATATACTCCTTGCATCTTTTAGGATACATTCCTCTGACACTATTCCTCACAACTGTGGATTCCCAAGGCAGGTGTGTCTTAGATGTGGTCCTTTATTCTAGCATCTTCTTCTAAATTCAGCCTGAACTTACATACACAAGCTAGATAGTTTTTACAAAAGATCGTTATAAAGCCCTTAGGTATTCTATTCAATTACTAGAACATATTATAAGAAGGGGGAAAGGCACACTCAAGTGATGAAGTTGATTGTGTCCAAAGTTTGGCTGGGACTAATTAAACGGATTAATTTTCCAATCCCCAGAGCTGCCTTTTGAACCATCTCAGATACAAAGCACCCCAGTTTAGGAAGTAGTGAAGAAAATTCCCTAGTGAATATAAGTTAATTTGTAAAGACTGAGGAGCGGCTTTGAAGAGTTAAGAATTAACTCACAAACTTGACCTATAGGGAAACTTAAAGGCATCTTTGTTCTTTTTGTATCTAAGATTGTCTATTTTTGGTTCTCAGAATATAAAGATATCTTCTAGTTCCCAAATCCCAGTTCAAGAGATCTTTGTCTCCTGGCTTTGTGGCTTCCTTCTAGTCTCAGCTAAAATTCTGCCTTCTGTAAGAAGCCTTTCTCCCTCCTTTCTAATGTTAGTACCTTCCCTTTGAGATTACATTTAATTTACCCTGCATAAATATTCTGTGTCCACAGTTGTTTACATGTTTGTCCTGATCATAATTCGAGCTCTCTTAGGGGCAGGGACTGTTCTGTCTTTTTCTGCATCCCTAGGACTTAGCACTATACCTGGTACATCGTGGATGTTTAATCGATGCTAGTTGACTTGATTTCAAGGCTATGGGAATGGACCCCCATCTCTAAATAGTGAATAACAAATTTATAAGGTCTATCATGGGATGAGATCCAGCTTCTCTCTTTCTACCTCCTTGCTTTGATAGTGTAACTAATTGGAATGTCAAAGACCCAAAAGTATAGATCTGGGAATGGAGATAACACTTTGTTTTGTTGCCAGTTAGTATATCAAAGTCAAAACCTAAATTGAGAAATGGGAATAAAACATTCCATATAAGGGTTTTTCTATATACAAAGGGACAACTGGGAAAATTTTTGCTGCTATTAGATAAAGGAATCTTGTAGTTCCTTAAAATGAAAGTGAAACACTTGTGGGTGATTGAAAGTTCTAGGGTGTGATTATTTAGGGCAGTCAGTTAATATGTATTTATTAAGCACCTATTATGTGCCAAGAGTAATGCTAAGTGCTAAGGATACAAAGAAAGGCAAAAGACCAACTTTGTGTATGGAATTAAAATGAAATGGAGAAGTAGATTATAGAAATTGAGTAGATTGAGGACCCAAGAAATTAGAGTATTTGAGGAAGCATCAGTATGTATGTTTGTCCCCCTAAAAGTAGGGTAGAGAGAAACCCTGTAAGTCATTCACTGGACTCATAGATGAGGGAATGAGAATGTCCTAGGAGTTTATGGGTAATATCCATCAAGAACTTAACTGGGTGACGAATTTGGGTAGTGTTCACACTTCCTCAAAGGAAGAGTTGCTGTTGAGTGATGGTGGGAGAGACTCTAGAGGGGGTATTAGGGAGCAAGAAGTATTCCAACTTCCCTACCTTGATTGAAATCAAAGGGAACGAGAGAGAAAATGAAGCGTCTACTAGAAAGGGAGATAAGTGAAGTAATGTCGTCAGGAAGGATCTAGGTCTTGCTGAGTGACAGAAGATAGATGGAATGGGAAAGAGGGAGGTTTAAGATGAAAAGAAATTCATTACTTATAAAACATTCCAGTGGATTAGGTAGAATTATGATTCCTTTAGCTGATCATGATCTTTTATCATCCCATATTTCCCTATGCTTTGTGACCCTTAACTCTATTCTTTGTCCCCACTGTGATCTCCATTCTCCCTACCCCTCAGTTCTTACCCAGGCCAACACTCCTCCACTGGCTAAATTCTCTTCCCTTCCCTACTTCAATCTCTTGGCGCACCAATGTAACTTTATAATATTTTCTACATTCAGATCTCTTATTCTCTTGTTATATCTCCAAACATCCCTTGCCAAATCCTAACTATAGATTACTCCTGAGTTTCACCTCTTTCCTTCCTATTTATGTGTTTGCTGAAAGGTGCTGGGGAGGATGTCACAAAACCACATTGATTGAATCCACTGCAAATTTAGGTTATCTAATCTAACTGGGCCCTCTCTGCAGCAAGGCAATCATTCTATCGTTCTACTCCTCCCAGACAGATTTCTACCCTACTTTTCACAGCAGCTATTCCATTTGTCTCTTCCCAAGATTCTAATGGAACCTCTGCCCCCATCTCTCAGTTGAGGACCCTGCTATATGGTTAACCAAAAAATTGAAGCCACTAGCTCTCTTCTCTCTTTCTCATCTCATTTCACTCAGACTGTCTCTCCCTTCACTCTGGCCTCTGACGAAAAGGTAGCTCTTCTCTTTGCCAAGGCCAATCCCTCTTCATGCACCCTTGATCCCATCCCCTCCCATCTTCTCCAAGTAGACTACTCCTCCTATCAGCCTCATTCTTTCTCTTATTTTCCATTTCACCCTATTAAGTGACTCCTTCCCTAATGCCTATTATTCATGGATCATGTATCATACTGTGAAAGGGGCATAATGATCACACTTGTGGTCAACCAGGTGAAGATTTGGCTCTTCAAGGTAGGGAAACGAGGAAAGCAATTAGCAAAGCCCTGTCGTTCCCTTCAGCAGACTGCTTTTACAATCTTTTCCACTGCTCCCATATATTCACCTAGGACTGGTTCGTTAGTTAGATATGCCACTCCTGGCTTTATTATTACTTGCTTGTGTATGAGTCCCATGGTATACAGGCTGCTAATATCCTCCCTTTGTTGGTGGATAGGACCAAAAGCTGATTGTAAAGTACAAGCTATGGTCTCAGTGGATTCTTTGCCACAGTTAAACCCCACTACTTACCATCACTGTAAAACATATTAAGCTATCTGCATAAATATGATGCAGCTAGTTAACAATAAGTGTAAAAGTCCAGGTATTTGCATATCCATTCAATTTTTGATAAGTTTTTAATAAGCTTCACATCTTGTTAATATGTAACATCACATCATCATAAAAATCCAATCTAACCTAATCCCAATATCAATAGGAAAATTAATATCATCAACAAATAAAATAATTTCAGTATCATATGAGGCAGTTTAGAGTAGATCATTCATTGTTCAATTGGGTCCAATTCTTTATGACCCCATTTTGGGGTTTTCTTAGCAAAGATACTGGAGTAGTTTGTCATTTTCTTCTCCAGCTCATCTGACAGATGAGAAAACTAAGGTAAACATGGTTAAGTGATTTGCCCAGCATCACACCACCAATAAGTGTCTGAGGCCAGATTTGGATTCATGAAGATAGGTCTTCTTGATTCCAAACCCAGGGCTCTATCCACTGTGCCACCTAGCTGCCATTCAGAGTAGATAGAAGAGTCTAAAACAATTTTAAACTTCGTAAAGCCTCACAGGGAATCCCCTCACTCATTCCTATGATCCCATGTTACAGAAGTCATGAAATCTGCTTATTTTGAATAAATGGATTGATCAATCAATGAAGTATTTGTTAAGTATTTACTGTGTGCTAAACACCAGGGGTACAAATAAGAAAGTAAGAAAATCTCTGCTTTCAAGGAGCTCACATTTTAATGGGGGAGACAATACCAAATGGAAGGTTTCGGCTACAAGTCAGATGGAAAAGTCCCATGGTCCTTAGAGAAAATCAGGGAAGCAGATAGTCATGCCTCTTCTTTAATCTCATTACCACTGATAAAATCATATCAGTTTCTGATTATCCATTCCACATTTGTAGAATCACAGATTTAGGGCTAGAAGGGACTGGAGAAGTTATCTAGTCCAATTTCTTCATTTGGTAAATGAGGAAATGGAGCCCTAAAAGAGGGATGTGATTTAGCCCACATCACATGGAGAGTAAATGGCAGACACTCAATTCAAACTCGGGTCCATGCCGCCAAGTTGAATATTTTGCCACTGCACCAAACTGCCCTAGAGTTTCCTAGGAAATAAATAATAAAATGCATCATACTTTACAGGGTAGGCAAGTTTTTCGTGATGCAAAGTCACCAAAGAGGACAAGCATTTAAAATATTAGTACCAATGCTATAACTTCTAAGTACTAGATTTTACAATTCCAGATATTTCCTGTTAGGGAACAACTCTCTTCTCTTCTTCCCTACACACTCCCACTTGGTGACCCCATCAATCCTAATAGGTCCAATTATCTTTTAAATGACTCTTAGATCTATAAGTCTACCTCCTGAGCTCTAGTTGCACATCACTAACCAGTTATTAGGGGCAGCTAGGTGGCCTAGTGGATAGAGCACTAGGTTTGGAATCAGGAAGACTCATTTTTTTTTAATTTGGCGTCAGACATTTACTAGATTGTGACCCTGGGCAAGTCACTTGACCCTGTTTGCCTCAGTTTCCTCATCTATAAAATTATCTGGAGAAGGAAATGTCAAGTCACTTGTTTTAACAATCAGGCTAGCAGCTTCTGCCGGCACGCCAGGAAAGCACAGGTTCTTTTGATGTGCTTAACCAAGGAAAGCAAGGTGAAGGGGTTGACAAGCTTACTTTAATCCAGCGTACAGACAGCATTCAGTTAGTTCAGGGGAGCATACAGACAGCATTCAGTTAGTTCAGGGGAAAATAGCCAGCACCCTGAACTTCAGAACAAGATACAAACAAATTACAAATATCAACAGACAGACCCAATACAATTCATAGTTACCAACATCTAGGTTCAGCCCAAGAGCTCGGAACAAGGGCTTCCCACCACTGCTGCTCCAACCGAAAAGGGATCTTCAAGCTGTCTTCTCTCCTCTTATAGAGTTTTTGATATCATCAAGCGTCACCTGAATGACCAGAGCCGATTGGTTCTTGAGTTGGCCCCTCCCCCTGGGACCTTAGGAGGTTCACATCCATGTAGACTAGGTTAACATCCAATAGGACGTGGCTCTGGAGTTAACACCTCCCCTTAGCCAGCCCCATGAATCGTCACAAAGAGGCGGACCTAAACACACGTGGTCTAAAAGCCTCTGCTGTCCCAGACATGTAAACTAGGCCCTCCCTGGAGTTAGCACCAAGGTTCCACATCTAACAGGGCACTGGGCCTGGGGCCCAGCACCCAGCAAGGCTCAATGAGATAAACTGAGTCACTCAAAGAAAACAAAGGCCATTCTGCTTACACCACTCCAGTAGCTTTGCCAAGAAAACCCCAAAATAGGGTCATGAAGAGCTGGGCATGACTGAAATGACTGAACAACAAAACCAGTTATTAGGTATTTCAAACTGGATGTCCTAGAGGTATCTCAAACTCAACATGTTCAAAACAGAACTCATTATTTTTCTTCCCAAACCCATTCACAGCATCTCCCTTCTGTATCTCCCCTTTCCCTCCCCTTATATAGCTCTTATCATCTTTTACTAGGACTGTTGCAATAGCTCATTTAGTTTCCCTACCGTAAGCTTCTTCTGATTCTAATCCATCCTCGAGCTTCCAAAGAAATTTTCCTAAAGTGTAGATCTGATTTGACAACTTCCTATTCAACTAAGTCCAGTGGCTCCTTATTACCTCTAGGAAAAGAGTTGGTAAACTACTGGCCAAGTGCAAAATCTGGCCCTCTCCCTGTTTTTGTAAGACCGAGAATGTTTTTTTTCATTTTTAAATACAAAAAAATTTTTTAACTGTAAAACTCTGGGGCTTGGTAGGCTGGATTTGGGACTCCAGTGGTAGTTTGCTAACCCCTGTTCTAGGATCAATATTAAGTCTTCTATTTGGGATTTCAATCTCCTCACAAACTGCCCCTTCCTACCTTTCTAATGTTCTTACACATTACTTCCTTCCACATCATCTATGTTCCTGCCATACTAAACAACTCACCATTCCTTACACGTGCCCCATCTCTCCTCTCTGTACTCTTACACTGACTTTCTGCCATGCCTGGAATGTTCTCTCTTCCCACCTCTAACTTTTGGAATCCTCAATTCCTTTAAGACTCAGCTCAAGTAACATCTTTTATATTAAGCCTTTTCTAGATCCCCTAGTTCCTCTAATGAGATTTCTTGCCCCCAAATACCAGGCATTATTTTTGTATATATTATGTATACTTACAAAGTACCGCTAGTGATCCCTTGTAACTCTGAAAGTCTTTAGTTCTATTATACTGCAGGAGTGTTTTTATATGGGGAACATAAATAATTAAAATATAAAATAAAAGTTAAAAGTAAGGATCAGTGCAATAATTTTAATTCAGTTGAATGCATCTCAAAATGATCTGCATGAATAAAATGTACCATGAGCATATCTCCCAGGTTCAGCATTCCATGCTGGTTGGGTTCTGAAACCATCACAAGGCAGAGTTATCAATATTGATGTGACAGCTGCCAAGGTGTGGCACCATCATCCATCAATTACTCTCCACAACAAATATCAACTATGTCATGGATAATAATTGTTCTCAACTAGACTCAACTGCGCTATGTATACTAATGATCTCCAGCTAATACCAAGTAGAAGATGCATTCCCAGTCATATAGCATATCCAATTAGATTTATATCGAATCCAATTTTCATCTAATTGTAATCTTGAAATCCATATCATCTGTAAATTTAAGTTGATCAAATATAGAATGCCAAATATAATGCCAAATTATTCATTTCTCCTGTGATTTCAGTACAAATGAAATCACAGGTCTGGCCAACTCATTTGTCAGAGAGGGCAGTATCAAATTCCTCTGACATTTTCTATTTCTTCCTTATATTTATTATAGAGTTCAGCATATCTTCAGGTATTCCTGATTAAGAGAGACATAGAGGTTTTCAGCTGATAGAAATGGAGCCCCAAAGCCAAGGGCTTTTTGCTGTTGACAGATATAATAATAAAGTCAGGGATGTGGGCCAGATGAGTGGAGAATGATGACTTTTCATCCTTTCCTTAGCTTTTGTTATGGTTCAAATTCATTTGCATGACAAGCTGGAGAGGATCTTGGGAATTTTTTCCCTGTCATATAGATGTCTGGGAAAGGGGCTTCAATTCAGCCCTAGATACCGGGAGCTAAAAGGAAAGACAATCAGCCTAGGGGCATTCTACCTTGTTAGCCTGCGGGAGTAGTTCATCCCCTCCAGCTATAAAAGCACTCTCTTGCCTTTATCTCTCCCTGTTCTCTCTTCTAACCTTGGTTCAAATCCTATGGTGGTTACAGCCTGTGAGACCTTAGGCACCTCTCTAGCTTTCGCTCCCTCATCTACGAAACAAGGAGATGATTAGAGTGAGTGAGGGCTAATGTCTTTTCTAGCTCCAGATCTCAGATCCTGGGATGCTAGCCATTGCTCCTCAGAGCTCAGGAGATGGAGTGACTTCCTTGTTCAATAAACTCCAGTGACTTCCTAATATCTCCAGGAGCAAATACAAATTCCTCTGTTTTGTGTTTCAAGCTCTTTATAATTTGGTTCCATATTAGGCATCAATTTTACATTATTATCACATATTTCTCTTCAAATACTCTACAATCCTGCCAAATTTGCCTTCCTGCTGTTCCTCACACGTGACATTCTCTCCCATTTCTGAGGCTTTGTATAGGTGCTCTCTCACTTGCCTAAAATGCACTCTGTTCTTCCTTTCTGCCTCTTTGGATATCTAGCTTTCCTCAAATCTCAATTCAGACACTAGACTTCTTCCTACATAAGGCTGTTCTTAATCTTCCCAGCTTCCAGTAACCACCACTACCCCCCCCTTTAAAAAACTGCCCAATATTTACTTTGGATACATTTTGTGTGTACTGATGGGGGTATCTGTTGTTCCCCTGATAGAATATAAATTCCTTGAGAGTAGAGATGTTTTTATTTTTGTCTTTGTGTTCCTAGCACCCAGCACAGGGCTTAGAATATACATAGAAGGCACATAATAAACATTTAGTGATTGCCCAGAGGGAGGAGGAAGCAATGTCCAGCAGGGACCAGAAGGCCAGGCAAATGTGATGCCCAGTGGAGAGCACAGAAGCCCAGGACACACAGAGGGAGGCAGAGAGAGACAAAGTTTCAGCACTCAGTGGTAGGAACAGCAAAGATGTAGCACTGTCCGTGGGGTAGCCATAGATATGACATGATGCCAAGGTTCAAGCCCAGCAGAAAACAGCACTCAGCAGGGAATAAGTCAAAAAAGAAGGAGGAAGGGGAGGAGAAGGAGGAAAAGGAGGAGGAGGAGGAGAGAAAGACACTGTGGAAAGATTTTGGCAATCTTGAGTGGTCCCTAAGCTTTGGAATGGGTGTAGATCAAGGAATAACTTGAACTTGGGGTAGTTTTTTTCCCATTTATCCTACATACAAGAAAGGGGTAGACAGGTGCTTTACTTACTAGCTTTTAATTAAGCTTCAAGACTCCATTTTGCTAATCCAAACTCCTATCAGATACTCAGATGTTTTGCTATTGGATTCATATACAAGTTGCTTCAATTTGATTGATGAACAATCCAATTCAACCCAATCATTCATTCCGACTGGCATATTTGCTCAGGAAAGGCAAACTTTTCACGTTAAAGATGAACGAGGAGTTACCCTTTCCCAAAACACTCCTTTCCCCATGCTATTTGCTAAAGGTTAAAACTTAAAGTTTGCATCTAAATTGAAGGGAGATTGAGGGTTTGGAGGGAAGGGAGCAAAAAGGAAACAAACCCAATGGAAAGATGTAGAACTGATGAGAGGCTGTCACTTTTGGCAAGGTGTCCAGGCTTCTGTCTTTGTGGGAGGGGGTAAAGGGATGCTCTGGAGCAATATTAAAGACCCTATATTTTCTGGGATTCCAAGTGTGCTGGGGATAAAAACTGTTAGAAACTCACCCCTGACTTTTATGCGAGCCTTTACTTGGGCAAGCAACGAGCAGGAGTCAGTCCCCAAGCAGGTATTAAATGCCCCTGCCATGTGTCAGGCACTGTGCTAAGTGCTGGTGATACAAAGTCAGGCCAAAAACGGGGTCCCTCCCGGTAAGGAGCTAAAGTTCGAATGGGAAAGACTATGAGCAAAGAGCAATGTACATACAATAGAAGGCATAAGCTGTTGGAGTTGGAGGGCGAGAAAAGGGAGCAGAGATGGATGGGAATGGGAAAGGCCTCCTACAGAAGAGAGTATTTGAGCCAAGACATGGAGGAAGCCAGGGAATATTGGAGATGAGGAGGAACAGCATTCTCGGTAGTGGGGGTGGGGGCTGCCAATGCCAATATATTTAAGCGGTCTCATTAACATCTTTAATGTTTATTCCTTTGCTTCAGGTAGCTCCCAGTGTTTCAGCCCTTCTCCATGCTGTATTCTACTCAGAGTAGTCTGAATATCATCCCCAGAATCCCTGTGTGGAGAGGATTTTTTTTTTCATAAAGAAACTCATATATGGATGATGTAATCTTATAATTCATTCCAGGCTTGCCAGTCAAAAGAGCTGTTAATTTCCTCTCCTCAACCCACCCCAATTCCCACCCAAATTCCAGGGACAAGAAAAGATCAGGTAACTAAAAGAAAAATTTCTTAGAGGTCTCTTGCATTGTGACTTCAATCCCAATGAACAACATTGAACAGGCATTTGATCAGATATAGTCATACATATAAATATACAAACAGGTTTAAAGCTAACACTGTAATATGTAGCAGCCTGTGGAACAGTGGGAGATTGCTCAGGCATTGTTTAAGCTAGCTTTCCCTGGTAAGGTTTTGACTTTTATCTTGCCATGTACTTGATGACTCTGGAAGAGAGAGTGAAGCTGACAATTTTGCCAACTCTGCCTCACTTAAATCTAGTTCACCCAAAAGTCAAGACATCACCCTCATGATGTCATAGTTCAGGCCACCATCACCCCTTCCCTGAACTACTGCAATGACATTCTAATTGTTCTCTCTGCCTCAATATCTCTTCCATTTCATCCTACTTAACCACCCCTCTTACTGGCAAGTCTTTGGAGCTCTTGTATATAGATGTTGTTTATCCTCATGGTGATGGAGAGTAATCTCAACTCAACTGATTTTTTGGATTATTTCTAGATACTTTATTGTAGTATAGTCTTGGTTCTGTTTTCTTCACTCTATATCAGTTCTTATAAATCAGTTCAATAAATGTTTACAGCAATTCTTATATTCTTATATTCTTTACTTTTTGCAGGGCAATGGTATTCCACTATATTAACATGCCACAATTTGTTTAGCCATCCATAGTTGTTGGGAACTCATTCTGGTTTTTTGCTAGCATAAAAAGTGCTATTATGCATATTTTGATATGTAAGGGACTTTACTTTCTATCTTTGGCCTCTTTGGTCCAGTAGTGTGATCATCAGGTCAAAAGATCTGAATAGTATAGTCACTTTTCTCACTTAAGTCCAGATTGTCTTCCAGAATGGATGGGCCAATTCATTGAATTAATACACCTGGCTTCTGATAGTCCCTATAAGATTAAATATTCCATCTTTTATCATCTCTGCCAATATTATAACAGGAGGTGAAGCCTCCGAGTTGTTTTAATTTGCATTTCTCTTATCGGTAGCCATTTGGAACATTTTTTAATGCAGTTGCTGATAGTTTACATTTCTTCTTTTGAAAACTGCTCATATCCTTTGCCCATTTATCATCTGGGGGATGACTTAGTATTCTATATTTGTGTGAATTCTGTCTTTAACTGTTTGGTCTCCTTTACTCCTCCCAGAATTCAATCAGTTACCAAATCTTGTCAGTTTTACCTGCAGAAAGTTGCTGCCCCTTTCCATATATATACATACACATATATATACATACACACGTATGTGCATATGTATATATACACATATACACATGTATGTACAAACACACCTATATATACTATATATGTGCATATATATGTGTATGTGTATGCGTATGCATATGCATATGCGTATACATATACGTATATGTATATGTATGTATATTGCCCCATCCTGCTGAAATTGGATTATGGGGCCTTAGAATTATAGATCTAGAACTGGAGGAAACCTTCTTCATTTTATAGATAAGGAACCTGAGACCTGAAAAGGTCAAGGGACTTGAACCAAGTCATTCAGGGAGTGAGTGTGAGTAGCAGAATTTGAACTTAGATCCTTTGACTGTGGTGCCCAACCTCTTCCTTTCCACCCTCATACTCTTGTACTTATTTATCTGTATACATTACATCTCCCCAATAGAATGTGAGTTCCTTGAGTGGAACCATAGTTTCTTTTACTGTTTTTATAACCTCTGTGCCTAGCACAGTGCCTGGCACATAGTAGATGCATACTAAGTATTTGTTAAATGGAATTAATCTACAAAGAGGTAATTCAGATTTGACCACATCAGCAAAATGATCAATAGGTTCTTGAAACTACAAATAATTCCATTTAAGGCCAATTTACCTTCTAAAAGTCTTGACACTGTGTTTCTTTCACCCTACCAAAGTTTTAGTTGTAAGACTTACAAGCAACAATTATGACTTATAACTGGATAATTCCCCTCTTGCTCCCTTCAGATTACTCTAAATGCTGCTTCCTGAATTGTCCTATGATGATAATTTTGATAGCTCCTACTCAAATTAATTAGTGTTTATTGGTATTTATGGGTATCAGTGATTGTATTAGTGAATTAAACAGAATAGGATTAAGTTTAAGTTAGTTATGTATTTTTAATGCTGTTAGAATAAGAGTTATGAATGATTAATCCTCTGTGTATTGATAATTAGACTGTTTATATTTACTGGCTAGATTCATATAGTTAGAAATGTAATAAGAGTATAATTGCTATACTACCCTACCCCGCCACCTCCCACCCCATAACATGCTATAATAAGGTTCATTTGCTGGTGTAATACCTCCACACACACACCATGAATCACTACTGAGCACTCTATAATAATCTTTGCTTCAAACCTACAACTTCCTTAGACGTTAAGATATTATTGGTCTCATGACTTGTGGAAGGCCCTGAGATGTTATTAAAAGGGTCTTATTTCCTTTGGAAAACCTCTGCTGGGATGAGCTACAGTTGATGACCTGCAGAAGGTCTCATGACCTGCGGTTGACAAAGTAGTTATGATTGTGGACATATCCCTTAGCCAACCATATGATTTCCCTACTTCTGTAATTGACCAGTCAGTGAATTATAACACCTTCTTCTATTTTTAATGCTCTTCCCAAGTATATAAAAATAGCTAGCTCCCAAGGGGAGGGGTCCCTGATTGTGAGGAAGATCTTGGACCCAATTAATTAGGGGCCTCCTGACTCCTTAATCAATTGATTAATCATGCTTGGAGCTCTTGGTGACTTTTGTTCCAGATTGGAATTTTATGGCCCATAGTCTGGTGCGATAATTTGACTCAATCACCCATTTTCAAGTTTCTTTGATGGCTGCCAATCTCCCCGCTTAATAGTTCTAAATTTTTTCCTGTGAATTTCAAGGTACTCCATGTCCTTATGTCATTTTTCCAAAGTATTCTTCAATGTTCCATTAAACTCTATGCTCCAACCATGAGAGTGTCCTTGTTGGTCCCTGAGTAGGGTCTTCTGTATTCTGCTCTCAGTTCTTTGCACAGAGTCTCCATGCTAGCTTCTCTCCTCACTTCTCATCGAAATCAGAACAGATTTCATAAAAGTGAAAGATTTTAAGTTAACTCAAATCTGGTATCACTAATGAACCATTGACACTCAACTCTCACCAATGCAAACCATTGACTGAACCAATCACCAAGTGTGAAACACCAACCGAACACCCAGAACTATACTGGTTATAGAGAGGGTGATGTTAATGTGTTTGTGTTTACATTCTCTATTGTCTGTCTGTTCCTAAATTTATTTTATTACATCTATGTCAACCTCTCTTATTTTCTGTTTAGATTGTGATATCCGTCTTGGAATCCAGAATCTCAGTCTTGGAAGGGACATCAGAGATCATCTAGTCTGGTCAATAGCTGAACAGAATCCCTGATATGATATTCTCAGTAGGCAGGGATTAAGCTTCAACTTTAAGACTTCCAGAGAAGGGGAAGGTACTACCTCCTATGAAAGTTTTTCCTTACATTGAATCAAAATCTGTCACTCTGAATTATATACCTATTATTCCTAGTTCTTCCCCTTGGGGTCACGAAAAACAATTCTAATAGCTCCCTAACATAACAGTCATCAAAGACAGTCATCATATTCTCTCTAAGACTTATCCTTTCCGGGATAAACATCTCTAGCTTCTACTATGTCCTTCATCAATCTCTTTAGGTTAAAAATCATTGTTCCTTCAAGCAATCTAACTATGGCTCCGTTTCCATTTCTTTTACCATCCTAGATATTTTCCTCTGTATATACTCCAGTTCATCAATATCCTTCCTAAAATGAAGCACCAAGAACTAAACAGAAGACTACAGAAATGGTACGACCAGGACAAAACAAAGCAGTATTCATTTCCATAGTCCTGGACATGATAATTTTCTTAATGTAGCCTAAGATTACATTAGTATTTTGGGCTACCATTTCACATTGTTGACTCATATTGACCTTTCAATTCACTAAAACCTTCAGACCTTTCTTTCCCCTTCCAGCTAGTCTAGTCTCTCTTCCCCCATCCTGTACTTGTGCAGTTGGCTTTCTGAAACCAAGTGTGGGACTTTACAATAATTCCTACTAATCTTATTAGATTTAATGCATGGGTCTGGTCTATTGAAATCTTTTTGGATCCTGATTGCAGCATTGACCGTGTCAGCTACCGCCACAGCTCTATAGCATCTGCAGTTAGGACAAGCTTACTGCCAGTAAGCTTACTATCTCTCTCTTTCATCTGGTCATTGAAAAAAATGTGAAGGGATGTGACATGGTAGAAAGAGTACTGGGTTTGGAATTAGAGCTTCTACAGAGAGGGTGAGAGGGAGGGAGGGAGGGAGAGAGAGAGAGAGAGAGAGAGAGAGAGAGAGAGAGAGAGACAGATGTAGAAGAAAAAATGCAAATTAGAGGATCCTAGCTCTAAAGCCAGAAAGGAATTAGAGGTTCATAAGTAGTAAGCATCAGAGGCATGATTTGAACCCAATTTCTCTGATCCCAAATCCAATACTCTTCCTACTACACCATATCCCATCACATTTTAAATGCCTATTATGTCCTAGGTAAGCTATTATCTAACATGGTGCCAATTTGCTTTGGTAAAAGCACTTTCTTCAGTGGGTGTTCCCTCTACCAATCAAATCAAAGTCCTTCCTGGCCAGCCACAGCTTATTCTAGGCATTATTGTTCTAACTCTCTTCTTAGAGGACTCTGCTACTTGTTTTATGCATTCATCCTGAGTTACCTACCCTTGCTTCCATCTTTTATGTCTGTCTTTTAAAAATCTAAGTTAATCGGTGAGTCAGTTCCCTCAGCATCCACAACAGTTTCTCTAGACACCTTTCCCTTTTCTTTCACATGAGAATTGTTTATGTTTTTATTGCCACCATTTATTTTTGTGTATCTCATCCCTCAGGAGAGGATTTCTCCTGCATAATTTTGGGCCAAGGGATCTTAACTGAACTCTCTGAAATCTGCTCTTCTAAAATCTCTTGTTCAGTTTCCCCCTCCTTTACCTACTGCAAATTCTAGAATAGCCTGGTCACTTCTGTGTAAACAGGCAACATGGCACAGTAGAAAGAGCACTGGCTCTGAAGTCGGAGGACCTAGTTTCATGCCTCCCCTCTAGTGTTTAATACCAGTATGACCTTGGACAAATCACTTACCCTCCCTGAGAATTAGTTTCCTCCTCTGTAAAATGAAAGAATTGGACTAGATGGTCTCTGAGGTCCTTTCTGGCTTCAGAGCTAGGATCCTTTAATTTCTATTTTTTTCTGCTTCTACATCTGGTGTTTCTCTCTCTCTCTCTCCCTCTCTCTCTCTCTCTCCTCTCTCCTTTTCCTTTCCCTTTCTCTCTCTCCCTCTCCCCTCCCTCCCTATTTTCCCCTCCCTCCCTCTCTCTGTCTCTATCTCTGTCTTTCTCTGTCTCTCTCTCTGTCTCTCTGTCTCTTTCTCTATCTCTGTTTCTCTGTCTCTGTCTCCCTTCCCTCCCCATTTTTCCCTCCCTCTCTCCCTCCCCTCTCTCTCTCTTTCTCTCTCTCTCTCTCTCTCTCTCTCTCTCTCTCTCTCTCTCTCTCTCTCTCTCCCCCCCCCTCTCTCCCCCTCTCTTTCTCTCTCTCTCCCCCTCCCTCCCTCTCCCTCTCTATCCTCTTATCCGATATGATAGAAGAATGGATGATCCTTGAGGGCAGGTTATACACCAAGCCTTCACCTCATCCTTCCTAGTTCTAGCTGAGGCATCCTGTGTGTGGTCAATAAATATTTATTAATGATGATGATTGATGATGAATCTATTCAGAGAAAGCATGGGCTAAGCAAGCAACTTGTGGATGTAATTAAATTACCCTGGAACTTGAGGAAGAGTGAGCATACTAATGAAGACATAATGGAAAAACAAAAGAAAATACCACAGAAGGTTTGGAGGTAAATTGAGCGTTTCATCATTTCTCTGATGGGCCTGAAGAGAACTGACCTTTTGCAACTAATTGATCCCTGCAAACACGATTTGTGCACTGCTGAGAAGGAATGAAAAGACCAAACTGTGTGTTCCTAAAACAGAAGACAGGCACGTATCTGCAATTGTCCCTAACTTCTCTTAAAAGGGTGGTTTTTCTCCAGAGTTACCGAGGAAGTAGGTGTCAGTTTTACACACCTGACCCCAAGAGTGATTGACACAAGCTAAGGGTGATCAACTCAGCTCTTCCTTTGCATACCTATGAATGCTTGCCCAACTCCACTGGATCCTCCCTTTTAGCCTCCCTAAGGAGTGAGGGAGATTGGAGAAATTTCTAGGATATAGCTTGGTACATATATAGGATATATAGAAAACTTATAGGATATAGCTTGGAAAGAGGACTTGGTCTGGGGTCAGAGGGCCTGGGTTCATATTCCAGACCCACCACTAATTACTTCTTTAGCCTTGGCCAAATAATTTAACCTCTCTAGAACTCTGGTTCCTTTTCTGCAAAATGAGGGATTTAAACCAAATGACTTCTAAGGTCCCTTCCAACTTTGATATTCTATGATTGCTGATTTCATCTATATCACTTATAATAAAGTCAATTGATGTAGAGCTGGAAGGGACCTCCAAGGTCATCTAGTCACTCAAGTAGTACATGGCAGAGATTGGATTGGATTTGAGGTCTTCACAACCCAAAACCAGTGATATTTTTACTGTACCATGCCATCAAGTTACCCCTCTCCCAACTCATCATTGTTAATTTGTCACAGCCTGCTTATACTCGCCTTATCTTATTGTCCATTGCCATTTGGATCACTTATAATTTTGATTCTTCCAAGACAATGGTGGTCCATGATTTGCAACCATTTAGCATTGTCACTGGGGGAATATTAGGATTTTAAATGGGGAGCAGCTTAGGATCATTGAAAGCACTGGAGAATTTCCCAAATGTTTTTTAGCTTGAATTCCTATTAATCAATTCTGGGCCTTGTTGATTGTCCATCTATAAGGCCAATCCACTATATAGACAGGTAGAAAGATAATTGGAATGCTTGTGGATTGATGATCAATTCAATAGATTTCCTGTCCAGGTGAAAGTCATCATATGTTAATTCAAAGAGTTAGAATGCAAGAGAATGAATTTAACACTAAAATGAAATGAGATATACTCTCATCTTTCTCTGCTGATTCAGAAGGTATGTTAGGATCCTTCTGGTCTTTAGTATAAATGTGTTTAAAGGACAAGTCTGACCATGTCATTCCTGCTCAATAAACCCCCATGGCTCTCTACTGCCTCTAGGACCATATAGGAATGATCATATAGGAGCTATTCTATTTGACTTTTAAAACCCTTTCACAACTTGGCTCTAATACTGTGTTTCCCCATGTATAAGATGCACCCTTTTTCGACAAATTTGGGATCTAAAAACTGGGTCTGTCTTATACAGTGGTTGTAGATTTTCCCGCTTTTTCATGCTTGTTTTTGCACTCGTTGTAGATTTTTTTCTTGCATTTCCTGCTTTCTCGTGCTTGTTGTCTTTGCACTCATTGTTTTGCATTTGTTACTGGTATATTAGGTTACGTTTTGCCACGTTCTGCCCAGAAATGGCTCAGAAAAGATTTTCATACAGTGCCGAATTCAAGTGAAAAGTGATCCAATTTGCAAAAGTGAATGGAAGTCGTGCTGCTGAACGTAAGTTTGGTCTTCCTCCAACTGAGAAAACAATCCAAGACTGGCTATGGGAAGAAGAAACCCTACTGAAAATGCCACAGCAGAAGAAGGCCATGGGAGGCAAGTCAGCAAAATGGCCTGATTTAGAGAGGGAATTGAAGATATGGATTGAACAGCAAAGGGCAATTGGAATTCCTGTGTCCACAAAGATGGTTCAGCATAAGGCAAGAAGAATTGCTGATGAAAAAGAAGTTACTGATTTCAAAGGAGGACACAATTGATGCTTCAGGTTCATGAAACAGAATGGACTAAGCATGCATATACACACCAGACTTGCCCAAAAGATGCCTGAAAGCTATGGGCAGATGAATTAAACTTGAGTTCAATAACTTTATGTAATACATTTGTTTTTTTCAAATTTCAGGCCCCAAAATTAAGGTGTGTCTTAGACATGAGGAAATACAGTATATCTTTTCTAGGCTTATGATACATTACTCCCCTCTACTGAATCTTCCTATTGCTGCCCAGGGTACTACCATTCTTGTGTCTCTAAAGTTTATATACCTTAAGGTTATCTGCAGCTCCTCACTCCACATATCAGTTGCCAAATCTGCTTCTACAATATCTTTCACCAACCCTTTCTCACCACTTATATCCCATCACTCTAGTACAGGCCTTCATCAATTCTCCTGAAAAACTGCCATGGCCTCCTAATTTTTCTCCCTGCCTCAAGCCTCTCCCAACTACCAGCCATCCTCCATACACCTACCAAAGACACTTTCTATAAGTGCAGACCTGACTATGTCAACACCACCCCTCCCCAATAAATTCTACTGGATCCCTATTGCTTCTAAGATAAAATGGAAATTTCTCTGTTTGGAATGGAAAGCCCTCCCAACCTGGCCCCAACTGACCTTTCTAGCTTTATAAAACATTATTCCCCTTCAGCACTCTACAGTCTAGCCAAACTTGTTTTCTTGCTTTTCTTTCCAAAAATGGTACTCTGTTTCCTGTTTTCTTTTTTATTCTGAACTTAAGAAATAAAACAAGTATTTCCATTACATAGCAGAATAAAAAGGAGATGTTTGCATGTGAAACTGCAAATCTATTATGTACATTTTAAATATTTAATAAATTTATCATGTAACTTTTCCCCCTTTTTTCCTCCCCCTTTATATTACAAAGATTATACATTATGACCAAGCAGAATTTACACTGGGAATGCAGAGAAGGCTTAGCATAAGGAAAACTATTAACATAACTATTATATCAATAAGAAAAGTAACAGAAATCATATGATTACATTAACAGATACATAAAAAGCTTTTGATAAAGTACAGCTCTCCTGTTTTTCTGCCTTTGCAATCGTTCCCTTCCCCCCTACAACTCCCATTTCCCACTTGGAATTTACTCCCTTCTCAACTCCTGGATCACCTCCATCACTAATTTCCATAGGAAGTTTTTCCTTAATCCCCCAACTACTAGCATCCTCCCTCCTTAATGACTTTGTTTTTAATGACCTTGTATTTATTTTCTATTTTTTGTATATAGTTATATCTGTACATGTCATCTCTAATAAAATTTAAGTTCCTTGAGGGCAAAGACTATTTCATTTTTGTCTTTGTGTTTCTAGCACTTAGCACCATGCCTGGCATATAGTGTGTGCTTAATAAATGCCTGTTGATTGATGATCCAACAATAGGATCATAGCATTTAGCTATTCATAGATGGAAAGGGCCTTAGAAATTGGAAATTGAGGACCAAAGAAGGGAATTTGAAAATAGGTCTCTATCTATAGACCAGCAAAGTTGATTTAATTACCTGCAAAATTCCAGAATGGATTCGCCATGGCAATGCACTAAGCCAGCAGGGTGTGATGAACGTGCAAAGCACCTGATTCTTCCCTTGCTAGGCTCATATACTTAGCAATCAAAAAGCTACATCAAGGGTTGAGTCTTGGTCCCTTGGATCAGTTAAATATCTGGGATGATTTCATTGCCTTTTGGGAAAAAAATGCCTATCCTATATGCAGTAAATATTGCTACTTACATATGGCTAGTAAACACCTAGAAAAGGAACCAATAATCTCAAAGAGCCGAATGGTTATATCATGAAAAATTCATGCCAGACTAAGTCTATTTCCTTTCTTATAGGATTACTAGTCTGACAAATCAGAGGGAATACTGTAGATATACTTACCTAGATATTAGCAAAGCCCAAAACAAAGTCTCTCATGCTATTTATTCTTCTAGAAAGATGGGACCATATATTAGAGAAAATGGTACAGCTCTGTTGTTCTGGAATTAAGCTTAATGTATTCCTTCAAGATTCTGCCACAATAATACCTTCTGCAGAACGCTTTTCCCAGTCTTTCCCCACCCCTACTCCCACCCCACACCCCTGCCCATGCTGTTGCTTCTCCCTCTGAGATTATATCCCATTTGCTCTGTATACATCTTGTATACACACAGTTGCATGTCTCCCAGTGTACTGTGAGCTCCTTTAAGACAGGGACCATGTTTTATTTTCAGCACTTACCAGAGTACCAGGAACATAATAAGTACTTAGTGAAAGCTTGTTGATTGACTGACTAATTGAATGATTGCACCCAAAGAGTAATCATTAATGGTTTGATGTTAAGTTGGAAGCTGGTGTGTCTCTGGTAGAGTGCCCCAGTGATTTTTGCTTGACTTTGTGTTATTTAACATTTTTATTAATGATGCGATAAAAGTATACATGGTTTGCTTATCAAAATTTCAGATGACATAAACCTAGAAGGAATTGCTAACACATCAGAAAACAGTCAAGGTCTAGAGAAGACTGCAACAGGATAGAATGGTGGGCCAAATATAATAAGATGAAATTGAATAGGAATAAATGAAAAATCTTGCATTCAGGTTAAAAAAAATCAACTTTTCAATACAAGATGGAGGAGATGTGGCTTGACATCAGCTTTCCTCAAAAAGATGTTAGGATTTTAGTGGGCTACCAGTTCAGTATGAGTCAGTGGTGTCAAATGGCAGCTTCCAAAAGAGCTAACTCAACTTTCGGCTACATTAAGAAAGGCATTAATGTCCAGGAGTAGGAGGGGCTAATTTTGATATGTTTGACTTCAGTTGGACCACATCTGAAGTACTCTGCTTGATTCTGGGAGTCACATTTTGTTCAGGGCATTAGTAAGCTGAAATCATCTCCAGGAAGGTTACAAGGATCTTGAGAGACAAGTAAAGACAAGTTGGAAGAAATGGGGACATTCAGACTAGGGAAAAGTTGGCGGTAAGAACATTATAGCTCTCTAAGTATTTTTAGGGTTGCCAAGTGAAAGAGAGATTAGATTTATTCTGCTTGGCCCCAGAGTTCGGAACTAGGAACAATGGTGAGAGAGTTAGATTTAGGTTTAATGTAAAGGGAAACAAAGATCTTGGTTGATTTCTCTCTGATAAGAGTAGAGGTGAGATGTATGGTAACTGGAGAAGACTGGTCCTGAGGTTACATACTAAAGTGACCCTTGGTATCTTGAGATGTGAAACCTCCAACATCTCAATTACACAGGCAGTTGAGCTTAGCTGCAGGAGGTGTCCTACAGAGTTGCAGAGAATGTAATCATTCTATTGAGGACCTCAAAGCAGAACTTTTAGTTATCGGATGTAACTAAATTGGATATTGCTTTGTGTTAATGTGATTTCGACGCTAGGAACTACCAGGGTAGTGACTAACTCTTCTCCTGCAAATTGGAATTTGGTAGTTGCCTAGGGCATTGAAAGGCTAAGTGTATGTTGTATGCAGGGCTTAAACCTAGGTCTTTCTGAGTCAAAGGTCAGCCCTCTGAGATACAGCACACCATGCTGCTTCTCTTGGAAATTGTTGCAACATTCAATTTCTGTTAATTGAACTGTAGAAATTTATGCATAACCCTCTTAATGGAGCCGGACTATGGCATGAATCATAGCTCACGTTTCCTTTTTTTGCATATGTCTTTATATTTTGTTTTTTTATTTAATTTTTTTTATTTTTAGTTTAAAACACTCACTTCCACAGGTTTTTAAGTTCCAAATTTTCTTCCCCTCCCTCCCCTCTACCCCCCCCCAAGACAGCATGGAATCCAACATATGTTCTACGTATACCTTAGCATTAAACATATTTACACAATAGATAAGTCATAAAGAAGAACATTGATCAATGGAGTGAGTCATGAGAAAGAATAACCAAACCCTCCCAAAAAAGATATAGAAAAAAAGAGAGCAGATAGCTTCCTTCAATCCACATTCACACACCATAGTTCTTTATCTGGATGAAGATAGCTCTTTCCATCATGAGACTTTTGGGGCTGTCTTTGAACCTTGTATTGCTGAGAAGAGTCAAGTCTATCAAAGTTAGTCATCACAAAATCAATACATCTGTGGTTGTGTACAATGTTCTCCTGGTTCTGCTCCTCTCACTCAGCATCATATCATGTAGGTTTTTCCAGGTTACTATGAACTCCATATCTTCCCCATTTCTTATAGCACAACAATATTCCATTATATTCATATACCACAACTTGTTCAGCCATTCCCCAATTGATGGGCATCCCCTCAATTTCCAATTCTTTGCCACCACAAAAAGAGTTGCTATAAATATTTTTGTACATACGGGTCCCTTTCCCCCTTGTGTGATCTCTTTAGAATACAGCCCTAGAAGTGGTATTGCTGGGTCAAAGGCTATGCACATTTTTATAGCCCTTTGGGCACAGTTCCAAATTACTCTCTAGAATGGTTGGATCTGTTCACAACTCCAAGAACAATGTAACAATGCTCCAATTTTCCCACATTCTCTCCAGCATTTATGATTTTCCTGTTTTGTCATGTTAGCCAATTGACAGGAGGGATGTGGTACCTAACAGTTGTTTTGATTTGCATTTCTCTGATCAATAGTAATTTAGAACATTTTTTCATATGCCTATAGATATCATTAATTTCTTTAACCTGAAAATCATCTGTTCATATCCTTTGACCATTTCTCAATTGGGGAATGACTTGTATTCCTATAAATTTGGCTCAGTTCTCTGTATATTTTAGATATGAGGCCTTTATCAGAGACAGTAGTTGTAAAGATTTTCTCCCAATTTTCTGCTTCCCGCCTAATCTTTGTTGCATTGGCTTCATTTATACAAAAACTTTTCAATTCAACATAATCAAAATTATCCATTTTGCATTTTGTAATGATCTCTATCTCTTGCTTGGTTATGAATTCTTCCCTTTCCCATAAATCTGACAGGTAAACTATTCCTTGCTCTCCCAAATTGCTTATAGTATCAGCCTTTATTCCTAAATTATGAACCCATTTTGACTTTGTTTTGGTATACAATATAAGATATTGGTCTATGCCCAATTTCTGCCATACCATTTTCCAATTTTCCCAGCAGTTTTTGTGAAATAGTGAGTTCTCAGCCCAGAAGCTGGATTCTTTGGGTTTATCAAAGATTAGATTGCTATAGTCATTGACTACTGCAACTTGTGTACCTAACCTATTCCACTGATCCATCACTCTGTTTCTTAGCCAGTACCAAGCAGTCTTGATGACTGCTGCTTTATAGTACAGTACCTTCCCTAGCATTTCTTTTCATCAATTCCCTTGATACTCTGGACCTTTTGTTCTTCCAGATGAATTTTGTTATTATTTTATCCAGCTCGGTAAAATAATTGTTTGGTAGTCCAATTGCTATGATGCTGAATAAGTAAATTAATTTAGGTAAAATTGTCATTTTTATTATATCAGCTCTGCCTAACCATGAGCAACTAATGTTTTTCCTTTTGTTTAGATGTGACTTTGTGTGAAAAGTGTTTTGTAATTGTGTTCATATAGGCCCTGGGTTTGTCTTGGCAAATAGACTCCCAAATATTTTATAGTGTCTACAGTAACTTTGAATGGAATTTCTCTTTCTATTTCTTGCTGTTGGGTTTTGTTAGTAATATATAGGAATGCCAAGGATTTATGTGGGTTTATTTTATATCCTGCAACTTTGCTAAAGTTTTTATTATTTCAAGTAGTTCTTTACTTGATTCTCTAGGATCCTCTAAGTAAATCATCATATCACCTGCAAAGAGTGATAACTTAGTTTCTTCTTTGCCTATTCTAATTCCTTCAATTTCTTTTTCTTCTCTTATTGCTGGAGCTAACATTTCTAGTACCAAATTGAATAATAGGGGTGATAATATGGGTGTTTCACCCCTGATCTTATTGGGAATGGATCTAGCTTATATCCCCATTACATACAATCCTTGCTGATGGTTTTAGGTAGATGCTGCTTATAATTTTAAGGAAGACTCTGTTTATTCCTATGCTTTCTAGTGTTTCAATAGGAATGGATGTTGTATTTTGTCAAAAGCCTTTTCTGCATCTATTAAGATAATTATATGGTTTCTGCTAGTTTTGTTGTTGATATGATTAATTATACTGATAATTTTCCTAATATTGAACCAGCCTTGCATTCCTGGAATAAATCCTACCTGGTCATAGTGTATTATTCTCATGATAAGTTGCTGCAATCTTTTTGCTAATATTTTATTTAAAATTTTTGCATCAATATTCATTGGAGCAATTGGTCTATAGTTTTTTTCTCTGTTTTTACTCTTCCTGGTTTGGGTATTAGTACCATATTTGTGTCATAAAAAGAATTTGGTAGGACTCCTTCTTCACCTATTTTCCCAAATAGTCTATAAAGTATGGGAATTAATTGTTCTTTAAATGTTTGATAGAATTCACATGTAAAACCATCTGGCCCTGGAGATTTTTTTCCTAGGGAGTTCATTGATGGCTTGCTCTATTTCTTTTTCTGAGATAGGGTTATTTAGGTATTTTACTTCCTCTTCTATTATCCTGCGCAATTTATATTTTTGTAAATATTTATCCATTTCCCCAAGTTTTCAAATTTATGGGCATACAATTGGGCAAAATAATTCCTAATTATCATTTTAATTTTCCCTCCATCAGAGGTGAATTCACCCTTTTTGGTTTTGATACTGGTAATTTAGTTTTCTTCTTTCTTTTTTTAATCAACTTGACCAAAGGTTTATCAGTTCTCTTGTTTTTTTTTTCATAAAACCAGCTCTTAGTTTTATGTATTAGTTCAGTAATTTTCTTGATTTCAATTTTATTAATCTCTCTTTTGGTTTTCAGTATTTCTAATTTGGTATTTAATTGGGGATTTTCAATTTGTTCTTTTTCTAGCTTTTTCAGTTGCATGCCCAATTCATTGATCTCATCTTTATCTATTTTATTCATGTAAGAATTTAGATATATAAAACTTCCCCAAGAACAGCTGATTTCAAGTCCATTGTTCTATTCCATTACACCCCCCGGCCTGCCTTATAAGCACCATGGTTATAACAATTTGATTTTATGAATTATGGGTTCAAATATGATCCTATCAATAAAATGAGTGAAACTCATCACTGGGAGGTTGCAAACTTAGGAGGCACACTAGCACAGAACTAGGGCAGAACAATGGAAAGAGTATTGGATTGCGCATGGAGTTAGATGATGCAGGTTCAATTTTACTGATACTTACTAGTTGTATGGCCTTTGTGAAATCACATGAGCTACCTGACCCTCGGTTTCTTCATTTCCAAAAAGAGAGAAGTGGAGAAGATATCTTCTGAGGTCCTTTCCGACATGTGAGGGAACCTTTCAGAATTGAAACTGCTACAAATCATTGACAGAGTCCCCTATGCTGCCTCCCTTGATTTAATCAATAAACAGATCAGTTGACAAGTATGTCTTCAATTCTGTGTACGTACTAAGCATGCAAGGAAAGAAGCAAAACAATCCCTGTACTCAAGGAACTTAACTTTCTAATGGGAGAGAACACAAGCCCATGAATAAATAAATGAATGAATGAAAACTAATTTATTAAGTGCTTACTATGTATGTGATATAGGCATATACAAACCACGTATAGGTCTAATACAGTGGCTAGCCTGAGCTCTAGTTAACAGTCTAACAATGGGAAACATATACATATATATTGTTGTTGTTCAGCTTCAGTCATGTCCGAGTCTTTGTGACCCATTTCGGGTTTTCTTAGCAAAGATATGCTGGTGGTTTGCCATTTTCTTCTCCAGATCATTTAACAGATGAGGAAACTGAGCCAAACAGGGTTAAGTGAACTGCTTGGGGTCACACAGCTAGTGTCTGAGGCCAGATTTGAGCTCAGGAAGATGAGTCTTCCTGACCTCAGGTCCAACCTTTATCCACTGTGCCACCTAGCTGCCCCATAAACATATGTAGAAATATAGAAAATTGGTACAGGATAAAAAATTCAGTGGGGTAGGCAGTAGGACCTGGTAGCTCAGGAAAGCCTTCATGTAGAAGGTAATGCTTGAGCTTTTCCTAGAGAGAAGCTAAAGATTTGAAGAGGTGGTGGTGAGTAGGAAATGTATTCTAGGTATGGGGATGGCCATTGTACACAGAGACAAGATCTAGAGAGCTACGTGCGAAGGACAGTCAGAAGGACAGTAGCTTGCATGAAGGAGGAGTAGTGTGTAATGAGGATAGAAAGGTAGAATGAGGCCAGCTTGTGAAAGGTTTATCTTCGATTCTAGCCACTGGAGTTTATTGGGTAAGAGAGTAAAATAGTCAGTCCTAGGCTTTCAGAAGATCACTTTGGTAATTGTGTGGAGGATGGATTTAGTGAGAGACACTAAAGGCAGGAAGACTAGTTAGGAGGCTGTTGAAGGTGGTGATGGCCTGAACAAAGGTGGTGAGTGGAGAGAAATAGACATGAGTGTACTGTGAGAGCAGAAACCATTAAATTTGTCAACAGATTGGATATGTGGAATGAGAAAGAGGGAGGAGTTATCCTTGATAACACCTGAATTCCTAGAAATATCTCAGTATTCTCAACAGAAATAGTGAAGTTTGGGAGAAGGGTGAGATTGAGGAGAAGGTTGAATTCTGTTTTGTACTTGTGGAGTTTGAGATGTTCCCAGGATATCTAGTTTCAAATGTTCAGTAGGCAGTTGGTGATATGGCCCCACAGTTCAGGAGACAAACTAGGGCTGGATATACAGAGGGCTGAGTTATCAGCAGAGAAGAAATCATGAAACCCATGTGAGCAGATGTGGTCATCAAGAGACATGGTGTAGAAAGAGGAGAGGGCCTAGGGCAGAGCCACATAGTTAGGGAGGTGACATGGATGAGGATCCAGCAAAAGAGACTGAGGAAGAGCAGAGAGAAAGGCAGGAAGAGAACCAGGAAGAGAGCAGGCATCATGAAAACCCAGAGAGAAGAGAATGCTTAGAAGGAATGTCAAATATTGAATATATCAAATGCCCATGATTTGGCCATTAAAAATCACTGGTAATTTTGGAGAAGGCAGTTTCAATTAAATACTGGATTAGGCAATCTCTATGGTCCCTTCTAGCTTTAGTCCTATGATTTCAGGTATCCCCAAAATCTTTTCCCCAAGTTTAGCCTCCTTCAGTACTGGATAGAATTATTCAAATCACACTACATTATGTATGGCCTCCTTTTGGGTCTGCCAGCAATTTTCCTAAATTGTCTTGGAGCTAAGAGGATGATGGAGCTCTGATTGAACCCCAGACACAAATTTACATTTATTAACTGTAATGGATAATTGGCATTATGGTTTGCTTTATTCATTTCATACTTTCTCTCTTTAGGCTCTGAAAAATCAGGAAGAACAAGGCATCACAAGTTTTTTTCTGAGGATTTTTTAAAAAATGTACTTTTCCAAGAACCAAGAATTTATCTTACTAAGAAAATGTTGGAATGGCTCACTGCTTAAAATGAGTGATTTTGGGTATTTGTTCAATGAACCCATGTGGACTTGGCTGCCAAAGCTCTACCCATTCTCAGCTTCTTCCATGGATAATCTTTATCTTCAGGATTTGGGGTGGGATGGGATAGGAGGAAAATTGAGACCCCTACCCCCTTTACAATTCTTCTTTCTCCTCCATTCTCCCTTTTAGACACAGATATTTACCAAAGAGAAAGAATTAACAGCACACAACCAAATCAAGTTGTGTTAATTGCCTTTGTGAACATTCCTTTGAGTTGTTGGAAAACAAATCACCCAAATGTTGGAGGGAAGCAGGATCATTCCAAAGAAAAGCCCACGGAAAATCTTTCTCTGGCTGATTAAATAGGAGAAAAGTCAGAGAAACACAGCTTTGTGTTGGCAATTAAGGACAATTAATCCATCTGGTGGTAAAGGCTGCACTTCTACCCAGCTGCAACCAGGGAACAATTGGGTCACTCCAAGACCTCTCCATGGCTGCCAACAGGTTCAGAGCAGACTGAGAGGAAAAGGGTCTGGACTGTGTGTCATTCCTATCCACCTCTTTCCTCCCAAATAAACCAGGAAGTCCGTGAAAGCAGCCTATGTATATGGCACTCATGGGGTCCTTTGTATGGAGGAGTGGAAGATCAGGCTGAACCAAAGTACTGCATGGAGCCATCTGCTAATGGGCTCTATTCTTTTCAGCCTGAGACAGATCCTTACTGCAAGCAAAAAATGAGGGACAAGGGGCTGCAAGGGGTGGATTTTTTAAGGGAGGAAAGATACAGATTATTCAAGGTAATGAATGCAGACTGTCCTTTGATTATGTATGTAGGCCAGGTTCATTTATCCAGGAGATGCACCTGCATGCACATGAGAGAGGCTGGGAGGTGGAGAGAAAAGATAAGGCAAAGAAGGACAGTGATGGACAAACCACTGTCCATATTTCATGAGCTGATCATATTTAACCCTAGAAAATGCTCTTTGGATAGTTTTTGCAAAATGCTGGGGAAACAGACCTTGCAGGAGCATCCCTGCAGTGAGCAACCAACGATTCAAGCATTCATTAAGCCCCTGCTATATACTAGGCATATAAGGAAAGGAAACAGAAAAGGAGAGGCAAGGGTGCCAGGGGCCTCCAAGCCAAGATGTTAGTTGAGTCCATGTTCCAAGTGAGGACTGGATTTACCAGAGAGCCCTAGCTGTACTGTTATGCTGGGACACAGATGAACTCTTCTTTCTTCCACCCTAGATTAATGGTACATCTTTTCAAAAGATACCTCTCCCCAACCATAGCCTGATGGCATTTCTTCTACTACTTCAATATGGTACTCCAAGTCATCCATGACCACTGGAGAGGCTAAACCCAGCAATGGATTATATATGATTGGAAGCAGGCAGAGACAAGTTTCCATGCAGTTCCAATGAGAAAGGAAGGGAACATCTGTACATGCCCTGCATCGTGGGGGAGACGAAAAGTCCAAATACTTGACTGGAGTACTCTTAGGGAGTACTATTATATGTTTTAATATAAATATATATGTGTGTGTGTGTGTATACATATATATATACACATATATAATGTATACATAATATATACATATAAATATATTTATAAGTATATAACATATACAAGAGTGACAAGGTAACCTGGGGGAAGGGGAAATGGCTGATTAAATGGACATATGTATATATTTAATATGTGTATATATTTATATACTATATTATACATAATATATGCGTTTTAAAATATAATACATAATGTGTAATATAACATGTTCATATTTAGTCATATATTACATTAATATATATCTGTAAGTATAAATATATAAAATACATATATACAAGAGTGACAAGGTGACCTGAGGGAAAGGGGGATGACTATTTTAAACCCTGAGCCAGGAAAATTTCCAGGAAAATATGATAAATCTATACATCTACCTTTGTGTCTAGTTTAGGTTTCCTTCCAAAATATATATGACTTTCATCATCATCATCATCGGAATTATAAGGCAGCAGCCAGGTGGTAAAATGAATAGAATCAACTAGAGTCCAGAAGGATTTGAGTTCAAATCATGACTCAGATACTCCTTAGCTTTGTGCCCCCAGACAAACCATTTAACCTCACTGAGCCCGTTTCCTCATCTGTGAAATGCGTATGAGGATCAAATGAGCTAACCTATGGAAAGTTCTCCAAGCACCATATAACGCCGGATATTATCCTATAACTCTTTTTTCCCCCTACACATGATATCTCGTTCGAACCTGGAAAAAGCCCTGTGAGTTAAGTAGGTTAGATAGTATTATCCCCATTTTACAGACGAGGAAACTGAGTTAAGAGGGAGGTTTCTTCTCACTTCGGCATTCTTTCCACTCCACGCTGGACTGCTGAGCCTCACAAGACCTCTTCCAGCCTTGCAGTTGGACTCTCCGGCAGTCGAGGAAGATATCTGCCTCAGAGACTGGCCGCCCCCGGCAGGAATCCCCGGACGCCTGCAGACGGCTCCTCTGTGAGTGGCACAGAGGCTAGTCGTTGCTGCCAGGGGCTCCTGACCACACCCTTCCCCGGCCGCCGCTGCCCCGCCCCCCAGGACTGAAGAGCGGCATGCCCCCCCCCTCACCTCCATCCCCAGCACGCCAGAGAGACGCGGACACCTGTTTCGGCTCTGCGCTTTTCAAATGTTGCAAACCGCTGGTCCAAGAAATAGGCCTGTAGTCTAAACATTGAGCTCTTAAACGATTTCTGTTCCGACAGCTGGGGTGGCCTTTCTTTTAGCTAGCCTTTTCTTCTTCACTCATGGGGAAAAGCACACAGGATAAAAGCCGTCCTTGGGACATTTGCCCCCTCTGGGGGCAAAAAATAGAGCAATAGTTTCTCAGGTCCTCCCCTACTCCATTTGGAGACAATAATAAATGGCTTTTATTTTGAATTTTAAAGTTACTTAACACACGTTGTCCGTTGGAGCCCCCAAGCTTCTTATGTCTACTGGCTATGTGAGCCTGAGACAGTCATTTACCTTCCATCTCAGTAGATACAGAGCTCGGACTGGAGTCAGGACCTGAGTTCAAATTTGGCCTCAGACGCTTGCTTAGCGGTGTGATTCTGGGCAAGTCACTTAATTTTTTTTCTTTTTTTCCTTTTTTTTTTTGGTCTCAATTTCACCAACTGTAAAATTAGGATAATAACCTCACTTACCTCACAGGGTTGTTATGAGGATGAAATGAACTAACATTAGCATAGTGCCTGGCAGACAGTAGGTGGTAAATAAATGCTTATCTCCTTCTTCCCTTCCCTTCTGTAGACAACTCTCTAAAATTATAAATTGAGAAGCTGTAGATTGTCTTCTCAGTGGAGAAACTAGAGCTCAGTTAGATGAAGTTACCAGCCTATCCTCACATAGGAAGTATCAGAGAAAAGCTTGGAACCTACTTCTTCCTTACTCCAAGTCCAGGTATCAACATTGCCTCTGGTGACCCAAAAACCTACTGTGTTAGACACCTTTCAGAAAGGACAGAGAGGCTATGTGTCCTTATGGATAGTCAGGAAGATTTGGGTCCAAACCCACTCCTGGCACTTACTAGCTGAACAATCCTAAGCAAGCCCCTTAACTTCCTGAACCTCACTTTATCTGTAAGATAAGGAGATTGGGTCAAATGGCCTCTAAGGTCCCTCCCAGTTCTAATAGAGGATACTTGGGAAGCTGTCAAAATGCCCTCAATATGAGATTGCCCTAAATCATACTTAGTTTCTACTTCTCTAATAGATAACCCACCCCAACCAGTAAATAAGACCTCAGAGGATGAAATTAAATTTTCAAAAGAGTATGATAAGGAGAGAAAGACCTGTGAGTTTGAGCAGATGATATGGTATGGTTTATTCTCAATGAGCACTTATATCATTAACCAAATTAGATTTTTTTAAAAAGATTTTTAAAAGGTATCCTGGGAAAGGATATAAGGGCAAGTAACAGAGGATGAATATGATAAGAGTGAGGGACAGTTCTATAAAAAATGTCAGGAGTTCCAAAACTCAGGATGAACTGAGAGTGTGGAGGAAAATCAGGGCCACAGAATGGGGCTGGGTTTAACTACAGTGGTGAGAGAGGACACTCAAAGAAAGGATGGGCCTTCTACTTAGGACGGGACAATGACAGCAAAAAACAAAGGAACAAAGGCTACTCATTTCCTAGTGTTCATATGCCAACATAACCTTTGGATTGGAAAGGACAAACCACAAATGGCTATTAGGAAGTTTTTTTTAAAAAATGGAATTATTGTTCAGTTGTTTGACTCTTCATGATCCCATATGGAGTTTTCTTGGCAAAGATACTCGAGTGATTTGCCATTTCCTTCTCTAGCTCATTTTACAGATGAGGAACTGAGGCAAACGAGGTTAAGTGACTTACCTAGAGTCACACAGCTAGTAAGTGTCTAAGATCAAATTTGAACTCAGGTCTTCCTGACTCCAGGTCTGGCCCTTTTCCCACTGTGCCACCAAGCTGCCCTAGGAGAAAAAAAACAACCCCCCCAATATATTATTTAGTTGGTATAGGGAACTCCTAGTGAGGAAAATACCTCTACCAGTCCAGATATACACCTGCTTTACATTTTGTAGTCTTGGACAGTTGCTTAGGGGCGCTGAGAGGGCAGGTCACTTGCCCATGGTCATGCACCTAGTACGTGTCAGGATAGAACTCACACAGATCTGAGGCTGGCTGTCTATTCATTAAGTCAGTCTGCCTCTTGAGAAGTTAATACCCACTATAAATAAGGAGGTAGTAGGAGAACACCTACCTGCCTTTGATAGATTCAAGTCATTTGGCCAAGATGAATTACTTCAAGCCCTGAAAGGCCTGGCAGTTATGATTGCTGAGCCCCCGTCAGTGTTAGGTGAAAGATTGTGGGAAGCAGACAAAGTGCCATAGGACGGCAGAAGGGCGAGTGTTGAACTAATGTTCAAAAAAGAAAGAAAGAGAATAGAGTCTGCAAAGTGGATGCAAGTGAGCCTGGCTGCCATTCCTGGTAAAATTCTAGACTGTGTTGTGAAAGAGATGATCAATGAATGTCTAGAAAAAGAAGAAATAGGATGGATCTCAGAGAGGATCCATCCAGCCTGGCTTCCTCAAGGTCAGGTTATGCCAGACTCACCTTATATCCTTTTGTGATAAGGTTTTTAAACCAGTAGATAGGGATAATACCAGAAAGGCCATTTACCTAGACTTTAGCAGAGTATTTGAGGCTACTTCTCATTCTGTTCTTCTGGAAAAGATGGAAAGATGTGCGCTAGATAATTGTACAATTAGATCGATTGAGAGCAGGTTTAATGGCCAGAATCAAAGAACAGTCATTAATGGTTCAATATCAACATGGTGAAAGGTGTATAGTGCCCCAGGGCTCTGTTCCTGTTCCCTGCGCTGTTTAACAGTTTTTACCAATGACTGGAATCAAAGCATAGACGGTATGCTCATTAGATTTGCAGATGACACAAAGTTTGGGGGGATAGCTAACACATTAAATGATAGTCAGGCTCCTAAAAAAAGATGGTGATATTCTGGAACATGGGTTAAATCTTAACGAGACGATATTTTATTGGAATAAATGTAAAGTCTTATTCTAGAGTTAAAAAAAATCAACTTCACCTGTGCAAGGTGGGGGGCATGATTAGAGAGCAACATGTCTGGGGGTTTTGATTTGTTTGGCGAGGGGGTCTGAGGGCCACTATGAGCAGGCAGCATGTTGTAATAACCAAAAAAGCTAATGAAATATTGAGCTGCATAGCTTTGAGGGATAAAGAGATGATGGTCCCAATGGACTCAGTTCCAGATTCCATAAGTTAGGAAGGATATTGATAAGCTAAAGAGTATCTATAACAGAGGTTATTCACCTGGTGTTGGTGGATAACTTCCAGATGGTCCATGAACTTGGATGGGAAAAAATACATTTTCGTTTTCATTAACCTCTAGATGAAATCTAGCATTTCATTCAGTTATGAATTGTTTTTAAATGTTATTTTGTGGAGAGGTCCATAGGCTTTGCCAGTCAGCCAACAGGGATCCATGACACAAAACAAGTTTAAGTACCCCTAATCTAGAGAAAGGTAACTGGGGTAGTGAAGGGTTCTGAGTCTATGTCATGTCATGAATCATATATGGTGTATGGTTGCTATCTTTCATGCTTGAAGCAGACCAAAATGACACCACTATGTTGGGGACAAGGTTTCTGACTGTGATTGTTCAGACTAGACTCAGAAGGTTCTACCACAGGTTAGGAACAAATAGTCTATCTATCTGAACATTAGGAGTGGAGATGTCTCTAAATTTCCACATCTTGGGTTTCTTTTGAGCTCTTGTAATTCTGCTTTGCTTGTAGAGTACAATGTATTTTTTAATATGGGCATGCCATGCTTGGTGGTCCTATGCCAGTGTTGCCCATAATCGATTCCAAAGTTCTTCAGAGAGACCTTAAGTGTATCTTTGTATCACTTCTTCTGACCACCACGTGAGCATTTGCCATGCATGAGTTCTCCATAAAATAGCCTTTTAGGCAAACATATTCAAACAGTGTGGCTAGCCCATCAGAGTTGTGCTCCCTGAAGTAGTGTTTGAATGTTTGGCAGTTCAGTTCAAAAAAGGACCTCAGCGTCTGCTATCTTATCTTGCCAGGTGATCTTCAGAATCTTCTTAAGACAATCAAAATGGAAGTGATTCAGTCTCCTGGCATGGCATTGGTACATTGTCCAGGCTTCACAGGCATACAACAATGAGGTCAGCACAAGGGCTCTATAGTTTGGTAGGCAGCCTAATACCTTTTCTCTCCCACATTTTCCTTCAGAGACTCCCAAACTCTGAGCTAGCTCCCACAATGTGTGCATCAACCTCATCATCCATGTGGACATCCGTGAAAGGCATATTGCCAAGGTCAATGAACTTATTCACAACATTCAAAATTTCTCCATTTGCTGTAAAAGAAGATCAGTTGAAGGAATTGAGGTTATTTGGCCTAGAGAAGTGCAGGCTTGGAGGTAACATGATCTGTGCCTCCAGGTACTTGAAGGGCTGTCATGGGGGAAAGGGATTAGACTTCTGTTTTGCCTCAGAAGGCAAAACTAGGAGAAGTGGGTGAAAGTTACAAAGAAGTCAATTTAAGTTTGATGTCAGGGAAAAACTCCTGGTGCATAGTAGGTGCTTAATAAATGTTTATTGATTAAGTGATTAATAATTAGAGCTAACCAAGCCTGGAATGGGCTACCTCAGGAGTGATTACCTTTACAATGGAGGTCTTCAAGCGTAGGTTAGAGGAGGATTCATTAGGTATGGGTTGAGCTAAATGGCCTTTGATGTGCCTTCCAATTCCAAAATTTTGTGATTCTTACTTCTTTGGTAACCAGGTTTTATATGGTCCAATTTCCCATAAATCTAACCTAAAGTTCACAGGACTTAGGGCCAGTACTACTATTTCCATTGGTAAACTCCTTGAGGGCAGGGACTGTTTCATTTTTGTATCCCCAATGTAAATTATATGCGCTTGACAAATTATTGTGAGTTGATTGACTGAGTAGAGATCATCCAGTCAACATCCATGCTTGTACAGATGAGGAAACTGAGTCCCAGAGAGGAAAAGTGATTTATCCAAATCACTTTACACATAAGCAGTAAATGATGAAGCTCAGATTCAAACCCAGAAATCTGAGTCTAAATCCAAATCTTGTACTTAATCCAATATGATGAGACAGTTGCCTCCACCACCTGACCTCTTCCTATTCTCCATCACAGGCTGGTAGCTAATACTGATTGGGTTGTGTAAAAACACGATCTTTAGACTTGTGATGCTTGTTCACGACTTCTTTTTCTGCTGAGCACCTTTCCCTCCCCTATTGATTCCTTGCCTGCGCACATATTGTGTAAGCTCCTTCCCAGAAGACCATGTGTGAGTCACAGATAGAAGTAGGATTGATTAACGTCTGCTAGTACTTGTCTTAATATAAAATAGGATTGCTTGCATTCCAAATCCTGTCAGATTATTCAGTCTAGCTATAACTCCTCTACTTTGTGTCAGCCAATTATGAGACCTTGAACTTGGGAGGGAGATTGCTGCGTGTGTGGAGACTCATTTAGGGGAGGGGTGGAGAAGTCTCCCTGTCATCTTCATAGCAAGGTTTGTTCAGGGATGACACCCTAGAAAGGAGTAATCTCTGAGTCAGTAGGGACTTGGAACAAAAAGGGTACATCCTGATGGACCCCCCCTGCCGGCGACTCATGGACTTTAGCTCACATGAAGGGGGGCTTTAGCCCCCCACATATTCTATTCTGTTTCCAAATTGGACTGTTCTCCTAAGCTCTCCTCTATACCTGCTTCCCCACCTCTGCCTCCTCCTCGTCTATTGAAACAATAGCTTTTATGTAATCATGACTCAGATGTTACTTCCTTTTCATAACATCCTCTGGTCTCTCCAATAGATAATGAGCTTGTCCCTCACCCCACCTCTCAAATCACTTTTTTTTTCCATATCATTGTCAGAGTGAGGTAATATACAGCAAACTCATATAGTGATCAGGTTGTCAATGGAGGGTTTTGTTATGTTATGCTCTCTGCCCAACTGGAGTGGGTGCTCTGGGGTAGGACCTTAGCTCTCTCTGGCCCTCAGATAGCTGCCTTCCTCTATTCCCTTAGCTCTGCCCTCTCCTACTTTTGCAGTTTTCTTATACCTTATTCTCTGCCATGTACTCTTCAATTCAGTAACAATCTCTGCTTTCCTGCTCCACAAAAAGACACTCTATTTCTAAGCCCCAGACATCTTCTCTGGCTGTCTCTTATGCCAGGAATTCTCTCCCTTCTCATCTCCACTTTGGCTTTCTTCAAGTCTCAACTAAATTCATGAAGCATCTTCCAACTCCTCTTGATTCTAATGTCTTCCCAGTTATTTCCTATTTATCCCTTATATAGCTTGTTTGTACACATTTGATTGCTTATCACATTAGATTATGAGCTCCTTGAGGGCAGGGACTCACTTTTGCCTCTTTTTCTGTCTCTAGCACCTAGTACGGTGCCTGGTACATAGTATGTGCTTAATAAATAGCTAGTTTAATAAATGTTTATTGACTGACTGACCTGGTGGCAACATAACTTTCTGGGCTTGGGGTTTGGGAATGGATTTACCTAATCTGTCCAAAGGGATCATGGCTCTCAATGCCATCCTATTTCTACCATATTTTAACTGAGGCTATTTACAAAGGCAGAATTGTATATAGCACTTTAACAGTAATATTAGAAAAGAATAGGTCAGATACATCCATTTACCTTGTATAGACATCCCTTCCCAGCTCATGAGACCCTCTTCAGGGTTCCATTTTCGGCATACAAACCAAAAAACAGAGGAGCTCAGTTCATCCTTCAGGTCTTCTTAGGGGAGGCTAGGAAGGTGAAAGGAACAGAGGTTTAGACCTGGAAGGACCCTAAGAGACCCTCTAGTCTAACTTCTTTATTTTACAGATAAGGAAACTAAGGCCCAGAATAATTAAGTGACTCCCTCAAAGTTACACAGCCATTAAGTAGAAGAGCCAGGATTCAAGCTCGCCTCTCTGATGCCAGATCCAGCACCCTTCCATTATGCCATAGTGGGGTTTTCACACTCATAGCAAAGCTTCCCAAAGAATAAGGGTGTAGGCACTTGAATCAACCTATCAACCAACAAGCTCTTAATTAGTTTCTACTATGTGCTGGGCAATCCCTGCCCTCAAAGAGCTTATATTCTATAAAGATGTAGAAATGGGGGGACAGCAGCTACATATATAAGAAAAGGGATAGGGACTAGATCACTGATATAGGGAACTCTGAGATAAAAAAACTTTTAGAATATAAGTCAGCACTTTCCCTGTCCTTAGAATCTTAGAATTGTCTAGAGTAGAGATGTCAAACATAGGCTACAACATTGCTGAGAGAGCCCCCAACTAACAACAGCCTGCCTGCCTCTCTACATGTATAAATATAAGATGATTGGGAGTGGAGAGGCAATCAAAGATTGATCCTCTCTGTCTCTCTCTCTCTCTGTCTCTGTCTCTCTCTCTCTCTGTCTCTCTCTCTGTCTCTGTCTCTCTCTCTGTCTCTCTCTGTCTCTCTCTCTCCCTCTCCCCCCTCTCTCTTCCCTATCTTACTGTCTCTATTTCTCTCTGCATGTCTTCCCAGTGTGTCTATCTCTGTGTCTCTGTCTGCTGTCTCTCTGTCTCTCTCTCTGTTTCTCTCTCTCATCTTTCTCTCCCCTCCTCCACCATCTGAATCCCTCGATGCCCTACTCTCTATCCTTCTTTCAGATGGTTAGGTGTGAGGAGAGGGAGTTTCCCACAGATCTTTCAGTCTGGTCCAAAAGACCAGAGGGAAAGAAGACAAAACTACCCCTAAGCCAGGTGTCATTACCCCAAGGCTCCTCTTCACAGCTCAGTTCAGCCCCTTCTTTTTAAAACATTCTCATACCTTCAGCTTGTTCATTCCCTGCCCAAGCAGGTTGCTTTATATGTGTGTGGTTTTTTTGGATGTATGTATGTATTACATATGTAATCATAGAATGTTAGAGCAGGGAGGGAATTAGGAGGTCACCCAGTACATTTCTTCTCCTTTAACAGGTGAGGTCATTGGAACAGAGAATCACAGACTTAGAGCTAGAAGGCACTTTAAAAGTCATCTAATCCAACCCCTTCATTCCACGGATGAGAAACTGAGGCCCAGAGAGATTGACTTGTTCAAACTCTCAGAGAGAAGTGTGAATCTGAGAAACGAAGCCAGATATTCTGACTCCCAATCCAGGACTATCTCCAGTCCACCGTAGTTGAATCCACTGCATCATCTTCTCATAGTGTCTTACTGGGAACCAATGTTGATTGAGTTAAGGAGTAACGTGGTCTTTGTACTTAGAATTCTTGTGCAGGATTGTTGACCTCCTTTTCCTGCCTTATTGATCATTGTCTGCACACACAATGTCTAAGCTCCTTCCTAGGGGACCACATGTGAGTCACAGATAGCCTAGGGCTGGGGGTGGTGATGGTGGTGAATTGATTAATGTCTGTTCATACCCGTCTTAATATGAAATTGGATTGTCTGCATCCCAAATCCAGACAATTTGTTTTGTGTAGCTAAAAGTTTAATACTCTGTGTTGACCAACTCTGGAGGTTGGTTTGGGTCTTGAATAAAGAAATTGTGACAATGAGATTGATTTCATAAGCCAGACAAGAAAAGCAGACTCCTTATTTCATCATCACTCCTTGTATGTTGTTCTGAATAGTTAAAAATGACTGGATTTGGTCATCTAGCCCAGCTCTCTCATTTATGGGGGAGGAGGCTGAGGCCCAGAGCAGCGCTCTCACTTGCCCCAGGTCAGTGGAGAAGACAGGCCTAGAACTCTCATCTCTTGAATCCTTGTTCATTGCTCTTAAGATCACTCCAACATTCAAGGTGGCTTGTGTTATTTCCTTGGTTTTCTTCCTAAAACAAGAGTTCTTAACCTGGGGTCTGTGAACTTGTCTTTAAAAAATATTTTGATAATTGTATCTCAATATAATTGGTTTTCTTTTTAATCTTTTGTATTTTATGCATGTGAAACATTATTATGAGAAGGGATCCATCAGCTTCACCAATCTGCCAGAGGAGTTCAACACACACACACACACACACACACACACACACACACACACACACACAGTGAAGAAGCCCTGTTCCAGAAGGTAGATATTCTACCCTTCCAAATCCTTACAGAATGACAGAGCTGACTCAGAGAACCCCAGGGAAGAGCTAAGTTCAATGTTCCTTCATTCTCTAAGGGTTTGGAAGGGCCGCTGGGGCAGGGTGCCCGCCTTCTGGAAAGAAGATCGACCTCCTATGCCTTGCAGGAAGGATATTGCCCATCTGATATAACAGGAGCCGGAGGGTCCAGAAACCAAGGTCTCCGCTAGGTACCCACAAAGCCCTTTGGAAGGCTGGGGGATGCCGTGGCCAGCTCTACTACCGACTTGTTAAAATTTCTAAGTCAGCGACATTCAGAAAGCAGCTGTGCTGACCCGCTCCTCCTCTCTGGCCCCACGCTTTGAAACTGGAGGCTGAAACTGCTGTATGTTTACTGAGATAGAAGATTGGCGTGGGGCAGGTAGGTGAGAGGGGTGGGGCAGGCTTTGAAGGAATCTCTCTGATATCCTTTGGAACAGCTAGGTGATACAGAGGCCTGGAGTCAGGAAGACCCAAGTTCAAATCTGGCCTCAGACACATACTAGCTGTGCGACTCTGGGCAAGTCATTTAACTGCCGGCTGCCTCAGTTTTCTCATATGTAAAATGGGAATAATTGCAGTGCCTACCTCTCAGGTGTTATGAGGATGAAATAAGATAATAAGTGTAAAGGGCTTGGCACCATACCTGACATGTGGTAGATCCTGTGTGAGTGTCAGCTACAGCAGCAATAACAAATACAACTTCAGTGGTACTACTGTTACTGCTGCTGCTACTGCTACTCCTACTTCTACTATAACTGCTACTACTACTACTACTTCTACTACTACTACTACAACTACCACTCCTACTTCTACTACTACAACTACTACTACTACTACTACAACTACTACTTCTATTATAACTATTACTTCTATTACTACTTCTATTACAACTACTACTTCTACTACTACTACTTCTATTACAACTACTACTACTACTACTAATACTTCTACTACTCCTACTTCTACTCTTACTTCTACTACTACTACTTCTATTATAACTATTACTTCTACTACTACTTCTATTACAACTACTACTGCTACTACTACTTCTACTACTCCTACTCTTACTTCTACTACTCCTACTACAACTACTACTTCTATTATAACTATTACTTCTACTACTACTTCTATTACAACTACAACTTCTACTACTACTACTTCTATTACAACTACTACTACTACTACTACTACTACTACTTCTACC